>NW_016690235.1:3592634-3964659 GCF_001604755.1 Lepidothrix coronata | reverse complement strand
GGCCCCGGCAGATGAACCTCAGGATTAAAGGGTGGGCTCAGTTCAGCGCACGCTGAGTCTCACCTAAAAAAAAAAAATCCACTGCGCAGGCTCGAAGGGTTAATGACCTTTCCCAAATCTTCGCTCGCGAAGACTGGCCATTAAGATCACAGGGAAACTGTCCATAGAAGGAAAGGCACTGAAGAAGACTGAACTCACCCTTGGAACAGGATGAGCTGAGGTTGATGGCTGAGAGTAATTCTGCAGAAAAGTCCTGGGGGATCTGGGGCCAACAGGTTACCAGCGCACATCAGTGCATCCTGGTAGTAAAACAGCCTGTGGACCTGGGGCTGCATCACCAAGGGTGGCCTGCCTTGAGAGAAATCTAAACAAGCTTAAAGAATTTAGAAAATTCGATATGAAATGGGGGATTAGGGTTTGGTGAGTGTTTAAATACTGTTCTAAAGTGCGAGAGACTAAAAATCTATATTTACTACACAGATACTTTAAAATCTACAAAAAGCTAAAAATCTTAAAATTCAAAGGCATCAGAGGAAATAAATAGAAGACAGACAGGTTACTCCCTACGTTGTTAACATCATAACTGGTTATACAGTTTCGTTACAGTTTGCATTAACATCTTGATAGTGTCATAACAAGAAATCCACTTCTAACAGATCTGTTACAGTATTTAAACATGGATAAACAGTCAGACTTCATGGTTATGTTGCAATTCCAGAGTGCCTTCTCTTAGAAGATATCACAAGGATGGTTTGCAGCATTGCCAGGCTTATAGAACATATGCTTCACCACAGTTCTAGCTGTGAAACTACCTCTCAACAGATAAATAAGAGTAGTCTTATTATAGGCATTACTCATTATGAGTTATTGCTGCCTACAACCTGGAGTTGTAAATCATTTCCTTATTTTTAATTGTTGTTCTTGGATTTTTGGGAGGTTGGTTTATTTTTGTTGTTGCTTTTGATTTTAGTGGGTTTTTTGTTTTTTGTTTGTTTTTTTTTTTTACTTCAGAAAGTTATGATATGAAAAGTGATAAGATAAGGTCAGACAGAAAATGCTTGCATTCTGACTAGAATTTTTAAGTTCAGGTCCCTAAAATTAGACAAATAACAGGATGGGATGATTTCTTTTATGCTGACTGGAGTTTATAATTTCATACTCTCAGACTGAGAAATGACAGTGCCAATCTTCTTGTCAGTATTGTCCCAGTCTTCATTATAACAGTCCTGGCGATTGAGGAAACTTTGGCGTAAAGTTTCATCAGTAAACTGTTGAGATGTTTTCAACAAAAAGTTAATAGCAGAAGCAACAACTCTTTATCAAAACCGTCAAGTCTGGCAGAAATCTGTTACATTCAATCAAGTCTCACAGATTTGTTCTAAAATCAGAAATTGGATCTTTTTCAGTGCAACCACTAGGTTCTGATAAAAAGTCTCAATTTGCTGTGTTTTATTGAAAACAAAAAATTATAACAGAATATATTTTTTGAAAAATTTCCCAGGATTTTAGTAAAAGAGATTCTGCCAATTTTTCTCTAGGAAAAAAATGACTATACATATCTTACAAAGGACATGCAGGATTCAAAATATGCATTTAAAAAAAAAAAAAGAAAAAAAAAAAGAAAAGTGGGGAGTTGATGTATTTTTTATTGGCTTTATTTTTAAGTTTCATAATAGTCACTTCATTATGAAATCAACAGTACCCTTATTAATATGACAGCATGGCATGCCAGGAAATAAAATCAAACTTATCTTCCCCTTTCCTGATTTTAGGTGAGTCTTCGAAATTACCTAAATGTTGTCCACTTCAAGGACAAAAGCAGAGTCAATATGTGGAAGGACAGATACTACTTATTTTCAAAAATAATTTTTCAGAACACATATTTTTTCTGATTTTTTCTGATTTTTTTCTGATTTTTTCTGATTTTTTAGATTTTTTCCTAATTAGATTTGTTAATTCTGCTAAGAATGCTAACAGTTTTCTGCATTATACTGCCTTACTGGTAATTTTGATTTGTAAACACACCTACATAACCAGTTTTGAGATGATTAAAATAAACAGCATTTTAACTAAATGTCATTCCAGAAATAAATAAATCAACTTTAATCAAATCATCAGAATTTTTGCAGATTCCTTTTACGTTTACAATAAAGCTATAGAAAGATCATGTGGAAATATTTTAAATATTAAGTTAAACTCTACTTTAGCACATCTTAAATTATTCTGGGTTCTGTCTCTCTTTGGGTGACAGCTCACTTTTCATATTGTACGACCACATAGATATTTGCAACTCTTTAAAACTGTATCAACATCGGCATTAAAATGAAAAATGATGACATCATAAAGATTATCTTGAAACCAAATTCTCTGTCAAAACTTTATTTATTTATGCATCTTCAGTGGCTTTTATTGGGTTTGAGGGTTTTTTTGATTTTTTTTTTTTTCTGGGGGACAGTCCTTTATATGTAGTATGTCTAAAATGTTTAATGCAATATTGTCTGAATTTGTGAGCCTATTCTTGCTTCTAGAAGAGTATTTATTTTTTATAAATATTAAGAGAGGAAAATTTATGTTCCTGTTTCTCTTTTAACTTCTTATTTGACAACAACTATTTATATATTAAGTCAATTAATCAAAATAATTTTATCACAAGTGTATTTATATGTCTTGGTCAGGAACTTAAAATATTTGCAAGCAAAATCAAAACTTCATGCCATTTGTGGGTTCTTAATAGAACAATCTGAATTCTCACAGTCCCAAAAAGGTACCATAACATAATATTATCTTTTTACAACTCCAAGTACTGAAATAGAGATGGATGTCACAGTGCATCCTAATCTATGAAATTTCTGCTTACAAGTACTTGGTATAAGGAGTCACAATTGCAATCCTGTTCTGCTTTTATAGGTATTTTTCAGGCAACATTCACTGCTTAATGCATAGCTAGAAAAAATATCCTTAAGATATATCCACTCATTGGTTCTTTTTTTATTATTATTATTACTTCTTTTTTCATGAAGCTTATCATTCATCTGAACTGCTTCTTTTCACAAGCAGCAGGATATCAACTATTCTGTAGTTATATAAGATTTTTCTCCAGTGTGCATTTCCTCAGAATAATCAGGTACTTCAGGGTAGAAGATAAGATGTGAATCATCTGGAAGCTTTTTTTCTCCTTTTTTTTTTTTTTTTGTAGAAAGGAAATATTAAAATATTTTAAGATAACAAAAGATAAAAATATTGGATTCACCTGTAACGGGGAAAGTTGCATTATACGACCATCTCACATCTGAATAGCCCTCAAAATGCATTTTCTAATTGTGCAATCTACTCAGGCGTTTTGGGGAAGTGCTGGCAAGGAAGTTCCTTCAGAAAGCTGTAACGTAAGGAAGTCTCCTATTTCTTGCTTTCTGCCAAAGAGACTGCTGATAGGCAGCAACATGTCAGAGCTGCAAGTTCTTCAAGTGACCTGAAGGTACGCCTGTCTCTTGGGACAGCACGCCTCTTCCACAGGTCTCAGATAAACTGGGAGGGAGCCTGTAGAGCCCTGGGCAGCATTTTCCCATTAACACACTGCTCCGTTGAGGTGCTCTCCTTACAAGAAGTGGTTTCGAGGGGGAAATACTCTGGCCAAGCTCCGGCAAACAGAGGTAAGTTCCTGACCTGAAGTGTCAATTCACGTCTTATGTCTCACTGAACTGGAGATGGCTGGTAGAGCCAAACTGCTGCCCCTTGATATCAGCTGATAACAGCAAACCCACACAGTGGAAAGAACACAATTATGTAAAACAAAGCTATGCACAGACCCTCTGCTCTTCAGGAAATCATGGCCCAAACCTGCATGGTCATTAGGTCTCCGAAAACTTTTAAAATGTAGATTCACGTGTAACATCAGATCAATGTACAATCTGATCCTCTGCACAACTCACATGAAGTTGTATGCAGATATTTTTCAGCTGAGTCTAATGCAGAAATTATTTTGATTTGATGAGTTCTATAAGAGAAAAGCCCACTACTTTTCATAGTGTACTGTCTCAATGGTTAGCTATTCTTAATACTGAAAATATTATCTTAATTTTATTTAAATTGGCTGAATCTAAAACTTCTGGCAATGATTCTTGTTACAGTTTCACCTTCCAGTTTAAAAATTCTTTTAATAATAATATTTCTTCTTTTGACTATCTTTAAATGCTTTTAAATCTCTTTAAATGCTTTTAATTTTCCTATCAGATGGTGAAAAGTTTCTATTAAAACTGGAGGAAGTTAAAAAAGTGAATGGGAAGAAAAGAGGGGGGGGGAATATTTCACTTCTTTTGATTTTTCATAGTCTGGCACATATATTACATCAAATAAAAATTAACATTCTATAACACTTTAATATTAAAATTTTAATGTTATTTTTCTCTTGGAAAGCATGAATTATATTTTAAGGCTTGAGGTTTCTCCAACTTGTTTCCTATTAAAGCCTTCCATAATAAAATATTGTGTATTTTATTACAAGTACAAGAAAACCACTGTGTTTTTATGCTCTGATAGATATACTGTCTTTTGGTTCCACATCTTTTTTGATTAAAAGACAGAGCTATAAAACCTGATGAAAAAATGATCTCCTATTTCAAAATGGTCAGATCTTTCCTTCTACAGAATTATTTTTTTCTTAATAATTGAATCTTTATAAATAAGATATAGTAGAAATTTGACTTTCATTCTCTTGTAAAATTCTTGAGAAACTGCCATATTATGTATTTGAAGCTATTTTTAAGGCTGAGAGCCTAATGTTTTGACAGAGTTGAGATCCATGGCTGTCATAACAATTCATCTTTTGATAAACTTTTAGAAAAAAATTTTTATGGGTGTGTTTAATAAATTATTTCTACATTTCTCCATTTAAATAAATTATTTCTACAATCTTAAATAATTATGTTGCTCAAGACAATTCAACTGTGTATTATAAGGACTCACATTAAATCAAGAGGGAGTTCAATACGTGAAGTATATGACTCATTCTTAGAAAACACTAAAGTAATGGCTATTGTGTAAAATTTGTGACTAAAAAAGTGTGTAAATATATTTTATGTGTACATTTATAGAATACTGATATGTTTGTTCATAACAGATGAAAAGATCAGAGCTAGATCAGATCAGAGGATCAGGGTTAGGAATATTTAGAAGACTTACAAATCTTTCTAATTCTAAGCTTTAAAACTGATTCATTTACAAAACAATTTATGCTAAATCTTACACAGTATCCTGGTGGTCTAGTGGTTAGGATGCAGGACTCTCACCGCTGCGGCCCAGGTTCAAATCCCGGTCAGGGAAAAAGACCCCCGGGCAGATGGAGCTCGTTAGCCCTGTAAGGCAATCCATCTAAGAGAAGGTCACTCTAAACAAACCTACGTTCTGAGACCCTCACTGCCACTGTCCAAGCTTGCTCGGCCCCGGCAGATGAACCTCAGGATTAAAGGGTGGGCTCAGTTCAGCGCACGCTGTGTCTCACCTAAAAAATCCACTGCGCAGGCTCAAAGGGTAAAGACCTTTCCCAAATCTTCGCTCGTGAAGACTGGCCATACAGACAGACAGATTAATCACCATCGATACATATACAAATCTGCTAGTCTTTGACACTGATGTCCTAGATGAGCTTTGGGGATGCAATGCCAGGGGTCCACTGCCGTGGTGTTCGGACAGAGAGCTGGAGTCTTTGGTGATTGGACCATTGTCCAGAATTGCAGAGAAGGGATGGTCAAAGCTTTCATTTGGTGGGGGAACCATTGAGGGCTGAATGCATCTGACCATTAGAATCAAGAAAGCCCTTTTTCTACCAGCAGATCTTTAGCTGACTACAGAAGTAGGACCTTGGAAATAGGAGAGAATGAGCAAGTTTTGGCATGAGAAACGTCTGGTTTAGCTGTGCCTGACTGACGGATCCAAAGCAACTCCACAAAGAAGAAACCAGAAGTCAGAAACTCCCTCTGGGGGGGGACAGAGACACCTGTCTGCAGACTGGAAGATTTATTGGGGGAATCGATACAGGCCCAGGGCCCAGACTCCTGACACTGTAAAAAATCTACCAAGGCTTGTTGACCCTATGAGCATTGTTCTTTACAGTCAAAGGATCAGAGCAATACTACTCAAGGAGACTTTGAACTGTCCTCAGATGAGCGCAGCCTGAGGGAGCTGCAGTAGAGGCAAAAGGGCTTGGGTGATGTTTTCCTGGATCTCTACAATAAGGAAGAAGTGCATGGGCCAGATGAGGTGCTTCTAGTGGATCAGTTCCTGGCTGCATGGCTAGTATTGCTGGCAAAAGGTATTGGTTTCTATGCTCATCTTCGAAATACAGGTTAGGGGAGAATACTTTTCCACCTGACAAAGCCAGGAGCATCTTTGCCAAAAGGCTTCCTAACCTGTCAATGAAGGCTTACAATTAGGTTCATAGCAGAACAGAAATCAAAAACTTCAGATAATTGGGAAAGTAAAGAAAGGGGAATAGTATTCATGGGACACATTCATGGGTGATTTTAAATCTCCCCTGAGGAGATTTAAGGACATGAAGAGTTTGGGGCACCAATCTTGGAGGTCAATACAGCAACATGCAATTTAGGTGTGAACTGGAGTGTGCAGAACTGTCTGTGTGCAGACTCAGAGCAGTGTTGTTGGAAATGCAGGGGCGTGGTGGGATGTCTCAAGTGACAAGATTACTGCAAAAGATTGATACAGGCTCCAGAGCTTCTGATCAAGAAGACAATGCAAATAAATATTTAGATCCTGGAGGGAACTTCACAATTGCAGACCCAAGTTGTTGTGGGGACTTTAATCATCCCAGTCTTCTATGTGGCTCAGCACAAGCGATCCAGGAAATTTCTTGTGTTTATCAAAGGAAATTTTTTTTCTAAAAGTTAAACTTCTGGCTCTTTGGGGTCTCTGGAAGTTTCAAATCTGATTATCAGCTCTCTAGGTCACTTTTATGACAAACTATAAAAGATTAAGGAGTGCTCATTTCCACCATTTCTGTGGAAGTAAATCACCATTTTAGAAATAGTGGATTTTTTTCTTTGAAACGAAGTATTTGTCAATGATGACAAGTCCACAAAACTTCTGTTTTGAATGCCATACATCAATGCGGTATTTTTTTGGGGTTGGTTTGGTTTTGGTTGGCTTTTAAAAACAAAAATTTGGTTGCCCTAAAATCTCACAAAAAAACTGTATTTGGAAATTTCCCTTTAGATAATTCATAGTGGCTGAGGGTTCATGAAAACCTTTTAAAATGTCTTTCCATATATGTAAAAGTTATACAAGATAAATTTCTTCCTCAAATCTTTACACATGAAGAAGTGCTTTGTTGTTGAATTCTTGCAGTATTTTTAACAACTTGATTTCATTTCAGTCGAAATAAAATAATGTAGGTGCTAGTTATGTCACAGAAAGAAGATACTTCTGTCTGAAATAACCTGCCTGGACTCCCTATTTCTCAGCAGAATTTCAATTTGTGCAAAGACTTTACATCAGTTGCTCTGGCAGAATTAAGACAGCAGATGCCTTTTCTTTTGCTGTCTTTGTATTCATTGCCTCGATCAGACAAAAGTATGTTCATGTATCTAATTCTGTACAATATCATAGATATCTCCCTCTTTTGACCTGAGATGAAGAAAACTGTTAGAAATCAAAAAATACTACAATACAAAAGTAAATTACTTTCTGGACAAATGTTTTTGAATGCTTCATATCGGTGAAAATAATGTGAAAAATAAAAACATGCTCATTTTCTTATTCTGATAATAGCTATTACATGACAAGGGTTAAATCAAAAGATTATCTGACCAAGATACAACTGTAAATACACCTTTGAATTAATTTTTACACTGGTCATATACATCAAGTAATTTTGAAATGAATTTTTACACTTCCAAAAAGCACTCTCACTTTTTATCCCATGTCTCTCTTCAAGAAGACAATGTCAAAGATACAATGAACTCATTATTCCT
The DNA here is from genome assembly GCF_001604755.1 of Lepidothrix coronata. Lineage (NCBI taxonomy): Eukaryota > Metazoa > Chordata > Aves > Passeriformes > Pipridae > Lepidothrix > Lepidothrix coronata. The sequence continues at coordinate 3,956,677 of NW_016690235.1, read as the reverse complement.
GATTTGCATCAACCTGTGAGTCAATGGTACATGTTATAAAAGTTATCAATTACACTTTTAAAAAACAAAAGTTCTATATAGATTTGCCTTACTGAGATAAAAAGGCCAATATATAAATCTTGCAGAAGAAGAGAGCGAAAATAAGTGACCAGAGAAGATAGAAAATATAAGGTCAGGGTTAGGAGTCTCCTTAGAAATAGATTTAACATGCCATACCTTAACAATCAGAGAAAATTATAGCTACTTCTATTACATATCAGGTCTCCATTACTCAAAACTGACTACTAACACATAAGAAACAGAATTCCCCAAAAAAACAGCGACTATGTAAATATTTGATTTGTAAGTTGAATAAGGAATTGAGTTGCTACTGTCGTCGTTTTCCAATGTTTTTCTTTAAATATATTACTCACAATAATAAACTATGCAATAGAGTTTTCAATTACAAAAATATTTTTAAATAAGAGAAAATAGAGGGCAGAAAAATAATACAATAGATTATATTAGTGCTATTTCTTATTTTTTTAGGACTAGAATTTACCAAATCAGCCCATAAACACTGATATGAACGTACCTCTACGAGCAGCAATCTGGGGCTGAATTAGGCATCCTCTGTTATCAACTTGGATCTGGTGTTCCACTTATATCTTCTCTGTTTTAGGTGAGCAGTGAAGGTAGTGTCTTCTCCCTCCTTTCTCTGATTGATGGGAACTCATATGTTTTCATTTGGATGAAAAGTAAATGAAAAAAAAAAGGCAAAGAAAAGTAAAGGGAAGAGGAGGGAAGGGAAGGATGAGGAGGGAAGGGGAAAGGAGGAGAGGGGAGGGAAAGCAAGGCAAAGGAAATTTGCTGAAGAAGTAAAAAATATAAAAAAGGTCAAATCATTGTGTTTTCTAAAACATTAAAGCTAGTTTGGAATAAATTTTGATATCAGCTCCAACTGTAAAAAGGGTTTTCATGGTCTTTCAGGAAGGAACATTGAGAACAAACAAAATAATACCTGTTTGTAATACTTGTCATTATTTACCAGGGACCCAGGATGCACTGGGGAAACAGAAAGATCCAATTACAAGGCCATCTGAAGCTTTCATTTTCAGTTGTAAATTAAAAATTTTGATTCAGTTCATACACCTGCAAGTAGTTTAGGCATTGAAAGAAAGCACAAGTTTTCAAAAGAGCTTTGTCTCTTTACTGTTCTTTCAGTAAGCTGCTGAAAATGTCTGCTTCTTTCAAGTGTTCTGTTGTTAAGGAGGGGCAGCTCCTGTGTTTTAAATTCCTGAATAGGTAGGCTTTCATTGTGTTGATCGTATCCCAGTAATGTCAGGAGTTTATGACAAGGTTGTGCAATTTTCCATATTAGCATATTTCCTTAAAATCATACAATCAAAGAATGGTTTGGATTGGAAGGGACTTTAAAGATCATTTAGTGCCAGCTCCCCCACCATAGGCAGGGGCACCTTCCAGTGGACCTGGTTACTCAAGGTCTTGCCCTTGAACATTCCCAGGAATAAGGCATCCACAACTTCTCTGGGTAACCCCACTGCCACGTAAGCAAAAACTTCCTTCCTGACATTCAGTCTAAATCTCTTCTCTTTCAGTTTAAAACTATTCCCCCTTGTCCTATCACTTGTCTACCTGTGTATGAAGTTGCTCTCCCTCTGCTATATCTTAACTGCACTAAACCTTGCATGCACAATGTAAATGTGTTCCTTCTTGAGCAGGAAGGTCTCCAAGCCACAGGATTTTGCATTTGATACCTGAACTCCAGAAGATCTTAGAACATGACAGGCCAAAAACCTTTCTGTCAGGTTTTAAGTTCCAGACCATATAAAATATACAGAAATATTTAACTTTTGTGAGAACTGTGTAAAAACCAACAGTGTTATGTAACTGTGAAGCTATAATTTCATATATATTTATAATATCTATTGAGACCAGCAATGTCGATGTTGAGACGTGACAGTTCATGGGCAATTAGTGCAGAACGATGCTCAGGACATCCACTATCTGCTGAATCGAGCATGGTTCTGATGTTCCAGCATGCTAGAGTTAATTTGGGTGCACCTTTAGAGGCAAGTGTATATGCCTTTGTCTTTTGATCTTTGTGTGACTGCATTTGTAGAAGATGGCCGTTTTGACTCTCATCCAGCTTTACAAATGTGGGTAAAGCCTTCAAGCCTGCACAGTGGATTTTTTAGGTGAGACACAGTATGCGTGGAACTGGACCCACCCTTTAATCCTAAGGTTCATCTGCCAGGGCCAAGTGAGCTTGGACAGCAGCACTGAGGTCCTCAGGACGTAGGTTTAATATGGATCTTATATGGATCTGAATCACGGGTCATCTACCGCCACCACCTGCGACTCCTAGAATGCTTCCATCAACGCTGTCTCCGTACAATCCTAAATATCCACTGGTCAGATTACGTGACTATTACATCTGTTCTAGAACAAGCAGCAGTCACAAGTATTGAGGCCATGTTGCTGAGAACACAGCTGCACTGGGCAGGGTACGTCTCCAGGATGAAGGACCACCGCCTTCCTAAGATCTTCCTTTATGGCGAACTTGCCACCGGCTGCTGTAACAGAGGAGTCCTGAAGAGAAGATACAAGGACTCCCTAAAACGACATCTCAGCCTTGGCCATATTGATCACCATAACTGGTCTACTCTGGCCTCCAGTCGGGAGGTCTGGAGACACGCCATCTATAACGCTGCTGCTGCCTTTGAGAACGCACGCAGGATCACCCTTGAGGAGTGTCCTAGTTAGGACAGCTGAGACCAGTTCATCATGGTATGAGTGTAACCCAAAACTGTGTATTCTATAGCCTTCCATGCCATTTCCCAGAAACTGTTGTCAATAGACTATTTGCACCCTCTGCCCATAGAGCCTGACTCCTCAGGCTATAAACTAGGTGTTAAGAGGCCTGTGAGATAGGAGGATGCTATTGTCCTCACACCCTTTGTGGAACTCCCCGCCCTGAGAGAAGTACTGAGCATTCCTGCCTGAACTGGAGGATATATAATCTTGGAGTCTTGGAACATTTTCTATCACTCGTGGGATCCAGAGGAAGACTGCAGCTCATCGCTCTCAACCAGACTTAGGCCCACCACCCTCAGTTGGACTGCAATCACCACTTTTGACCAGACTGCAACAGCTCTCCCACCAGCAGGTTTTTCCCCTCTCCCTTTATTTTGGACTCAAGCAGGGCCCAAGGAACACCACTTTGTTCATGCCCCAGGGTACTGGGTTATGCATTTGGGTTTTGTGGGTTAAGACCAATTGTTTGTTTGTATGATTGTACTTACTGTATTATTTTAATAAATTGTTATTCTGACTTATAATCTCTCCTTTGAGTTGAGTTCATTTCCCCTGCTGGTTAACTCTTAAACCAGTACAAGGAGAAAAGACAACGCAGAAAGAATCGAGTCTTGCAGAATATACCACCTAAGGAGTCTTTCTGCTGTGCCTTTTGCAACTGGACGTGTCTATCTTGTATTGGCCTTTTTAGCCACCAGCGCACTTGTAACAAACGTGGGTAGAGCCCTTCCCAAATCTTCATTTTTGAAGCCTAGCCATGATAGTATCTATTATATATATAAATTGTATATACATAACTTCACAGTTATAATGCAAAATTATAGAATGTTATTGGGTCTTTCAAGGAGTTTCAGAAGGATTTGCTTAATAACACACTGAAAGATAGTAAGAGGGATCAAATTTTGGTATAATATACGGTTGTATATGGTACATAAAAGATTTATGAGTCCACTCATTAATGAAATTTAACATACAAGCTTCATTTGTGCATTATTTCCTGAAAGAAGTCTGAAGAGTTTCTCTTTCCAAATCAGGAAATCTGAAGGCATAAGTATTCTTATATTTTGCTACTCAATTAGATGTGAGGGATTAAAGAGGCAGCTTTCCAGAACCATGAATTCCACTGATTTGAAATCAACTTACATACAAGCAGTAACACACACTAAAAACTTTTATATGCCTGTAATACTGAGCTAAAGCAGCACAAAGAACCAACATACTAGCTCACTTTCAAATCTTTAAAATTACAGAATCAAAGAATGGAAATAGTTGGAAAAGACTACTGGAGGCCATTTAGTCCAATGTCCCTACTCAAGTAGGGTCCCCTAGAGAACATGACTCAAGATTGTGTCCAGATGTTTCTTGAATATCTCCAGTGAGGGAGATTCCACAACCTTTCTATGCAACCTGTTCAAGTGCTAGGTCACTCACACTGTAAAGAAATTTTTCCTTATGTTTGGGTTGAACTTCCTGCACATGTCTTTCTGCCCTTTGTATCTTGTCCTATTGCTTGGCACCACTGAGAATAGCCTGGCTCCATCCTCTTGACATCCTCTCTTCACATACTTGTGTAGAGTAATAAGGTCACCTCTCTGTCATCTCCAGGCTGAAAGGGGCCAGGCCAGCTCCCTCAGCCTTTCCCCATGAGCGAGGAGCTCCAGTCCCATAATCATCATTGTAGCCCTCGGCTGGACTTGCTCATTGTCTCTTTAGTACTGAGAAGCCCAGAACTGGACGTGTATTATATGCAGATCTCTCTATACAGTAGTTACTTCCCTAGCACAGCAAGAACAGTCTTTTGGTGTATGTCTTCATGATTTTTTGGGGTTGGGTTTCTGAAAACAAAAATCCATCCCAAACAAAACTAAACGTATTTAGGATTGCCACATGGGAAAATGCAAATTATTTCCACAAAAGTATTTTTATGACTTAATGTTATGCAATGGCTAAATTGTACCTTTTCTAAATTTATACTTACAGAGTATGCTTTTGACCTCAAAACTTTTCCAAATGCTTCAGTTCATCATTAAAACAAACAATCTGCCTTGAACGATGCCAGTCCAAGAATAGTGTCATTCCATTGCAATTTGGTACTCTTTCAGGTAATAACTAAACACAGCATCCTGATGCTCAGACTCTGCTTTCAAGCTGCAATTGTTGCTCTGCACAGTTATGTTCCTAGCTTTGGGAAGTGGTAGACATGAAGAGTACTTAGATTCTTCACAGCTAGGCAGAATAATTTCTGTGAAGCAATGCCACATATTTCTTTATTTGTGTAATAAAATGGCTTTAGCACAGGTAGCCTCTTTCTGTGACAATTTTAATGAAATGAATGAAACAGAGAAGGTATAATTCCAATACATTTCTTTTTGTAAGCTTCTTTATTATTCCTAAGAAGAAAATCTATAAAGCAGGGCCATGGCTGAATGAAACAAGGTTGCTAACCAAAGCGCTTCAACTTTGTCAATGGTAAAAATATATATACTTCAGGAATAATAATAACAATAATAATAATAATCCAGCATTTAATTGCAGTCCATATTTTGTCTCTCACAGGCAAAGTACCAGAGTACAGGCTGGAAAATAAATCCCTTTGGTGAAGTTCATAGACATAGTTCATTTTCCAAGTCAGTTTTATTTGCACATCATTTGACAAATACTCCTTCAAGAATTTATTATTACATAGCTCTCTTTATATATATGTGTGTGTATATATATGTTTGTGTGTGTGCATACATAGAGCTATTTGTTAGAACTGTCTTTTGTACAGTCTTAACAAATAAACTCTTCTTTTTCCTGCTTAAATGTGAGAGATCCTTATAATCAGCCCCATAATGTGTGGATGACAGAAGAAGTTAACCATGCACACAGATTTCTGTGCTTGGAGCAGCTGCAAGAGGTGCAGGGCTTCACCTTTAGATACCATCCTTGCCCATCTTCTCTTCAAAGTGCACTCCACACACTTCTCCCAGCTATATGGAGTTACATCTGCCTTGGTGCCCTCTGGCCCAAGATGCCTGATACATTTTTTCAGATAATATCAGTGAGGACAACATCTGGTCTCTCTGCTTTCTGGGATTATAGCTCAGAGCACTCTCCAACCTTTCTGATGCCTTTTGTTGACATATTATTTCTGTGTTTCGGGTGATTGCAAATTTGAAAACCTGCCAAGTGGAGAGGATGAGTTCAAAGATTTTTCCAGCTAAAAGTGCACGTGCTATGGCATTTCTCATTTTCAAAAAAAAATAAATTGTAATAAAGCTATTGTGTGCTAAAGTTGGCTACCCTTCATTTTTCTTTCACTTTGAGAGAGGTGGAGGAGCACACAAAGTGTTTCGACCCAGTCAAGAAAACATAAATCCCTCCAAAATTCACAAGAGTTCTTACAAGAGCCTTGTACTCATCACCTTGTGCCTTTGCCTTTGCATATGTGCTGGAATATGACTAGAAACTCTGAAAAACAAAGATCTTTTCCAGTATCTTATGTTCTTGTTCACTGTATCCAGACCATTTTTTCCCCAGATCAAACACAAAATAGGGGATTCAGAAGTATCCTCACTTCTCCATGCAAACATATAATGGCTTACATGAACACTCTATAGAAAACCTCAGCTACAGCTCATCAATCTACTGCCAGCCTTGCAAATAAGATTTTCAAAGGACATAGTTGTTTGTTTTTCATAACTGTTAATGTTCTCTTACATTTTTCCTTCAAATAGAATATAATTGTATCACTAATGTGGCAATTTCTGCTGTTTTCTAACAAAGTCTGTTTCTTGGTTGCAAATCTCCTAAACATAAAGCAATCCTTTTGCTTAGACATTTTGACCTCTTACAAGTACAGTAATGTACAATTACAGAAATTGGAGAAAGCAGGCATCTTTTGAAAAGAAATGTTTTAAAAATATATTTGTGACAAGATCACAAAACCTTGAGATGGACCTACGCCAGTTTTTCTTTGAAGCAAGAACACCAACATATAAAAGAAGTTTTCTGTCTCTAGATTATATTTCATTAGAGTAACAAACTTTTTTTTTTGGATGAGGAAAATTGTAACACGGAATTTAAATCTTCAGAGTGAGTCAAAGCACATCAAAGCCTGAGAACAAAATCACTTTTTGTCATCACTCTTACTGCTCAGAGGAAAAAGAGATAGAAAAGATATTGTCCTTTTTCGTTCTTCCTTCACTGCTAATCATATCTCTGTAGCTCCTAATCATCCTGAATCCAGATAGCACGAAAGTTTCCTTTTCCCACCCATTCCTGGGACTTCAGGCTGAGTTTGTTCTCTATGCAGGCAGATTTTTAGAAGTTTCCTGCTTTTCCTCATCTCTGCAGTGCACCATGAAGTTGCTTGGTCTCTGTCCTCAGACATTCACTTCACACTCTCTGAGATTCTCCAATTCGAGTATTTTGGTTAGTCTGGAAGAACTAACAAATTCCTCCTTCCATATAATTCATTCTGACTCTAAGTTATGTGCAAAGTTTGTAACACGTATATGTTCTTGTTCTCTACAGTGAGACACACTTTAACAGAAGGTGGAGTCCTCAGAAACTTTGGGATTAGGAAACCAAAGAGCTATTGTTTGTTAGACTGTGTGATGGCATGGCATAGTAACACAAGATGCTAAGCTTTTAAATGGAACTATTATTGCCCTACTGCTGCTGCAGCAACCAGCCTTAAAAACCTTTCACTAAAAATAATAAATCCAAAAGAATAGAAATTAAGGCCCTTGTGACACTTGAAACCCAAAACTTACTAGACTTCTAATTAAAAAATTTCTCATTGCTTCCACTGTGTAACAGAGAAGACAATATCAGTTTAAAAACTATCTTCTTCGGAACGTAGGCTCACTTGATCAAGTTATCATTGCTTTAGAAGTCATAGACTTTGGCACCAGTTATGGGTGTGCAAAAGAAACACTGAAGAAGAGATAAAATATCATATTTGAACATTAACTACAAGTATCGGATACCTCAAAGCATGACCACTCTGTTTAAGCAGTATCTCTGCCTTTATCTATTGCTAAACACTTTCTCCTTGCTCATGCGTCAAGGACCCAGTGACCTAGAAGATACCCCACAACTTTGTTTTTTTTAAATTTACATAGATGATTTGCAGCCTCAAACCTTGCATATTTCAAAGAGTAGCTTCAAATTACAGACTCTGGCATTTTTGATGTTTCATGTTCACCACTCTGCACTGCATTTTGAAAAATGGACAGCAAATATGTTGTAGACAGCCCACAGACTCCGTGATTGCTGTGCTGGAGCAATTTTTTACAGAAGCGGAGAACCTACCCATAGGATAAAGGGTGGCAGTAGTTCACAGAAGAGACCATGTGTTTCAGAGTGTCTCTGGAGATTTTCACTCATCCCTCGAAAAATCACAATCTAAAATGTAGGCACTCTCTCACTCTTGCTTCACTGAGATGTCCCCCGTGAAATAACAGCAATCCAAACTATATTGCAAGGGTTCAGACACAGATATAACCAGATAGGCAGGTGCAGGCTCTGGAGGTTTTAACTGTGCCATTCTGCTGCACTGTGAAGGTCAGGGCAGCCCAGCTCAGGAAAACACTTAACCATGCTTGTTATTCAAGGGGGATTTAACTGAAAGTATTCCTTACGTGAAACAGGCAACTAAGAGCAAGTCATGAAAGCAATATTGGATCCAGTGCCTCGGAGATAACTTTTTGAAATGAAAAGCGACTGTTTTAGGCTGCATTTAGGGTTTTAGAGACACAAGGTACCAAAAATTTTATCTCTTAATTGCTCCTGAGACTGCAGGTACTTGAAGCCACATGTAACTCAGGCATGTTAAGAACAGCTCAGCTGATGTCACTGCAATGTACTGAGTGCACTGCGCTTGCAGTGCATGGAGACATCAGGTGCATAAAATTTTTGTAGATTTAGAACTTGAATTTCCCTAGTCTCTCTACAATCCTGCCTATAAAGAGAGCTAATCAGTGGCATGAGTGCCAAAAAGTATTACCAACAAGATGTTATGCAATACATGGTGATATTTTTATACAAACAACTCTAAAGCAAAACCAGGTAAAATAGGACAATTTGGTGTCAGTCAGTTGAGCTTTCTTCAGTTTGCTTGAAATGGATATGCTCAGGAAAGTTCAGAATTACTAAAGAAAAGGTAGTATTAATACAGGATAATTACATTACTTTAATTGAGCAATTCAACATTTATATTGCATTAGCAGTCATGATTTCAGATGAGGCAAAAAGTTTTTTTGCGTAGGTTTTCTTCACAAACAAGTGTGGCATAATCAGAAATTTAAGCACATACCTAATTAAGGCAGCTGTCTATTTAAGACATTGCAAAAATTACAAGGAGAAAGAAAAAAAATATCAAATTGGTAGGACTTCCCCCCCCCCTAATTCTAGTACATTTATTTGTTATCTTTAGTTCTTTTTTCCCTCTGGCTATAGCTATTTTTATTTTAAGCTTGAACTTTTCAATCCAAAATAACTCATGATGTCATGCTACAATTTCAGACTGTGTCACAGAACTACTTTGAATATCTATATGAGGCAGTAATTATCAACAAAATATTTTTGCTTTGCTCGTTCTTTGTTCGGGGAGAAGTGTGCAGTTAGAAATTTATATATCAAAATGTAGGTGCATTTCTTTTAAAAAATTTTGATTGCATCACTGACAAATATTTCTGAGAGAAAAACAGCGCAGCAAATTTGAGACAAGTAATAATCTGTCATTTGATTTCTTTTCTGTTTATAATCCTTCCACTGTTGCAATAGGGTAATGTATTTACCAACTTGAAATTAGTTCGTGCCCACTGCTGACTGCTTTGTGCTCTTCAGCACTGTAAAGCAATTGTGAAGTTAAATTAGACCAAATGCAGAATGTCAGGCTCCTCAAGTGACCTAGATTCAACACAGCTCCCTTGTTTCTCTTCCCCCACTGACTTGTGCAATTACAAATTTTGAAATTTCCTGACCCATAGAAAAGCATTTGTTTGAGCAGTCTCTGACTGTTGGCCTTTATAGAGAAAGAAGAAGAAAAAACTTAGCAGGGTTTCAAGGCCAGAACAACCAAAGTTTTTTCCTTGTTTTGATTTTTTTATTTCCTTTCTTCGTGGCAATGCAAAGGTACCTCAGCCACACTTGTAGGTTGGCCTTTTTACTTTGACTAGAATATTACGACCTCTGTAAGTTATGGATCCTCAATTAATTAAATCAAAAGGCATGTGCTACATGTTCCTTTCAAATTAGGGCGTAAGTAATTTTATTTACTGCAGTTGAAGTTCTGGCCTTGTATATTAATAGGCTATTTCTGTTTTATTTCAGTAAGAGTCATAATTTCTTTTCCTGGTTAAGAATCTGTATTCAAAGTGTATTTGAGTGTGCATGCACACTTACATACATATTCCCTTACTAATGAGGAAACGTTGTATCTCTAAATAAGTCTACTTTGGAACATACTTTTTTGTCCCATAAACGTACAAGGCTATTATAATAAGAAAATTATTTTTTGCTTTACAGGCTTGTATTACGACAGTATTATTTGTGATATCAAGTTCAATGGATGCAGAAGAATAGTTTGAACTTGCCTTATAGGAAGATTGGGTTTTAGCATATACTTTTGTGCTGCAACAGCACTGCTTTTTTTCATATATGGGCCTATTATTGTAGGGACTAAATGTTATGAATTAGAATTTTAAATTTTGACTGATTTTGCTGAATAGTTTCAATTTCATCGTAATTTCTGTCTCAAGTGCAGTCAGTTTTGCACATTAGAAAAATACAACAGTGCCTCTGGTTTGGGTAACCACCTTCCCAAATATTTTGCCACATTTGATAATATTAAGTATTTATTCCTAAACTTATAACTTCATATATAGGGATTATAATAACTTTATTTCCAGTAACAAAAGACTGCTATAAAGTAATGTTACATTCTTGCTGAGCTTTCTTTCTCTGACCTAAAGATATTGAATAAAGTCTTCCTGCTGAATATATTAAACTGTGCAATATTACTATGTAGAACGGCATTACTAGTGAACATGAGATGCATGAATTATGAAGCTACAGATACAAGTCCCCAGCTTCAAAATAGCAACCAGTTTTTTAGGTTGTTTCTCAGAAACTCTGATATCAAGCAATGTATTTTCTTATTGTTATTACAATAACATATGCGCTTAGGAAACTGTTCCAATTAGAGTAATTGCTTATAAAATGCACTATCTTCTGTGACAAAAAATATGCATGACCAACAAAGTACATTTTCCCTAAGATTAAACCATACATGCAGTTAAACAAAATTTATAGGACTGTTGATAATTGCACCATCTGGTGACTGGCAACAGATTTCTTTTGCCATTCATTTACTAATCCATCCAAGAGAAAGGAGATATTTTCATTTACTCTTGCTGTTTACATTGCATAAATGGCTAAAAGGTACAGTTAGCACTATTGTGCTAATTGTACTTCTGCTGTAAAATTTTACTTAAACATCCTTAGAAAAATAAGTCTTAAAATCTTAGTCAGGAAAGAGTTAAGGACAAACATAAAAAGTAAGCTAACACTTTTAATTATGATTGAAACTTTGTTCTTAAGTCAAAGGTTTTCCTTTGTCATGCATGAGTTATTCAGTTTAAATAAGTAATACCTGAGCTTTAACCTCCATGTCAGATCACATAATATCTGAGTTCTTTTGCACCGCATGTACTGTTAGTGTAGGTCAAAGTTAGCTGCAGTGGAAGCTGTACATGCTGTGTCGAGGCTCAGCTTTTGCCTGGAGGGGTTTCCCATTTTAGTATTGAAAAAACTTGTACAGATAGTGTGGAAAAGAAGTTTCAGTTTGCATAGGTGAAACATGGAAAGAGTAAGAATTGGTTTTGTTGTGTTTGAAGTGGTCTGGCATAAAGAGAGAATTCCCCATAAAACTCACCCAATAGAGTAATTACAAAATAGACTTTGGAGCTTACTTTCTCTTTGACTTCCTTGAGAGACTCTTGGGGCTCTCTACCTTCATTGTTTAATATGCCACGGAAAAATCCTGTAGGCTGGGATATCTCTCCCTCTCACTAAGATAGTTCAGAGAAGCTCCAAATAGATATTCCTGACTTCTAGCCAGCCACTTCCAAATTATTATTTGGATAGAGGACAGTGCCCTGGGAGCCAAATCATACAGCTTTGGAGATTCATCCACCACTATTGCTTGTTATTTTTTTTGTTCCACACTAGAGTAATCAGGAAGTAGGCTTTTTTTCAGAAAAAAATTCTGTGATAAAAGAGAAAAACCTGAAAAAACCCTGCTTAGATAGTAAAATAACTGACATAAATTTATGGTGGTCTGAACCTCTATGCACAGAATAACAAGTGTAAACTGAAGAATAGCAGAAATGGGATCATTCTTTTTAGATAATTTGAATACAAGTATGTTGGACTTGTTCAGCCATGTGCAAAGTTATTCTCATAACTGGCAGTCCATTTTGCAATGGTGTCTCAGCTGCAAATGCATTTCCTAGCATACAAACTAGAGACCTCTCTCCTGTGTAAAATTTTTAGCCAAGAAATTAAATGCTTGCTTATGGATGATAGGGTTTTTTCCCTGCTGTTTGCAATCTGGCCCTGTACAGGAACAGACTCAGTTGAAGACACCAAACAGTTTGCACTGAAATATAAATCAGTTAAACAAAATGATGAGCACATTCCAGAGCCCTGACAGATGACTCTATTGTTGGTAATACTGTAAGCAAAAATACTATGATGTCTGGTCACTGTGGCAACATCTTTAACGCCAAAGTGAAACAGTGCTGGGGAGTGTTTGCTGGCACTGAGCCCAGCTGGGGCAAAAAGGCTTGAATCTGAATTATTAAATCCTCCTAGACTGCAAAAGAAGTTCCCACTTAATCAGGATGGATCTCAAACTCCATAATGGCAGCAAGGGATTGCTTGAGAGACTGATGGTTGACTCATGCTGAGTACCTGCCAGCATACTACCATTTGAAAAATACATGCAATTATGATACTTGGAACATTTCCTATCATGGCTTAATTTACTGGTGCAGATAAAATCCACATTTTTTTTCTTAGTTCTATTTTTGTCTGGACTTTTAAACAGGCTTTTGCCAAGGGACTGGAGTCTGCTTCAGATAGTCACATCAGAAATGAAGTATCAGTCAATTATGAGTCAATTTGGAGCATCTTTCCAGAATGTTATTGCCCACACTAACATTAATAATTGAGCATTTGTATTACAGTATGATCCTGATGGCCTAGGAAGGTGAAGGGCTTGTTTATCTCAGAGTTGTGCAAAACATATAATCAGGGACAGTTTCTCTACTGAAGACGTTGCAGTTTTATCATTATATAAGGTGAAAGTCATCACTTTTAGCTATGAGAGGGTAATGGTTGTCATTTACTATAGTAACTTCTGAACTTACGGGACCCAAAACCTGAGTGCAATGCCACAGCAATATAGGATCCAATTATTATTTTTCAAAAGTAAGAAAATAATAAAAATTCTTCTGGTAAAAAAATTCCTTTCAGAATGTGTTGACAAGAGCAACATAAATGTACCAGGTTTTTAGGTGTGCTAGATCTAATGTAACTTTCTACGATTTCAACCAGATATTTTATAAACCTAAAAAATATATATACATATATATAGATATATATGTAAGTATTTTCAGTCTATATGTCTTATAGGTATCTGTTGTGATAATATGAATGTCACAGGAAAGACAATTCTCAAGAATTTTGCCCACTTGTCATTGAACATTTTGCAAATGGAAGGGTAGGGATTCAAGATTTGTGTATTTTCTCTGAGTGGAACTCCAGATTAAGAGTTATTCAGCATCATAAAAGAATAAACCTTCTTATCCAATCTGAGGATGTATCTGCATTTTTTAAACACTCAGCTAGCATGGAAAGTAAATTAAATTTTTGCTGACACTGGCTTTGAGCATGATATTGTCTGCCTGTGCAATATGGAAAACAGAAGATCCTGTTTATGTTATTTAAGTTTTTTATAGTAGTCTAGTGGGATTTTTTTTCTCTTATGCTTACAGACCAAGTGAGGAGCAGAATGTCCTACAAAGGAGATGGCCTTGATGTGAGAGTGTGGATTATAACATAAGTAGACGACTCCTTCACAGACATAAGCCACCCTGTAAGATTGGGTCTTAAAATAGGCAGGATGCTTTTATGCTCGGGACACACAGACTGTCTTTTGTCAGCCACATGCCGACAATGCTCCCAGGTATGCTCTGCTGCTTTATGCACAGTGGCTACCAGAAACTGCACCAGGTCTTATGCATCTTCATCTGTCTTTGGCAGAAATTTGCCAAAGATATATGAATCATTGGGAGCGTAGTACTTGTCTCATAACAGATGCTTTGTAGAACAATAAAAAGGAGAGATGTTACCAGCAATAAATAGAAAATTTTATGTGTGTGCAAAGCTTAGGAAACACAGTTTACTTGCCTGCTTTTGACTGTGGAGATAAAATAAAAATATATTTAAAAAAAAAGTAATATAAGGTTATAAAAAATTAATTTATTAGATTGAAAGGATAGCATTTTGAATAAGCCATGTGATTGCACAGTATTTTGTTTGAGAAGCACTTACAAGGTTTTATAAATTTAAGCTGAGGCTCCATAATGGAAATTTTTAAAAGGATTAAGTCATAGCAACAGCAAACAGAAAAGAGCGACAGAAAAGAGCGACAGAAAAACAGGATCTGGTTAAGGATGGAAATGTAGTATCCTGTTAATTCTCTAGATCAATGAATGCTTTAGAACTAATATAACTTTCTTGTTACCAATCATTACAGAGACTTGATATGAAATATTTTCTCTTTGATGATGAAATGGGACCCAAAACCTAATTTTCCTGTACTTGACTTTGACACCATTTTCCTACCCGCTAAATGTAAACACACTGGCGTCTCTTCCCACTAAAATGAGTAGCAGATCATCAATGTGTCAGAAGTGGAAACAAACAAACATAAAGTGATCTTGACCCTTTCTTCCATTTCAGAGTCTGTTGTATCTGAGCACTCAAATTTTCTAGAGGAAACTTGAGAATCTTTCTTCACCAGATTCCTTAGCCTTCTTCATTGCAAACAGAAAGTGTCATTTTTCACAGATGTTTGCAAAGTTTCTGAAGCTGTGTGGGCTGAAAATAGTATGCAGCTCTGTAATATAAAAGATAAGATTAAAAAAAGGTGAAAATTGTGTGGCAAAACAGGATAGCTAGGTGTTGGATGAGTCAGCAAAGAATACATGCCAACACACCAAAAAAAAAAAAAAATTTTCTTTGGTAACATTTGATTTTTTGTAATGTCCTTACCCAGAAAAACCTGCTGATTAGGCTCTTTTCCTTAGCTGCTGCAGCTTTCAGTTTCGGTAGCCCACATCCAAACCCAGCGACGGCACCTCTGAGCCCTCTGGCCCGTCTCCCATTTCTGCCTGGAGTTCTTCCAGCTCTTGAAACAAATTGCAACTGCTTCTCTGGGCAACCGGACCTCTCCGGCCCATCTCTTGGCTCGGCTCCTATGTCTCGCCTGCCTTGAGTCCACACCACCGCCTCCCCAGGCAGTGAGGGAAGAAAAAGAGCCCCCTCGCCTTGGCCACAGGGTACTCAGTCCAGTTATAAACTATCCCAAGCCCCTCAGCCTAGCTTGTGGGGAGGAAGAGGGCCTGGCTTCCGTAAGGGGTTGGAGGCCTCCCTCCTCTCACCTCATGGTTGTGAGTCTCTCCCTCACAACACACACACACTCCTACACGCTGCCTCCAACCCTGGCCGAGCCAGGGCTGCAGGGGCACAGGGACCCCCCACTCCGGGTTCGGGGGGCCCCCATCCACCCCTCGGCCTCTCTCTCTCACACACACTCTCACTCACGTTGCCAACAGCTTCCGGCTGTGGCAATATCTAATTTCACAGGAGCGACAAAACCAGCTGCAACTGGTCCCTCAGCAGAAACTCTCCTGGGACCAACCACCCCTAGCCCCCCCAGTCCCCAGGGAGGGTGGCTTAAACCATGACAGACGGGCAATAAGATGGATTTCCTAAAGAAAAAAAAGTTAAAAATGGAAAGGGAAAAAAACTTTGTACACATTTGTTTGTATATGCATTTTTGTATGTCACTGTGTATGATACAAAGTAAAGAAGGCCACATCTACACCTCTATGACTCATTTGAATTCTATTAAATTCCTGGTTTAAACATCTATATGTGATACAGACTTTGATGTACTGTGAAGCTGAATCAAATATTTGTGTGAAAGAAAATGCATGAAATTAATGAAATCGAGAACTGAATGTTGGCTCACTATTTGCAAGTAGTGAATAATGCTAAAAATGACCTGCCTCTGTTTCTTATTAGCAAATTAAACTACTCAACAACCTCCTACTACCTGTGATGATAAGGGTGTTCACAAGGTGTTGCATTAGAAAAAATGTCACATTGACATGTCTAAAGTGCTCTGGGTCTTTTTTGAGTCCAGTTATGCCTTTACATTTTTAAGACATTCTTTAGAGCAACTGATCTCAAAGTTCCTGAAATAATTAGAATTACATGTCTCATGCTGCCAGATTGCTATAGTTTGACAATAAAAAATTGCAGCCCCTTGCATGACATTGGGATATGCTGAAATAATCTTTGAAGGACTGCTACAGACAGTAAAAATCAAACTGTGTTCTGATCAAACTCTAAAATGAGTTATCTCATTGTGCTTGAATTTGTACTTGCAAAGAGTTAGATGGCACAACTGGTGTCGTGTGAGAGTTGAAGGCGAGGGGACTTGTCTTTATGAAATCAAATAGGTTAAGAAATTTGGTATTGTAGGATTTTTTTGCCCTGTAAACTACTGGTGTAGTGGTCTACAAAAAACAAAGAGACAACAAAGGAACCCATCTTTTGTATGAAGCAAAACCAGGAACCCACTATTTTTTCTACATTTATATCATATTTAAGCTACAATTTAACAAAGTAAAATGCTCTAATATATATTGCCATGACCAAACCTCCCTGTGCAAAGAAATCAATGAACCAAATTGTGATCTATAGAAACACGTATAGTGTATAATTTTGAAAACATTTCATCCCAGTTTTCTTTAGCTGTAACACATTTTTGCTTTGCTTTGTCTTTGTTTGGGGATAAACAGCATCACGTTTATCATTATCTTTTAAATAAATAGTTATATGCATAACAGTTAATCATACTCCAGTGCTGCCCTAGCTGTTTTAATTCAGTTAATAATCAAGAAATTACATATGTGATTAATAGACAAATCTATTTGTTGTCTATTTTTGATTTGTTAGACAAATCTAAAAGTTGTCCTTTTCTAAATACCACTGCACTGCAATAATTGTCAGTTACTCCAGATTCCTTCAACTTTAAAATAGTTTTCACATGTCTGTGATAGCAGTCAAAAATATTGGTGTTTAGAGACTCCTGGATTCTAGCTAGTGGTAGGAAAATTCAGAATTACCATTAATTAATTAATTCTGTGGTAAAATCTGACAGGTTGGAGTTGGATTCAGTGATCCTTATTGCATACTGTGATGGCTACAAATCCTTTTGGTTTTGGTCTTCCTTTACCTAGCAACAAGGGTTAAAAACACTTCTAAAACAAAAATTATCTAATTATTGTTTAGGTTCAAAGATATTACAAAAGGCAGTGACATTATTTACTCATACGGCATAAAAATATTCATCAAATTACCCAAAATCACATCATATTACACTTAGTTACTTCATCAACACAAAACTATTAAAGTAATTTTGAAGTATATTGGTCTTCATCTGTGATCCTAGATTTTGTGAAGATAACACGAACAGTGGTCCTTTGGTAGAAGAGACGACAGGATGAAAGACAGATTTTATAATGTAATTTGATTAATCTTGACTGATGATTTAATAATTGTTGAACTAGTTTGGATCTGCTTCCAACATCAGATTTATGAGGGTAAATAAGCATGACACATTCTTATTTGATATTTGTAGATAGGCAAATAGGATCAAATTGTGGCCCAGTATTTATGCAAATGAAGAGATTGCCTACTTCTATTTTGTTTTTATATTTAATCAAAAGGCAGTCATATTTTACAGCTCAGAAACTACTTCTCTACCGCAATTGTTTCATCACTATTATTTGATATATGATAATCTATCCTTAAAGATTTTAAAAGACAATATTTACTTGTCTCTGTACTCAGCATACGTGTTTGTGCTTCCCATCTGCTCTGTCCAGAAAGTTCCATTTTCTTTGCATCATCATCTGTGGAAATCACTATCTGACCTAAGAGAAGGGTTTTTTTTCGGTTTATAAATCATTATTCTTGCTGTCCCAGAAACAGCCCTTTAAACACATCAGGCCAAATCCTGCTCTTGGTTACTCTGGTCTAATTCAGGAGTAACTCCAGAGGTTTCAGTAGTGCCATCCTGTGATTACTGCACATCAATGTAAGTGGTAGCAGAGCATAGCTCATCTTGCTGCTTCCAGACAAAGAGACTCACCTCCATTTCTCACAGGTTTTGATAAGCAGTGCTGTCAGGAGGAAACTGGATGCAGAATTGCACTGCTCAGTGATTTATCATCTGGATAAATATAGGGTTTTGTTTTTCCAAGTGGGATAGAGATTTAATTTCTAAAATTTCTAAGGTTTTTGTCCTATGAGGTACCCATGTTGGTGGGCCAACTACCAGCTGTCACCAGCATCTGTTCTCCCCTGCTCCCTCTCCCAGATGTCTTAGTGAAAGTGGAAAGTCAGCAGCAGTTTCTTGACAAAGTTTGTCTAACATCTAACAATTATTTGTTTTACAGGGTAGGCAGTATTAACTTTGTCACTTCAGGCCAGGCAGAGGTGATCAAGATCTCCCTTCTCTGGGGCAGGATTCACACACCATTCCCAAGCTGGAAGCAGAGTGTCAGGCTGTTTCTTTAAGACAGACTTATTCTCGTGAAACTGTAGAAAAAATTATAACGCTTCCTGACTGCATAAGTTGTTATACCTCCTCCCCTGCTCACATGCATTTTTTACATTGATTTATATTCCTACTGAGGCGTGTTTGGTTTTTTTAAGTTTTTTTTGTTCGTTGGGTTTTTTTGGGTTTTATTGGGTATAAGGTGTTTTTGGAAAGACATGTCTGGCTCCTCCAGTTCTTAATGGACATCAATGCAATATCCAGCTCTATTTCAAAGACAAATTTCTCCATCCAAAAGTCATGTTGTTGTACCTCAGAACTTCTCCATCAGATGATATTTTATAGGCAATGGTGTGCAGCAGCCATTTTTGTCTCAGTTTAATCTTAGTGCTTGTCATATTTCCTGTTAAACTATGAACTGTGGATTTAACAAAAAAAATAGTCTAGCCTTAGGAATGTAGAACACTTTTTTATAAAGAAAAAAACCCAGTAACACTCAAGGTAAAATAGAAGTTGAACTTGAAATTGTTCTCAGATAGTATTTATCATCAAAGTGTTTGGGGTTAACGTTTTTCTTCTTTTTTTTTTTTTTCACCTTTCTTCTTGTTTATTTTAGTTATATTAATATTTATAAGATATTGCCTTTACTTACTGGCTTTCTCATAGTGAAGCAGTAACTTCAATATGAAACATAACCAGAAAAAAATGATTCAACAAGTGTATCAAAGTAACAATAAAACTCATTACCTGCTGTCTGTCACCATGGAACTTCTTTAGCTGAACACCATAGCTTCCATTCAAAAGCTGACTCTATCACTGGAAGACTCACACAGCCCATCTCAGCAGATGGAAGCCCGATCCCCATCATGGGGCACGATTTGATGTGTGTCTACACAGCATCATAAGGCCAGATGGGAAACAGCTCTCAACTCTCACCAGGCAATACTACTCTCTGAGCTGAACTCGTCATACATAAGCAGACCCAGGGACCTCAGAACTTTCTCTTTTTTCTGTCAGATAAAATCTACCAGCAGCTGCTCACTTGAAATTGATGACATTTTATTTTTCCCTGTCTATTAGAGCAGCTTGTTTACTGTATTGCCAAAATGGGATGAATGAGACACCATAGAAGAAAACAGTCACATTAGAATCATTTAACATTATTATCAGCGCATCATTTCTCCCTTGTTGATTATAACCTTCCAGTTACTGAACTTTATTTAACATGTTTAGCAATAAATTTTAGAATGTGAGCAGTTTGCTGAGGTTATCATAAAAATAACAGTCCATTTCAAATGATTCCTAAATGGGGACTTCTGGCAATAAAAAATAAAGCTTACAACATCTGAGTCTACTAGCATGTACAGGGGAGTGTTACATCTTTCATACCTCCATTGGATTTTTCCCAGTTCCCTTCAATTTTTTAAAAAATGTGAGACAGATCAGGCCTGAATCATGCAAGACATCATCAAATCTCGTTGTATATGAGCAGAGGGAAGGGAAAGAAAGAGAAGGCAAAGTAAGGCGAGGCAAGGCAAAGTGAGGGATTTCCTACCAAAAGTAACAGCCAGCAAAAAAATCAAGAATAAACTTGTACATGATATTCAGAACTGAAGAAATTAAAACAATGAGAGTTAATGAATATTGTAGAGTTGTGGTTTTTCAAATAGATGTTAAGAATTTTACAGATCCTATTATTATGTCTAATTATACAGAAAGTGGTAAATATGTTTGTGACCTTGCAAATTATATTGTATTTACCTGTGCCAATTTCATACCTATCCCAAGACCTCTTGAAATTTTTACTGAGTTTCTGATCAGGGTAATTTTTTAGAATCCATTTATCTCCATGGAAACAATCAAATTTTCTGATAGCATCATGTTGTTTCCCAGTGATGAAATTAGCTAATGTCCATAAGTCAGTTTTGCTTAGAGGTGACCTGTCAACAGACGAAGTATAATTCCCCCCATGTATAGGTGGATGCATGTGATACTTGTGTCACAAAGTGTTACTCAAATGCTAAAAGATTTCTCTTCATTAAAAAAAAAGAGAACAACATCTCCACTTCAGGGAATGGTCCTGTGCAGGGCTAAGAGTTGGACCCGATGATCCTTGTGGGTCCCTTCCAGTTCAGCATATTCTCTGATTCTGTGATGCATGAAGAAAAGTATTGCAGCAGAGTCCTACATTCCCTGAGAGCAAGTAGGAATAGTCGTGACCCTGTAGGCCTGACCTACTTGTGTATGTTTGCTGCCTTCCTGGGTCCCGGGCTAAAGCTGAACCCAAGCTGCACTCAAAGCATTACAGTGAATGGACTTACACCCAGTTGGTGGACAGTGGGGTTCTTCAGGGCTTGATTTTAGGGCCAGTATTGTTTAATGTTTTTTATAAGTTATCTGGATGCAGGAATCAAATGCACAGTAAGTGAGTTTTCTGATGATACTAAAGTAGGAGGAGCTGTGGGCTCCTTTGAGGGTCAAGAGGCCTTACAGAGACATCTGGATAAACAAGAGAGCCGGACAATTGCCAATTGAAAGTCATGTATGGGCCGTTTATAAAATTTAATGAGATCAAGTGCTGGATTGTCCATCTGGGAGGAAGCAATCTTGGGTATGCATACAAACTGAGGAGGATGGGCTGAAGAACCACCCTGCAGAAAAAGAACATGGGCCTGGGTTGATGGCAGCTTGAATACAAGTCATCAGTGTGCCCTGAGAGTCAAAAGGGCCAACTATGTTCTCTGGTGCATCAGGTACAGCATCAGCAGCTGGTCAAAGGAGATGATTGTCCCACTCCATACTGCACTTGCGTGGCCTCACCTTGAGTCCTGTGTGCAGTTTTAGAAGGAGAACATCAAACTATTTAGAGCATGTCCAGAGGAGGGAGATCAGGATGCTGAAAGGCCACAAAGGCAAGACTTAAGAGGAGTGCCTGTGGTCACTTTGCTTGTTCGCCTTGAAGAAGAAAAGGCTGAGGGGTAAACTCATCACAGTGTACACCTTCCTTGAGGGAGGTAGCACAGGGAGAGGTGTTGATCTTTCTGCAACATGACAAGAGGAGATGGAATGTAGCTATGTCAGAGAAAGTTCATAGTAGACATTAGAAAAAGGTTCTTCAATGAAAGGATAGGTGGTCACTGGAACAGAGTCCCCAGGGAAGTGCTCACAGCACCAAACTTGTCAAAGTTCAAAGAGAGTGTGGATGGTGCTCTAGCTTTAGATAGTCTTGTAAGGAGCAGGGAGTGGAATCAATGATCCCTATGGGTCCTTTTCAGCTTGAGATATTCTGTGATTCTATGAAACTAAGGCTAGAATTGAAACCAAAACCAAAACTAACCTGAAAACAACCAGCTAAATTACCTATTTTATTGAAAAAAAAAAAAAAGTGAAAAGAAAGATATTTTCTCAGATTCTTTTATCTTTAATGAAACATAAAGGAGAGGAAGTCACAGATCTTCCTTTTTCCTAGAAATATGGGATTTTTTTCTTTCTCAGTATTTGCATTACTAGCACTGTTTCCCATATAAGGGGATGTTTTGCAGATTTTTCAGTGTGACATATAAACATTGATTCTGTTTCGCATGGTTCTGTTTAGAAAAGGCAATAATTGCACAAATGCATTTGCTAAAAGATTTCCTCCAAAATACTCACTAACAACAATAATAACAACAGAAGTAGCAGCTAAAAGCACTCTGAAAAGCGGAAAAGTTTCAAGTGTTTTTGAGACTGCTGGAGAAAGATGTTTGTTTTCTTATCTGTTCTTGCTCTTTTAAACCTCATGGCAAAATATTCATTAAAGGAATTTTTTCTTCACATGCTCTTGAAAACTGATAAAAGCTCTTTCTACTACTTGATTTTCCAGCTTCCTCTGAAACCAACTGGAGAGAATGCCCAATCTTAAAAATGTAAATTTTAAAGAAATACCATTAACTATTGCAAAATATCAAAAATCTGCTTTAATGAAGCCTACTCCCTCTGAAGCTAAAAATTTAGCCATGGTGAGGGCAAATCATTCATATTTTGAATTTTGATTTTACATTACACTCTTAGAACTATTTTTGAGAAGTGTCATTAGAAAAACAAAAATAATATGAGATCTGTATATATGGCAACACATTACACTTTATCTTTTAAAAATACCTTTCACAAAATATTCTTTAACTTACATGCATATAGGCTATATAATATATATTTCATGCCATGGAGTATAAGATTAAATAACTTGAGTCAATCAAAACTATTTGTTTTTACAGTTTTATTCCTACTACTATATATTCCATGTTTCTAATGAGCAACTTCATTGTAACAGTTTCCTTCACAACTGAATTTTGGGAAATATAATAACCATTTCCCTTAATGTAAAAGAGTTCTATTTTATTTTTTGAGCTACTTATAGCTTTAAGATGAGACAATTCTTAGTCAGTTGACCACAAAGTTTTTTTTCCTTTTCTATAGCAAAACCAAGCTAATCTATCAATGACAGATTTTAAGTAGAGATAGAGATAGATATAGACTATCCTAGACTAGAATAGAACAGAACAGAATAAAATATTTCATCTGTAAAGGACCTATCCGCAATCAACCAGTTCAAATTCCGGACCAATTCAGGGCTGACCAAAATTTAATGCATATTATTATATATACATTTTCCAGATGCTTCTTAAACACTTACAGGCTTGGAACATCAACCACCACTCTAGGAAGCTTTTTAGTGTTTGACCAACCTCTCAACCTCTTACTGTCAAGTCTGAAACTCCCCGGATGCAGCTTTACCCTGTCATTGAATTCCAGGGAGAAGAGCTGAGCACATCACTCTCCATGTACACTTCTCAGAAAGCTGTAGAGAGCAATAGGGTCACCCTCATCCTCCTTTTCTCCAAATTAGACAAGAACAAAGACCTCATCTGCTCATCACAAGAAGTGTTGTTTAGTCATGTCACCAGCTTCATTACCTTTCTCTGGACACAGTCAAGTACCCTCATGTCCTTTGCAGATTGTGGGGCCCAGCACTGCACGCAGCACTCAAGGTGAGGTGGCACCAGTGATGAATGCCACAGAATCATCAGTCTGACAGTCTGGCTGACTGATCATCAGTCTGACAGAATCTGACAGTCTGGCTGTGCTGTGTTTGATGTGCCCCAGGATGCAGTTCCTAATTCTGTCCAGAGTTACTCTGCCCTAGGTGCAGAATTCTGCACTTGGACTTGTTAAATATCATGCTACTGGTGAGTGCCCAATGCTCCAATCTACCTAGATCCCTCTGCAAGACCTCTCATACCTCAAGAAAGAGCAAACAGCATCTCCCAGTTTTGTGTCATCAGCATAAACCTTAATGGTGTGTTCAACTCCTGAGCCAGAAATTATGGCTAGATAGCACATGCATCTGCAAATGTCACAATACACACACTTCAATAGAAAGATAAAATACAGCTACCAGAATACCATGGTGTCTCTTAGAGGAGATGGTTCATTTTGCATATACTACACTGAGCTCAGTGTCTGGCTTGAAAAACCAGTAAAATGAGCAGTTGCCAACCCGTATTTTGGATGTCAGTTTTTGATTCTGTTCTGTACCTCTTTTGACCTTACTTGTATAGTAGCATTTAGTATAATGTAGTTGTGACTGAATTATCAACTCAAATTTTCGATTACCTTTACTTTTTTTTGGAATTAATTGTAATGTTATTATTTAAGTTTCACAAATATGAGCATTTCAGGGTTGTCTATCCAAAAGGAATAATAAGTCATTGGTCAAACTGTACCGAGCCTAGAATTTGTGACATAGCTTGGAAATGATTACTTCTCCAAATTTTGAAAAGTAGCAAAACTGAAGCATTAAGAGAGCAAATATTCATTATCTTTGTTTTCCATTTTTTTCTCTTTACATGTACTTACAGCTATCTACAAAGTAAGAATTCTCTGCAGTTTGCAATTCCGTGAATTTATGTTGAAATACTAAGAAGTTCAGAAGCAGATTAATTTTGAAAAATAATACCAAATCAATGTTAAATTTGATACATTTGAGTCCTGTAATCATTACAATGAGAATCTCCAAAGCCTGTCACTGCAATCAATGGAATTCCTTTTGATTGATTCACTTATATCGACTCACTTGTCTTTTTATCCCCCTCAGAATCTGGTGTTCTTATTCTTCACTATCAGAACTGTTAGCTCTCTGTCACACTGAATATGTTAGGAAATCTTGGAAAGCCTTGAAATACAATGTTGCAGTTTCTTCCCAACCGTATTCAGAAGTCTGACCTATTTTTTATGATAAGAATATTGATTATTCACTTATGCATATTAATCTGAGTACTTCTCTTTTTGCTGTCAATACACTCCATCCAGAGTATGGAATGAACCATCCATCTCTACTGCATTACCCTTTTGAAAGTATGTCTGAGGCATTTTCTTATTGTGTAAACTAGTAATCCGGAAAATTGCCATTATTTTAGAAAAGAGCAATTTTTAAAAAATTATATAGGGATTACATGCTCTTATGGGTTCCTTTAAAATGCTGGCTTTTCAGAAAGAGTCTTAAAAGCATTTGCAGGAGTGAAAAAAGGAAGGAGGGAAGTGTGTGAAATACTTTTGGTAAGGAAAAAAATTCCCTTACTTTGATAATGTTAAATAGATACCAACAATTTCTGTCTTTATATCTTCTCTCTGGTAACCCACATCATTTCTCGGTCATTTTCATTTCCATTCCCGTAACTGCTCTTCTTAAGATTATTATATATAATGTAATTTTGATAGCCTTAATCAAGTTGCTTGTGAGACTAGTCAGAAAAAGAAAAAGAATGAAATAAGGAACAAAAAGAGAAAAGCATATGTGAAAGAATATGGCAGTCTGAATGGGGTTTGAATTCAAAGCTGGCTTTGATAATCTGCTGAGATCAAAACATTGCAACTGCATTATCCATGAAAACACCTATAATAATGAGAGTAAAATAACTACAGTGCAATGAGCTAGCTGCTTCTATATGTAAACATTAATTTCTTAGTTTTCTTGGTAAATCTGTCTTCAGATCAGGAAATCAGAGCAAGCACAGTCGCAATCAGAGTGGGTCATTACAGAAAATGAAAATTAAATAGTTGTTCAGGTTCCCGTGAGTCCTGCAGTATGACTGCACATACTGAATGCTGGAAGAGTTGCAGCTGATTTGCTCTTCTAAAATCTTTTCAATATCATATTGACTATTATGGCTCAGCTCTCAGCACTGAGTATATATGGCTTTGCTCTTTAGTCCTGGGACTCTGTCAACTTAGAGCAGATAGTAAGCTCTATTAGCAAAATGTGAAATGTTCGTTTATTTAACTTAAAAAAAATCCGAAGAGATATTTCAGAAACATTTTGTCCACTATTTTTATTGTACTGCTTTAGATACAAAATTTCCACATATCGCTCTATATTATAGCAATTTAGTTGACTTGCTGAAAGGAAGTAAAATTATGATTAACCTATTTATTAAATGGAAAAATATATTTCCATATCAAGAGGGTAAATAGAAAAGTAATCAGTAAGAGAAAAAGGGCTTTGGACAAGTTTTCATCTCAGCTCTATATTTTACAAATTGGAGGAGCCTGCCACTATAAATGCTTAAACAGAAATCACTAATGTCTTTTGAGAAGAGAATAAAAGAGCTTGGTATCATTTTATGTAATGTCTTCAAATGAGTGTCTGACATGAAATGATGAGTACTGAGTACTTTTAAATTACTATTAAAATTGCCTGAAGGCAGATCAAACATGGCTGGTACCAGGAAAGCTATACCATCCAACTCAGGTAATCACATTTTTTTTTCAAAGAGTGTTGATTTCATCACAAATATTTAATTCTGTCTTAGTAAATGCACATATTACTTGAGCTTTTGTTATTTTTCCTTTCTCACAGACAATTACTTCCTCTCTCCCTCTCCCTTATTGTTTTAGTTTTTGTTTCTTTGGGTTTTTTGAGGAGTTTTGGTTTTTTTGGGGGGGAGAACAGGCGAGAGGGAGTGGGATGGTTTATTGGTTTGGTGTGGTTTGAGTTGTATTTTTTTACAGGCATAATCTATGTAGTTATCTTCCAAAACGAAATAAGTAAATATACCAATCATACTCATGATAGAGTTCATAGAAATCTGTGAGAAATTATCAGGATCTGGTGGTATCCTCTTAAGTAGATTTAACAGCTTAATAAAATCTCTTTGAAATCCCTTAAACTTCTTTGAAAGTTGTAGACATAAGGGCCAATACAGTTTTTAAAAAAAAAGATAATAAAAAGTTTTAAAAAAAAAAGATAATAAAACAACATTGTTTTCAGATGACAATGGGAGATCAGATTTCTCAAATCTTTCCAAAATGAGTATCATAAGTTAAAACTGAAAGTTTATTAATTTCCTTTAATTAGTTTTTTTTTTCCTGTGAACTATCACCTTTTTTTTTCAACAGAAACTTTGAAATGGCACCAGAAGAACATTCATTTAATCACAAAAATTAAATAGGCTGAGCTCCTTGGAAATCAATTAAAATAATACTATTATGCTAACCTGAGTAACATACCAGCTTATGTTGATAAGGTCCAACAACTGTTATTATTTCATAGTCAAGTACAGGTTTTTCCTATCAAGAAAGTAATACACTATACACTTTGTCTGAGTGATTCTGAGCGTAATTAAGGCCAGAATTAATTCATGGAATCATAGAATGGCTTGGATTGGAACAGACCTTAATGATTACCTTGTTCCCACCCCCTGCCATGAGCAGGGATATCTTCCACTAGACCAGATTGCTCCAAGTCCCATCAAACCTGGTCTTGAACACTTCCAGGGATGGTGCATCCAGAGCTTCCCTGGTCAACCTGTGCCAGTGTCTCATTACCCTCACAATAAAGAATTTCTTCCTAATATCTAATCTAAACCTACTCTCTTTCAGCTTAAAGCCATTGCCCCTTGTCCTATCATTGCCTATCATGCCCTTGTAAATAGTCTTTCTCCATCTTTCTTGTAGGTCCTGTTTAAGTAGTGGTAGGTCATGACAAGGTCTCCCCAGAGCCTTCTCTTCTCCAAGATGAACAGCCCCAGATCTCTCAGGCTGGTTTCATAGGAGGGGTGCTCCAGCCCTATGATTATCTTCATGATCCTCCTCTCAGCTTGTTCCAACACGTTGATGTCCTCCGTCAATACTCCAGGTGGGACCTCACGAGGGCAGAGTAGAGGGGCAGAATCAACTCTCTTGACCTTGTATCTTTTCCTGAAGAAGTAGGTTCGATAACTTGGAGACTGACTTCAGATTTAATTGCAACATTTAGTCTGTTGATGATCTCTTTCAGTTAGCGTTGTTAAAATAAAATCTTGAGAAATGCATTACAAAATGTGACTGTGTTTATCTCACTCAATTCAGTATATAAATGGACAGAGCTAGGTTTAGTAGTAATAAACGTTAAAAGATCTGTTTCTGGTGTTCACTTTGATCTTCTTTGTATTGAAATCTTTAATTTGATATTTCATTTTGTATAGAAATGTATCAATTTTAGTGCAGTATCTACTGCATTACAATTTCCGTCCAGAACAGCCGAGACACTATTTATTTAAAGAAAGACTGCCTTGACATGTGCATGACACTTCTACTGATGAGGTTCATGTTGGCTTTGTCCTGGTTCCAGCTATTTTGCAAATTTATTGAATCATTATTGAATTTCCACTTTACAGTAAGACCCAGATTAATTTCTCCAGTACAGACGCTTTTCCAGCTACAAGTTTTTCCATCTTTATGCATGTTAGTGTTTCTTCCCATGAAAAACACCTTAAATCACCTTATAATAGGTGTTTTCAGAGCACTTTCTCTCTTCTCTTGTTGAGTCAATTTTGGGTTTCACCCTGACCTGCTTCTGCACCTCTGTTCTTGCAGTTCATCCGTTCTCAGTAGCACCTGCAAATTTTATTAACACACACTATGTTCAGTTATCGAAATTATAATGAAACTATTAAGTGCTACAGGACATTTTTCAGATAGAAGACAGAGGTCTAAAGGACCCACTTGACATTCCTTCACTGTCTGCTCTTGAATTATTAAGACCTACTCTGTGATAACATCTAGTTTTGCGTCAGTTTTCTAGCACTTTTACCAAAACTGTATACTTTGCTCAAGTTTATCTGTGGCATAATGTACATAACATAATAACCATGTATTTTTGCTTGGGTAAATAGTATGATAACATTCATATTTTTAATATAATATTATGACTCCTGTACACTTCAAGAAGTGTTGTCCATACCTCTCACTTGCTGCCTCAAGGATTTATTTCATATCAATTGAACATTACTCTTTCACTGTTCTTTTCAAGGAAAATGAGGAATTGATATGCAGCTGTGAGTATTCAGCAACAGTAAGATGATGTAGTCCTGAATGTTGTCCTAAAGTGGAAGGAAATGCAGATATTTTCTGAATGACCTAGGTGAAGTAGCACCATTTTAGAGTTTGTATATGCAGGCTGATATTCCTATACTATTAACATGAAGACAAATTATTTGAAATATTTGTGACCTGGAGCACAACAATTGTAAAAGAGGCTCGCATCCATGTTTTCTTGACTTTCCCATTCATTATAAACTGTCCTGATCATTATAACTTCTTAATAATTGAGTAATTAAATAATTACATTGCCTGTGACAGCTGTAGATTTAATGATCACACAATGCACCACTGAATTTTTAAAGATCCAGAAATTATTCACCATTTTTCACTCAGCAATGAAAGCTACACTACATGACTAGCATTTTATGCTTTTTATGTCATTTTTTGACAACGTTTTAAACATTCTGACATGAAAAATGGTCATATTTTCAAAGGAAATTTAAGATTTAACAGATAAAAGGAAATCAGAGTATGAAATTAAGTGAAATTAAAAATTACAAAAATCACTAAATTTTAAATATCCTTAGATATGTGACACTAGATGTGACAAACTCCTCAGAGACAAAGAATAGCCATAACAACCAATACTCTGTTAACATTTACTGCTGTATTACCAAAGGTCAGAATGTTAGACCTTTATAACGGGTCTAGAATGTGTGGATAAACCTATAACATGACCTTTAGAATCACAGAATCACAGAATATGCAGAGTTGGAAAGGACTCACAAGGGTCCAACTCTTAACCCTTCACAGGACCATCTCCAAGAGTCACATCATGCGCTCAAGAGCATTGTCCAAACGCTTCTTGTGGTCTATCAGGCTTGGTGCTGTGACCACTTCCCTGGAAAGCCTGTTCCAGTGCCCAATCACCGTCTAGGCGAAGAATCTTTTCCTAATCCCTAACCTAAACCTCCCCTGATGCTACATCAGGCCTCTGATTCTGTCATTGGTTACCACAGAAGAGATCAGTGTCTGCCCCTTCTCTTCCCCTTATGAGGAAGTTGTAGACTGCGATGAAATCTCAGTGTCCTCTTCTCCAGACTGAACAGACCAAGTGACCTCAATTGCCCTTCAAGGCCCTTCACCATCTTCATCGCCCTCCTTTAGACACTCTCTAACAGCTTAATATCTTTCTTATATTGTGGCACCCAAAACTGCACACAGTATTCAAGGTGAGGCCACCCCAGTGCAGAGCAGAGCGGGACAATCCCCTCCCTCAACCAGCTGGCGATGCTTTGCCCGATGTCCCCCAGGACAGGGTTGCCCCTCCTGGCTTCCAGGGCACTGCTGACTCAGACTCCACTTGCCATTGACCAGGATTTCCAGGTCCCTTTCTGCTTTTCAGTGTCTCATTTCCCCATCCCAGATGCACATGTTGTCACTTCCCCTCGTTGAACTTCATAGAGTTGGTGATTGCTCAGTTCTCTAATTTCTCAAAGTCTCTCTGCGGTGCCTCCCAGCCTTCAAGAAAGCCAACAGGTCCTCAGTTTTATGTTGCATGCAAACTTGCTTAATATTCCTTCCAGTCCTGTGTCCAAGTCATTTACAAAGATGTTGAAGGGCCTATTATGGAACCCCACTAGTGACAGGTCTCCAGTCTGATGTCACCCTGTTCACTATTACCCTCTGTGCTCCACCCACGAGCCAATTGCTCACCCACTACATGATGTGTTTATCCAGCTGTGGGCTGGACACTTTGTCCAGAAGAATCCTGTGAGAGACAGTATCGAAAGCTTTATGGAAATTCAAAAATATCACCTGGCTTCCCTTGATCAGCTGTGTGGGTTACCTTGTCATAAAGGTAAATCATGTTTGATAAGTAGGACCTTCTTCTCACGAAGCCCTGCTGGCTGTGAACAATTACTGTGTTGTCTTTCAGGTGTTTTTCAATACCTCCCAGAATAATCTTCTCCATAACTTTACCAGGTACTGAAGTGAGACTGACAGGCTTGTAGTTTCCAGAGTCCTCCTCGCTCTTTTTGAAAATCAGGACAATGTTCACCAACCTCTAGGAGGTCTCAGCTTCCTGTCAGCTGGGATGTCTCTGGATTCCCAACACCTCAAAAATCATCCAGAGAGATTTTGCAATGAGATCAGCCAGTTCTTCAAGAATTCTTGGATGAATCCCATCTGGCCCCATAGATTTGTAGGGTTCCAGCTGGAGCAGCAGATCCTGCACAGGTTCAGGGTCAACTGGGAGTTGATCTTTCTCACAAGAGTCGAGAATGCAGAACTGGCTAATTGTCATTACCACTTTGACTGACTGCCCACCCCGGGTGTCAGACATCCCACCTTTTCATCCCTTGCTTAAGATGCTTCGGACTCTCTTCTCACAGGTTGACTCAGGAGCACCCTCCATTGCTCTTACTTTGGAGGTACGACTGTCTGTCCTTTACTGGTGGACAAAGTTACTAGAAAGCCTTCTTAAAATGAATTAATCTTTAATGGTAACAATGAGAACAAAGAAAATAAATTTTAAAGTAATGTACTTATCATGTTTGCTTACTTCTGTTCAAAAAAGGAATAGGCTGTCTAGCCCTACAGTCCTGTTTTAGTCACTCTAAAGCGAGACTCAGTTCCTTTGTACTCATCTGTTACGAGTCCTAATATTTTTTCAAGTCTGCTTTTTCTGGGGAGTGAGGTTCAGACTCTTCTCCAGTTCCTCCTCTGAGTGTGCTTCTCAGCTTTCCTTCTTCCCTAAAACTTGCTCAGCAGGTTCCACAGAATCAATGCACAGTATGAAGGTGAAATGGTTCTATTTGACTACTCAACCCTCCAAGTAAGAGTCTCTTCTGCAGTCATTGCTTCACTTCCTGCTCATTTTTCTGTGGTCTCCTTGCTTAAAAGCAGTTGGCTATGTCATGCCAGTGGTACGTGACCTTATCACCAGATTGCAGAATGATTGTAGGACATAACCAACTCTCATGCAACTGTTACTCCACTGTGTTTAGAACTGTTGTGAGCAACCAGCGTTCCCACTGCCAGGGAGACTGGCAGTGCCTGCAGGTCCCTGTCACTGCAACCTCTAATACCTGGCATGCATGGAAGAAAAAAGCACCCTCCTTTTTCATTTCTGTTCACAGAGCCTTTTGGCTAGGGAGGCACTCAGAGAGGCATGTCTCCAGTTCCAGCTGGCAGCAAGACTGGGCATATATTTCCAGTGGGCACACAGATAAACGTGCATATGCGATATGTATATATATATACACATATATATACTTATATATATAGATATGTGCATGTTTACACATGGCCACACACAAAAGTTAACATAAAAAGACACAGTACTCACACAAACACAAACAGCATCGATGGCCTCATTCTGCTTCCCCCTCTTGCTGAGCAGGGTGGATGTTTGCTAGTGGGAGTCAACATACATACACACAGATATATATATATATATATATGTGACTACATATATATATATATATATATATATATATATGCTACCCGAGACCCTGGATTGTCCTGGTTTAAGCTAAGGTAGAGTTAATTTCTTCTCAGTAGCTGTTACAGTGCTGCATTTTGGACTCAGAATGAGAATGATATTGGAAACACACTGATGTTTTGGTTTTTGCTAAGACATGTTTATCCTGAGTCAAGGACTCTTTTCTTGTCTCATGCTCTGCCACTGAGGAGGAATGCAAAGGAAACTGGGAGGGAGCACAGCCAGGACAGGTGACCTGAAATGATCAAAGGGACATTCCATACCATAGTATGTCATGTCTAGTATATAAATTGGGAGAGTGTCTGGCATTATTCAACAGGTGATGAGCAATTCTATTCTGCATCACTTGTTTTTCCCTTCTTTATCATTTACCATTACTACCATATTTTACTGTATTTTCAATTATTAAAACTAAAGTTTTGACTTTGATTCTCTTCTCCATTCCACTGGAATGGGGAAAAAGAGGGTGAGACTGAGTAAGAGGTTGTGTGGTGTTTAATTTTCATCTAAGTTTAAAACCATGACTTGGATTCAGACACTCAGTCAGCCCAGTAGCTGTCTCTGGGCCTCAGTATTTTACTTTTAAACTAGTCCCTTTTATCTTTTTATCCCTCTGTTTTCCTGTACCCTTTTCTCTCAAAATGATCTTAATTCCTCCCTTCATCTACCTCTGTCTCCTCTACAAACATCCCATAATAAGTCCTGTACAATCAAAAAATCCCATTTCCCCTGCATCCAATAGTGTGTCCCCTACCTCTCGTAGTGGCCGCCCAGGTATGAGAAGCACATACCTAGAGCTCAGTGAAGCACTTCAGAACTTTTCTTCTGGCTTCTTCTGAGTCAGTCTTTCTTTAAGCGATGACTTAAAAATGTAAAGAGGAAAATGCTTTTCCACGCTTCATTTTCTGAGATTATCATCTATGACAAGTTTCAACCTGAAGGGAAATTTTGCATTCAGATAAGTGTGTAATAAAAACCCCAGTTAGGCAAAATGTCATAAATGTAATTGTAATGCTGGAGGACCATTAGTTATGAGTGGCATGGCTTTCCTGATGTGATGTTATGCTGCTTATCAGTGTGCTGGAGTGTGAGTATAACATTATGCTAAAGTAAATGAATAAACTCAGTGTAATCAAATCACTGAGTTACAATTACCAGTTTCTACAACACTTGTGATATATTTTCAAAATATGATGCTTTCAGGTTTTGGTTTTTTGTCATCTTCTAGCAAATTATAGGATAACCTGTGGAAGTATGAAATGTATTAAATTGAGAGAAATTGTATTATAGCTTGAAAAAAAGAAAAATACTTTAAAATAAACTAATAACCTAAGAAAAACAGTTGACATGACATTTCTTTAAACTTTAGATATCACTATTTGACACAACTGTTATCATCTAGATATTATTCATATACTTCTGGATTTGAGGTTTTATTTGGGGTCTATCAAACTCACTTTGAAAGGTCATCCTCAATCATACATACTGAAAGGAAAAGAAAATGGGAAAATGGAAATGTGGGTGCAGAAAAGACTGTCTTGAAATACAGCTATCTGACAATGAAAAAAAATAATTAATGTGTATCACAATGAAATTCACATGCTTTACTGTACTATGCCAAGCTGCACAGGATGACAGAAAAGGATTCATGCCTTACAATACTAGCTGCAAACTAAGCAGCTGATGTTGACAAACTTACCATTACTTACCTAGCAATGCTCATATTTTCTAGAAGTGTGTTGCACAACAAAAAGTCTATTTCTTTCATGTCACATAGCAGAAAATCTTTGATTCTTTCACCTTTTAATTATGTAGTCTGAGTTTTCTTAAGAATAGAAGCAAAATGACAATCAAACATAAACATAAGGTTTTCTTCAACCTGTTGTCTTCTCTTTCTCAATCCTTTAATATTGAATATCTTTGTGTATATATGGAAGTTAATTTTTCCATGGAATATTTTTTCATGAAATACTTTTTCCAGATTTTTTTTGTTTGTGCCTCAAACTAAGTATTAGTGCAGACTTCTGGTAGAAATAAGAGCACCAGGAAATTTAAGAGACCCTCTTTTTGACATGACACTCTTTTTGGTTTGGATTAAAAAAATTCAGTAATGACGAGCTATTTGAAATCTCAGTTCTAAGATTGCTCGTGCTCGTTAGGAGTCAGTTTAGCTTAACTGTCTATCACCGTACCTGAAAAAGTTAAAAAAAATACAGTTTGCATTCTTAGGCTGAATGCTATTCTTTTTTGCCATTTCACATTATATGTGAAAACACCTTCACTAAGGAGAGAAAAAACTGTCATCTTCCCTCCAGGAAGCTTGATATGATCACCTGTTCACAATGACAGTTTTGATTTGATTGGTTTCTTTTGTGTTTTGTTTTTTTTTTCCTCTTATTAACCATTAGCACATAAAGTACATGCTTGCTTCTGTGCTTCAAACTGGGTTTGAAGATGGAACCTGTATGTTGTGTTACAAGGAAGGAGTACTTAAGATTGTTACTAAATCTAGGCATATTTGTTCAAAATGGAGACTTATGTTCAACAGTGTAAACTAATACAAGGGAAGACTTTCCATTAAAGGTCTTATCAAATGTCATTTAAGTTCATATTTAGTGATGTTCAGCTCTTTCACTGGCCAGACAGGAGAATCAGAAGAGGAATGTGAGTGATAATCCTTTCTGTTCAAATCTGTCAGCACCTTGTCAATGCCCAAGAACATCTTATATTGTGGCTGTTAGTTTTGCATTATTGGGTTCCGCAGCTGCTAGGGGAGCAAATCAATCAGAACTTCAGAAATTCCAGCTCGTGACAGAGCAAAAATCCAGCATTAGATTGAGGATCCTAGAATGAGGGAGAGCAAGCACCGCGCAGAGCAAGCACATTTCTTTTAGGGTTCAGGTAAACGAACACACTGCCATACAGCAGATACAAGGTTTGCTAGTCCAGAACATCAAAACCCAAAATGTTTTCACTGTGGTCCTTAATTGCAAAGCAAATAGTTGACATCCATTTCCCACCCAGGAGCTGTAACTAACCTTAGCGGATTTGCAGACAGCACTTGCTCTGTTTACTCCAGTGATTTTAACTGTTTGCGTCTCAGCACCCTGCTGCGTTGATATTGATTGGTGTCCTCCTATATCTATTAGAAATATTATTAATTGTTGATGAGAACCAACAAAAATCCAAATGTGTGGCCCATTATTATGTCTGCATTGCTAGGATTCTATTTGCTGGATTTCAGTATTACCTGGATTATGGCCATAGTGCTCTTGCAAATCAGCCACCTGACTTGGAATCTGTACAATGCTGGGTGAGTTGGCATCTTGCTTAAGCATCACTCTACCTTTTCTTCATTTTTTGGTTTTTTTTTTCTCCTTTTCTCTGTAACTGTTTCCACAGCTGCTCAATTTTCAGTTACAGTAATAATTCAGCTGCTTTTTCAGCCTTCATCCCTTTACTCCCAGAGAAAACAGAAAAAAGTAGCAAAAGGCCTGTGTTAACATAAATCATAGGCTTTGACATTCAACTTCCTGTCAGATGTTGCAGCAGAGAAAAATTCTTTAACTTACAAAGACCTCCCCATATTATGGT
Source organism: Lepidothrix coronata (assembly GCF_001604755.1). Taxonomy (NCBI): domain Eukaryota; kingdom Metazoa; phylum Chordata; class Aves; order Passeriformes; family Pipridae; genus Lepidothrix; species Lepidothrix coronata. The sequence continues at coordinate 3,920,507 of NW_016690235.1, read as the reverse complement.
CCAAAATTTTGGCAACACAATCACATCAGTAGCCCAGTATTCACTCTACATCATCCCTAGAGTGTATTTTCCAGATAAATGGCTAAGTTTAGCATTTTGCATTTGATTTTTTCTGTAAAAAAATGTGTAGCATTTTTCACTTGTCTTTGCTGTTTTGTATTAGTGATTTCAGAGAGTTTTGGAAATTTATCAAGATCAGTTTCAACTGAAATCTTTCTTTCAAAATCCTTACAACTATTTCCAATGAAAAGTACCTATATATACATATTACAGGCATATATTCTTTTACATAATCCAAATCACAGACCAAAACTACACATTACATGCATTTATATGAGACTAATGAATGTTACTCAGTTGTTCATGGAACTGGACTGAGTAGTATGGAGGATATGGTGGGTATCTTTTTTCTGTGTTTCCCAAATTCACTTCAGGATACATTGTTAAATCTCACAAAGATCAATGTTTCTGTATTTTTATAGAGACATGGCTTGAAACTGTCCAACAAGCTGAAATTTTTCTATGCCAACATCCCCACCTTCAAAAAAGCCAAAACCAAGTGAAAAACAAAAAAAAAAACTGCGCCAAATTGGACATAGTTACCTAGATACCCAGGTGAAAAAATTGAGACAAGGAAGATGTACCCCTTGGGAAAGAGAATCAGGTCAGACTGAACCAAACTGGACATACTTGAGCCTATGGGCCCTGATAGGATGATCCCACAGGTGCAGTGGGAGTTGAAAGGTGTCATTTCAAGGCCCCTGTTGATAACCTTTTGTTGATCATGGTGTCTGGGAGAAGACTGGAGGAAAGTCTGCCCAAAGACTGGAGGAAACAAAATGTCAGCCCCTTCTTCAATAAGATTAAGATGGGGGAGCCAGGGAGCGAGAAGCCAGTAGGTCTCATCTTGGACACTGGGAAGGTGGCAAAGAAGCTAGTTGTTTAAACCATTTCCAGGCACATATAGGAGTTCAGAAGTAGTCATTATCATTTCAGTTAGGGGAATCCATGCTTGATCTACTTGAGAAATTTCTGTTTTGATGTAACTGTCTATTGCAACTGCCATTGTCTTCTTGGACTTTGCTGAGACTTGTGACACTGTCTCCCGCAAGATCCCCTGATGTACAGGATGCATAAGCAGGTGGTGGAAACTGACCGAACAACCAGGCCCAGAGGGTGGTGATCAATGGCAAAGAGTGTATAGCAGTGTACCTTAGTGGATCAGTACTGAGTCCAGTCCTGTTTAAAATCTTTACTAACAATCTGGATAATAGCGTAGAGTGTCCCCCCATGTTGTCTGCAGACAGCACCAAGCTGGGAGGAGTAGCTGGTTGATAGACCCAAGAGTTGCATCCCTGCAATCCAGAGGGGCATTTACAGGCTGGAGAAATGTACTGACATGAAGGGACCTCATGAAGTTCGAAATTCAACAAAGGGAAATGCAAAGTCCAGAACCTGGGGATAAACAACCCCGTGCACCACTACATGCTGGAGGCTGGCCAGCTGGAAAGCAGCTGCAAATAAAAGTTCCTGGGATTCTGGAGGATACCAGTTTGAAAATGAACTAGCAATGTGCCCTTGACACAAAAAGGTAAATGGTCCTCAGCTATAGTAGATGAAGTATTGTCAGCAGGTCTGAGGGATGTGATATTTTCCCTTTATTCAGTACCTGAAGTGCTGGGTCCAGTTCTGGGCTCTTTTCTTAGACATACTTAAGAGAGTCCAGTGAAGAACCACAAGAATGATTAAGGTGCTGGAACATCTTTCCTATGAGGAGAGACTGAAAGAGCTAGTACTCTTTAACCTAGAGAACAGAAGTCTCAGGGGAATATCATTAATGTATATAAACACCTGAAAGGGGGGTGTACAAACAGAAGTCAGACAGGCTCTGTCCAGCAGAACCCAGTGATAGGACAAGAGACAACAGGAACACATGGAAACACATAAGGTTCTGCCTGAATATCAGGAGACCCGTTTTTGCTGTGAGGGTGGCTGAACACTGGAATAAGTTGCCCATGGATATTACAGAGTCTCTATCTTCAACTGTACTAATAAACTGCCTGCACACTGTCCAGGGCAACTGGCTCTAGGTGCCCCTGTTTGACAAGGTAATGGGACCTCCAGAGGTCCCCTCCAACCTTAAACACTTTGTGATCCTGGGACAAAATTAAAGGGAAACAACTTTTATTGAAGCAGAAAAACAGATCTTACCAGGAAATTTCAAATTTATCTGTAATGGATAAGTGTGTGGATGTAAGCATTTTAGAACACCAATTCCCCAAAACCTGGAATGACACCTGTTCTCTGATTTCTGCACATAGGTGAAATACATCAATTCTCCAACTCCCATTGCTACATCAAGATCGTGTTTTGGCTTGGAAGACTTTGATGTAACTGACTGATTTCCCTGCACGCTTTTGAGTTCTTCTGAGCTCTTTCACCTGGCCCTTTCCAGTTGTGACTTACAGTCAAGAGTGTTGATGTATCTTTTTGCAATGTGATGCTATGCCAAGTCTTGAACAGGCTTCTCTTAACAGTCAGACCTAGCCCATTATTTTGAAAGAGCTCAGAACTCAAAAGCATGCTTTAAATAAATATATATAATAGTCAACCAGAGTTAAGGATGCAATTGTTGCATGAATGTAGCTATAGGTCTACAGCTTTATATTAAATCTTATCTGAAAACGTAAGGAGAAGCAGAGCAAAAGAAATAAAAATATATGCACAAAGGGGTTGACATCAAGTTGACATCAAATTTAGCCACCTGACCAGGTATTCTGAGTTATTAAAAAACCCCAAACTTCTAGATAAAACGTATGTATACTCAAATAAAATATGCACATATACCAATCTTTTTTTTTCCTCTTTTTTTTCTCTTCTACGTTCTGCCTTCCTGAACCTTTAATATGCTGTCAAATTCCCTATATTCTAAATCTGAAATATTCCCAAAAGTAGAGTACAGTGCCAAATTGTGTCAGTTCAGTAAGATGAAGTTCAACTCAAGTGAGAGAAGACATGAGATAAAATTGTTTCACTTGTTTGAAAACCAAACTCAAACTATATATATATATATATGTATATGTCATGTTGACATATTTTTAAATAGCAGATTAATGAAAAATATATATATATGGCACATAAATTTTCATCCTGCTTTACAGTAGGTAAAAATAAGGATTTATTGCCCACGATAACTTGTCCTGTCAAACCTGTATTTGAGATACACCTAAGGATCACAGGTATCTAAAGGGAGAGCTATAAATACTTGGCAATATATGTGAGTGTGCTGTTGGACCTAACTCTATTTCTGATGGGACAAATGTTATTTATTCACTGATTTCCACTAATGTATTCCTTGATTATTTTTTAGGATGTAGAACTTCCAAAATCAAGGGTTCAGAGTCTCAGACTCTGTACTGTTTATTCATTTACATAATACACAATTCAGTAGGGTAGTGTAGGTATTTGTCACAGTGAAAAAGGAAAATATTAAGCCACAAAACAAAGATACTAGACACAGCATCAAGTAAGTGAAAGAGGGTGTTAAACAAACATGACAATTCTCATAGTACAACATGGCAGTCAAATATGAAAAAAAATCTTATAAGCTTGAAGTGAAGACATATCAGTGACTCTTAAAAACACTGAGTAATACAAGATTTTGAGGGACTTCCAAGTTCTGCTGGAACTCTACTGGACTTGACTGACTACTCTTTTCTGACAGAAGCTGATGTGAAGAAAAGTAGCAGAGGCACAGTCTACTTTCAAATATTCTTAATCCATGTCCTCATTTTTTCTCAATTTAGCACGTTTCATCACATGTGAAGCTACCACGACACCTTATTATTAGACACTGACAAGAAGAAATACAACTAACAGCTGTCTTCTATTTGGAGTTTCTTTATTGACCACAGCACACAGGAGATGTACAGTACTTGTAATGCAATCAATAACTGCCTTAAAAGTCTGTGAAAAGTAAAAGGTCGCTGTTGGGCTTGCCTAACAGGGAAACTTTTAAAACTATGCTGCAGTAGCACGGCTGTGATTTGCCCTACACAGCTCGGGGATCCAGAAGGCACTGAACATGCATAGGCTTCCTGCTCCTACGGGATGCTCTTCAGCAGCTTGGGCACAGGCATGTAACACAGCCTGCCACAGAAAGGCTAAATAGTAGAAAAAAAATTATTGTATTTAATTCAAGGATTTTAAATTCCTATGGAAAATGATGGTGGACAAACAATGGTAAGAAAAGTAAGGACTGACTGTTAGGATAATACAAAGAAAGGAATGCAATGCTCTTTTGAAGACAGTCTTTATTACCTTTCCATCCAACTGAGCTTCAGTATTTAACTGTCATTCCCATACTCATTTTACCCTTACAGCTAAATACAGATACACCTACAATTGTCAGAAACACTCTTTGTAAGTCCAATCAGTACAGCAATGGTTCTCTCATGTTTACTTCATAATATCCTTTTTCAAGTTTTTGAAAGTCTGTTCAGTCACTGTGCATCTATGATCACTGACCTCCTGCTCAGAAATACCAATAAATACCATTTCAAAGTATGTGAATATTTGTCTGTGAATTCTGGACAATGAAAACCAAACACAGAATTGAAAACTGGGAAGTTATACCAACAAATATGTCTTACATTTAGTACTTTGAAGCAGATTCATGAGAGACCTAAATGCATTGAGATTGTGTTTTTCTACAACATGACGTTCCAGAGATTTCACTTTTAACTTGCAGCAGGATGACAAGGACATTTTTAAGCTATCTTCAATATCTTTTTTATTGTAGCAATACTTTGGTACATTTGCTTAGGGCTAAAATTTTCCAATGGATCTCCCCAGCTGCATTCTGCTAACAGCACAGAGGGGCAGTGAAGGAAGCAGACTTTCATTTAACCTTCACAGTGCCTCTGTTTATAACTTCATGCAAAATCCCTCTACTTTTTTCATGAAGACTTCGAATCCCAGCATGACTGTGTAGCTTCTTCTGGACTAGCTGTGATTTAAAGTCAGAAGAAGATGGCATATTTCTCTGTGCTATGGGAGTACAGTAGACACATGTAACAACAAATTCATTTTTTTGGATATTATTTAGCTACCAGATGCAGTGCTTATGGACAGTTCATTCTGAGCTGAGTCAAATGAACTTGGCAACAAATCCTGCAATTTTTTCGGGCTTCTTTTTCTCTCAGTTTCACTGACCATGAATATGGGACAAAGTACAGAAACCAAGAACCCAAAATACACCTAATTTATTTGCTCAATTAACAGCTCCTGGTTTCTCTGTTTCAGCTGCTATGTCATTGCAGTATTGAGACTATGTTTTTGTTACAAAACACTATGAATCTAGGGGACACAGTATATAGTAGACTATGTAATACTAAATCAGCTTCTTCACAGTGAACAGAAAAACCAATATTATCTACCAGAAATATAGTTCAGGAGTCTTATGCAACCTCCCATGTTGGTTCTGTTAAGCCAAAGGTATAAGAAATGAACAAGAACTGGCCTGAAGACACAAAACTTCTCTGTAAAAGTGGACTGAGTACTGGAGTGCTGCCTTTAAATTTTTCTAAAAATGCCTTTCAAGACTTGTTTTGATACATTGACAATAATTATTGGTCAGAGTAGCAATGTTAAAACTCTTTCTTGGACATTGAAATATAAGATTTAGATTTCTTACATAGGCAGAAAAATTTTCAAAATCATTCCATAGTTTCTTAGTGCCTCCAGTCATATAATGGATAGATTAGTATCTGTGTCTGTAGTGTACAGGGGTTATCAGAAAAGCTACATGACTTAGGAGAAAAATATGCCTTCCTCTGCCACAGAGAATCTGGAGGCCTGTGTAGTAAACCCTGAAAACATGCTAGTGTTGCATGCAAATTACGTTACCAGCTCTATTTGAGATAATGGTAGGTACAAGCTGTAATACGCATGTGGTTTCTTTGCTAAAAGCTCATTCATCAGTTTTCACACAGAGTTTACAAGCAAAAAGCAGTCAAAGCTAGTATAATATTGTTTAAGAAACATATTATTCAATTCATAGACTTTTTTTTATTTTCTATTACTGGAAGCCACAATTCAGTTTAATTTTAAGATGAAAGGTTATGCTGGCAACTCTTAGGCTGCTATGAATTTTTATCTTTGCCAGAAAGGCAAGCAGGAGCTTAATAGCACTGACCTTTTGACTCAAACAGCTAAATTCAGATAAGAAGTCATTGATATGACACAAGTACATTCTTGCTGCATTTATCCTCCTTCTCTTCCCAAAACTTCCTAAGGCGTCATATTCCCCAAACACTGCAAGAGTGAACAAAGATGATGCAAATCTCTTCTCCAGAAATCCTGAAGTTGTCATTCCAGGATGCTTCAAGCCCAGGAAGAGTTTGCTTCTTGTTCCTAGTATAGACTTTTCTTTTATATAGTTTGGAGAAAAGAAGGGGTGACCACATTGCTCTCTACAGCTTCCTGAGGATGGAACACGTAGAGGGAGCTGCCAAGATGTTCATCCTGAGATCCAGTAGCAGGACTCATGGGAAATGGTCAAAGACGCATCTGGGAAGGTACTCAACATTAGGTAGCATTCTTTTAATGGCAGGGAGGTCAAATGCTGGAACAGACCTCCTAGAGAGGTGTTTGATGCCCAAAATATGTCAGTATTTAAAAGACATTTGGGCAACATTCTTAAAAACGTGCATTGCATTTTGGTCAGCCCTGAAGTGCTCAGGCATTTGGACTGGATGATCATTGAGATGCCCCTTTCAACTGAAATATTCTGTTCTATTCTATTCTATGCTATTCTGCTCTGTTCTTTTCAAAATTATACTGAAAATTTATTTTCCCACCTTTCTGCCATAAACAAATGTGCAGAGTAGTTCTAAGCTCTTAAAACCCATAGGGTTTTTCCTCAGCATAAAACCCACCTTCTGGCAACCTGTAGCACAAGCATTTGAGTCTAGCCAAGCCATACAGACTTTGTAGTAAAGTTCATATAATTAGATTGCTTGCTACAGCAGCAACATGCATTCTGTCTGGTGGAATCTGGTGGAATTCTATCTATTTCAGGTGGAAAAGGAGCCCTTCTAAACTCTTTATTAAGGTCTTTTATACTTGTAAATTTATATGCTGATGCAAAGTTCAGGAAGTTTAATTTGAAAATTAGTTTTTTCACTTATACATTCAGTAAAAAATCCTTGCAATTACAAGCTTGATTAATTTTAGATGTATAAGGGTGTCTGTCTGTACACACGCCCCTATAAAAATCTATACATTTGTATGTATTTGCATGAAAAGATGGAACAATGTGTGCAAATAAATATGTGATATCACAGAATTACAGTATAACAGAATCACAGTATATGTTGAGTTGGAAGGGACCTACACCAATTGACTGTGTTTATGCTACTTTTTCAACTTTATAAAAAATTAAAATTTAGTCTGAAGAAATAAAAGGTAATGACAAGCTTTGGCGATATTTTAAAGGACAGACACAAAGATTATGCATTTATTTCAGAATTCATTACATCCAAAAATAATAGGTGTTTTCTGCAGTTCTGTAGGAAGGTTTAGGATCAACAGCAAGGCCCAGATCAAGGACTTCTCTGCCATGAATTTTATTTTGTGATCCTGTTGTATTGCGTTTAAATCATTATAAGCCACTGCACACCTCAGATATGGCTGATCAAGGTGGAAATCATCCTCGCTCAAAGAAGGTCAAGTTCTGGTTGCCAAGATCAGCTCTTTAAATGCTTGCAGAAATTGCTGGCTGATGTGACTGTCTATAATCTTACCTCAGAGATAAAGTGGGGCAGAAAGGCTGTCTAGGGCAGCATTGTAATATCACATTAGGACTGGAGGACTTTGTCCCCCAAAAGGTGTGATGGTACTGCTACCACTATTGTCTTTTTGGCTTATGGGTCAGTCCTGGAGCTCAGGAGGGATTCTGCATTCCAGTACAGTTGTATGAAGATTAATCAGTTATTACAGACTTTTTTAACTGGAGCAGACATACTACAGAGGGCTTTAACTTTCTCCTATGCAATGCAGAAAATGCAATTCTTTCCCTGACATTTTAAATGGTGGCTCAGAAGGCAATTAAATGTATTTCTATTCCACATCTCTGAGACTTTCAACAGTGATGAAGGAGTCTACAGCTGCAACATGATATGGGTATGGCAATCAAATCTTAATAGAACTGGTTTTCTGCTAAGTATGGTCACTCTGGGGCATATTGTCATGTTGGAGAGAGACTGGAGCTTGTTGAAACAACAGTATTTCAAAAGAGAATACTCAGTCATCACACAGTCTGTACAGACACTTTTATTTTCTTAATAAAAGAAAAGTACTGCAGATATTATATTATTCTGAAGCCTCTGTTAATTAGAGATGCATTTGAGATCACAGTGCAATACAATAACCCTTTTGAAACTGTCAACTGTCTTATGTTGAATTTGGTATTTTGAGCTATACAAGGCAAGGAGGGGCAGGGGTGTTCAAGAAGAGGTGGGAGAAACAGGACTCATTTGTAAAGCAGCGGTTGGAATTCAGTGTCAAGACCAGATTTTCCAAGCACCTGAAAGAGGCCATAGCGGATAGGATTAGAAGATACATTGAAAATCCTGGATAGCCTTCACATTATTAAGATTATGTAACAACTAAAATTTTATTCTCCGCAACCAACTTTAAAAATCAACTTTTGCACCTAATGAATGGTATTGGCTTACACTTATATCACTAAAAAAGGATGTTTTAAAATAAATGTGAAGGGTCATGAACATTCACCTTGTAGATTCTTAGGTATTAATTTTTTACTGATAAATATTATCAAGTGCTATAAATTTCAATTTAAATATTTTAACAATATTAAATTCAGTTCCTTTTTTTGTCTCAGGTTTAAAAAAAAGAATTAATTTCTTTAAATAATTCTTAAAACTTGTTAGCAAAGAAGAGCAGTTGCCCTTTGAAATACAGTGAACAAAATTAAATGAACAAAATTAATTTTCATCCAAAAGATAAAGCTATGTAAATGAAGTTCTCAGTGAGACTTGATATCCCATCTAAAATGAGTGTGGACCATATTCATGTGGTCATATTTGGTGTTCATTGATTCTCTCAGTTCACTCACCAGATTCAATATCACTGCAATGGTACTTTGAAACTTGTGCTCCTTCTGTTTTCTCACTGCTGTTGCTACCATCTATTTTAGTTCCTTAACAGAAGACTTCCTTCATATTTTTGAGTGTTGACATTTGTATATTTGCTCTCTGTGAGTGTTGTGAATGAGTGGTTTGGCCACTTAAAGAAACACTGTCAACGATCTTGGCAAAAGCAGGATTTAGCATGAATTGGTGAAAATGTGACTTCACAGAGTTTGATGGCAAGGTTCATTCTATTACTTACTATACAGGTTAAAGTATACAAAGGAAGATCAAACTAGAAGCAATTTGGAGTGATTTGCACAGAAGCTGGGAATATGAAAGAGGGTAAGGGTGCAAAGGATATAAATGCAAAGATAAGGGTGTAAAAGGATTTAGCAGCACCTCATCATTGAGTACCTTAATATTTACAAAGCAGGGCTTACTACAATTATAACAATCTCTTAACTATAGATTTGAGATAGTAACATTCATACCATAATCACTTCTGTTTTCTTCTTCTTTCTTCTCTTAATAGCTTTCTTTCTTTATGCTTTTCATAATTGCTTGTGTGTAGCTTAAAAACAATGGCTTGTATTTCACTAAGTTGTGAGTTGGTGTTTGCTGGGTGCTTTGTGCAATCTTTTCCTTGGTTGTGTGTTACTTCTGTGAACCTTTTGCCAAAATGCCTATTTTCCCACTGAATTAAAAGAAGTCTCTTGGGAAACATATGCAGTGCATTCTCTTTATGTGAATTCAAGGTTTTAAAGAACTAAAGGCTCTGTAAAAGTTCAGTGGGCAAACTCTTGGAATTAAATATAAGCAAAACTCTTTGGGCAGTGCGTGGCTTAGACCCAGGGCCTTATAGGGTGGGCAAGGGGGTCAGCCTCCTTATCAATGATGATTCTTTGAGTATCACAGACTTGAGGGTTTGCAAACTCTGAGAGGTGTCCCACTCAGATGGAGGTGGTGGAACAGCCTGCTGCAGCCAAGGAAAGTTCAAAGAGCCTCCCTTAAGACTTTTCGGCTCATAGGGTTGCAAGATGATTGATTTGGTCATCAGTAAGTAAGTATCCATGCTGTCCATAACCCAAGTCAGTAATCACTGGCTTTTTTCCCCAAAGTGCAGTAACAATGTCGAGTGTTTCTGCAGGTGTTACAGAATCACTGAATGGCTGAGGTTGGAAGGGACCTCTGAAAGTCATCTTGCCCAATCCCCCTGCTCAATCAGGATCAGCTAGAACAGGTTGCCCAGGACCATGTGTAGTAACATTTTATTATCATCAAGAATAGTGACTCCACAAAATCTCTGGAAAAGTTATTGCTGTGCTCAGCCAACTTCAGAGTAAAAAGGTTTTTTTAGGATGGTATGGGAGACGGTGCTAAACATCAAGGTATAAAATACCCAGTTCTCCCCTCAGCTGCCAAGACAATCATGCCATCATAAGAGGCTATCAGGTTGGTTGATATGAATTCCTGTTGGTAAAGCCATGCTGACTACTCCTGATCACCTTCTTCTCCTTCATGTGCTTAGAAATGTTTCCCAGGATTAGTTGAATCCGAACCTTGCCACAGATGGGAGTTAAGATGACTGGGCTGTAGTTCCCTGGGTTGTACCACCTGCCCTTCTGGAAGACAAGAGTGACATTTCCTTTCCTCTAATTCGCCAAATCTCCAAATCTCCATGATCATTCGAAGCTTATTAAGAGTGGCCTTTGAAATTATTTCAGTCAAATCCATCAGTACTCATGTGTGCATCATATCAGGATTTACATATGTCCAGTTTGCTTCAGTATCCCCTAATCTGATCCTGTTCCACCAAGCATAAGCTTTCCTTGATCCAGACTTTTGTGCTGGCCCAGCCTGGCCTTGAAACCTTCCAGCGATTGGGCAACCACAACTTCCCTGGGCAACCTGTCTCACCATTCTCATGATAAAAAATAATTATTCCTTATATCTAATCTAAATTGACCCTCCTTCTGTTTAAAACCTTTGTACTATCACGACAGGCCCTGCTAAAACATTTGTTCCCATCTTGTTTTTAAGCTACCTTCAAGTACAAAAAGGGCACAGCACACAGTAAGGTCTCCCCAGAGCCTTCTTTTCTCCAGGCTGAACAATCCAACTCTTTCAGACTTTCCTCATGGGAGGGATGCAGAAGAGTGACAGAACCACCTGCCTGGACTTTCTGGCCATACTTCTTTTGAGGCAGCCTAGGGTGCAATTGTCTTTCTGAGCATATTAATGGCTCATGTCCAGCCTCATACCCCAGCACCCCCAAGTCCTTCTCAGCAGGGCTGCTCCCAATCTACTCATACCTCAGCCTGTATTGATTCCAAGTATTGCTCCAACTGAGAAGCAGCACCTTGCACTTGGCAATGTTGAACCTCATAAGGTTCCCATGGACTCACTTCTCAAGGTTGTCCAAATGTCTCTGGATGGCATCCCATCCTTCAGGTGTGTAAACTGCACCACACAACTTGGTATTCACTGCAAACCTGATGAAGGTGCACTCAATTCTACTGTCCATGTAATTGATGAAGTTGTTAAACAGCACTTGTCCCAGTGTGGATCCCTAGGGGACAGCGCTCATCACCCACATCCATCAGGAGACATTCAGTCTACTTAAAAATAAAACACTCAAGAGACAGAGCTTTCACAGAGGGATTTCTACTCCTGGGATAGAAAACTAATATTGGAAGTTATTATAATTAAACCTTGCAAAACCTTGGCCTTGTTTTTTTCCACAAGACCTACTTCATATGTCCCTTCTTAAACTCTTTATTTGTTCTGTCCTTTACAATAAAAAGCTAAGAGAAGAAAAGGATATTTTTGGCTCCTCCATCAGAAGCTTCTTATAAAAAGACTAGTAGTTCTTCTGGAAACATAATAGAGTGGTTTGTTTAGATTTTAAAACCTGCTCCTGAAGTAGATTAAACAGACCCACTGGAGGTGGATGATGTGGAAGGCTGGATCTTCACTGACAACCTGTGGAAGATTTTTGCTATATAAATGTCATGAATAAATAATGAGAAATGTGACACTCTATTGCCATGGTTTATTGCAACATATTATTCATGCAGCTAAAGAAAGGTACCCTATAGTATAAGCATATATTCAGTCAAGAGGATAAGTCTCTTGTTCCAGAGGTCCTGACCTTATCTTCAAAAACAGATGAATGTTAACATCATGCAAGATTTATCCTTAACAGTCATCATTGTTAAGGAGGGGAGTGAAAAAAAAAGGCTTGAAAAATGAGAAATGGAATTCTCAGATAATACAACAGCTGCAGCAGGCGCATTAGTGACCTTCTGGTTGGTAAGTTTCTGTGCAAACAGCTACAGTGGTGGAGTTCACCCTGTTGGCCAGGTGTCTTCTCTCAAAGAATTTGGGCTTGTTTTTTTACTGCAATGATATAAGAAAACAAACAGGAACAGTAACAATATTAATAACAAAAGTATACAAAATAGAGGGTGATTCATATGCAAAAATGTTTATCATGGACCCCAGGCCACAATGATCAGTGGCAGCTGGGTTCCCTACCCTGACACGCTTTGTTCGATCAGAAAATCACGCCCTTCTTCTCAGAAGCCAGAGAGTCCCTTAACGCTACTCTCAGCAATTACATGATGAGATATAGAATAATGATCTAGACATGCCCACACAGCTCCAGATTCCACCTGCTCACAGCAAGTGCAAAAATTAATTCTGTCCTGGATGGAATCAGGACAGGGACTATGTCTGGTCTATGACCGGATCTGTTCTGTTCAATACTTTTGTAAATAAGTTGCATGCAGGAGTCGAACATATTGTTAAAGTTTATGCTGATGACACAAAACTTGGAGGTTTTGGCTCTTTCTTGAGGTATTAGAGGTCTTGCAGAGGGTTCTAGGTAGATTGGAGCATTAGGCAATCAACAGTGGCATGAAATTTAACAAGGTCAGATGCTGGATTCAGCATGTGGGAAGGAGGTGGCACAAGTATGGTCTAGGAGAGGAGATGCTGGAGATTAGCCCCGCAGTAGGGGACTTGGGGGTCTTGGTCAGCAGCCAGCTCACTGTGAGTAGGCAGTGTACCCAGGTAGACAAGAGGGTAAACTGTTTCCTGGGGCACAGTAGAAGCAGACGGCCAAAAATGATGATTATCTTTCAAGAAATTATTCTTTCAAGAAAATAACAGGGAATCTGATCCAAAAAAATAAATACTGGTTGTTGTTTAGCAGATGTAGTACTGGTGGTGAGTTGTGGTGATCCATTTGTTTAAAAGGACATTGAAATAATTTAGCAGTAAACAGAAATGGGGTCAGAAATTATGACCTGTATTCAGGAGCAAAACACTTAATTCTTGTACAGACTGGCTATCAGGTTGTTAGATTTTCTGGCAATAATCATATGGAAGGCAAATACCTTTCAGCCACAAGACTGTGATCCTAGTATTCTTCAATTGCTGCTTACTTAACGCCAATCTGTTAGTAGTATCCAGAAAGACACTGTGACATCTTGGTGTTACTTTGTGACATCTTTCACAGAACTTTGAGCAAGATGTTTTCTTTTATGAACAGAAATTCCAGCCTGACTTATTGGAAATTGACTTCTACAGAAAGTAATAATGGCCACTGAGAAGAAAATCTCTGGGGGTTTGACCCCAAAAATCCAGTCCCAAGCTCCCCCACAATTTATGTCAACACTGAAGAGCAGTTTTTAGACAGGCACATCTCAGCACGGGGGAATTGTATCAAAATTTGTTGCTACCACACTGAATTCTATAGAAACTAAAGAACAAATAAATACACAAATAATCCCTACCACCCCCGGACCCTCCCACATCAGTTCAGGAGAAGTTTTCAGGTCGATAGTTAAAAGTCTCTCTCTCTCTTTGGGCTATCAGGGAAGGGGTCTTCTTACACCCTGACCAGCCCTCAGCTCCTGATAAGGTCTCCTCCTGGGCTGCAAGGGAACACTTGCATCATCAGGTCTTTATCACGAAAGTTCAAGGAGTCAGCTTGTGAATTCTTTCCCCTGGTTCATGACGGTTCTTTCCCAGAGAGTAAGATGTTCACTCTCCCTCTCCAGGTTGCAGGTTTCTGGGTCTTGCTCAGTCTTTCTACCTCAAATAGTTTTCACCAGAAATCCTTACCCAGAAAAAGCCTGCTGGTTTGGCTTCTCTCTGTTTTAGCTGCTGCAGCTTCAGCTTCCACTTGTCACGGGAGGCATTCCTCCCCCCGCATTCCTCCTTCAGTTTTCGGCTGCTCCCACCCAAACCTCATGCAGAGCCTCCTCCGAGCCCCTTGGCCCATGTCCCATTTCTTCAGCCTCACTCAAGGTCGCTACCTTCTCCCCTGCCATTATGGGGGGGAAAGAGGGAGCAGGGAGTCTACTTCAGTCTCTCTCCTCTGCCTGGAGTTCTTCCAGCTCTGCACATTGCAGCTGCTTCTCCGGGCTCCAGACCACCCCTGGATCCATCTCCTGGCTTGGCTACAATGCCAAGCCTTAAGTCCACACCACCATCTCTCCTGGGCAGTGGGGGGAAATAGCCCCCTAGCCTTGGCCACAGACACTCGGTCCAGTTAATATATTGTCCTGAGCTCCCTGCAGCCTGGCCAGGGGGGAAGAGGGTCTGCCCCCCCACCCCCGCAAGGGGGCCAGCAGGCCTCTCTCCTCTCACCCCATGATCTCACACACACACAATCCCACTCTGCCAACAACTTCCAGCTATTGTAATATCTAAATTCTCAGGGTCAAAAAAAAGCCAGCTCCAATTGATCCCTCAGCAGGAACTCTCCTAGGATCAACTACTTCCATCCCCCTCCCCGGGGTGGGCGGCTCAAACCATAACAAAATCCTAAAGGATTCCTAAATCCTAAAATAATTATGTCACTTTTAGTGACAGTGACATTATTATTTTGTAATCTATAAAGTGGATCACTGATTTCTACAGAAACATATTTCTAATGAGGAAGTTTCAAATGTGGAAGACAGAATACTGGTACAGGAGTGAATGACTTGCTTATGGAAATTAATTGACAATGGATTGTAAGAGGGTTTTTTGTGCATTTAGGTTTTTTTTAACTATATTCTGGTAGGCATATGGAATGCTGCCCCTGAATTGTGGCTGCACTAACAAATTAATAGCATGAAAAATTACAAGCTGCAACAGATAGCAAAGAGGGGGTACAAGATGCACAACTTAAAACAATCTTGATTAGTTGTTCAACTAACAACAGAGCAATATGGCAAATGACAGAAACAAGAAGTGTAATAGAAGAAATTAACATGGATTTATGGTCAAGACAGAAAGTACAAGGACAACTTTGTTGCAGGTAGTAATTAGGGGTATAATTCAGGAAAATTGGGATCTAGGTGAAAGAATAAAGAGATCAGAGCTGTTTTAAAGAAATTACTGTGGTGATTCGGAAGAACTCGGAAGGCGTAAAAGAGGGAATAAAGAAATAGCAAGGTTTGGGTTCCCAGTTCCTTGTCAGTGCTTCAGAAGAGGAAAATAATCCTGTTCTTGTGGCTGTGCCTCAGTCTGAATCACTTCTGCATTCAAGGGATTCCTGGAGGGTGTGGAGTGCTTGGAAATGCTTTGATGGCAGTGATGGAGCATCCTGACTATTTTAACACCACATGCAGTCTATAAGCATTACTGTAGCCTATTGGTACTACCTACGTTTTTAAGAAGTCTGAAGATTTTCAGCCTTCATCTTCTTCCTTTTGCACATATGTCCTTAACAGTGAGAATATAGGGTTTTGTCTCCCTTGTTCATTTATGAGAATATCAGCAAGACTGAGAAGTACTGAAAAAAAGTAGAAATATCAATGCTTTATTGTTATCATTTAGGTGTGTTGCAGAAGAATAGCTATACCTACAGAATATGAACTAAAGCTTCAAATCGTTTGAGACAGCAATAATTCCTGTAAGGAATATATGATTCATGGAAAGAAAATGCCATCAAAAAACCCCATCAACCCACAGTTTTTCTGCAAATATACTCACAGCACTGAATTTGGCAGCTACTTACACCAGACTAGACTGGTAAGTCTTTTCCTTTGGTGTGTCTTAGATACTGTCTCTGTATCAAAACACCACAGAAGCATGATGATTTAAGGTCTTATAAACAAAGTTTAGTTACAAATACTATTTGCAATAAAGTTTTGAATTATAGTCTTAGTTTAATTTTTCTTCTGGACAATTTAATCTAGAACAGAAATAATTCAAAGTTACCTTTGAAAATTGCTCAGCTAAAAAGCTCTTTTAAAACAAGATTTTGAACTATTGAATTCAGATGCCATTTCCCCTCTGAAGGTCATCAGTCAAGTATGCATAAATATGTGTCAAATTGTTTCTTAGAGTAATGGTTGATATGCTAGAATGGATATTTCTGTCATATTTTTAAGAAAAGGGAATGTGTAGAACATAGTGCTACATTCTACATTTTCATTTTTTCCTCATTCCCTGCAAGGTCCAGTGAAAAAACAATGGTGGAAAAATCATGCCAAGCCTATTCTGCTGAGAAGTGACTTACAGTGAAGAAGAAAAAAAGGAAAGGTCTAATTTAAGGATCTGTGGTTTTGGGTCTGTTCCTTTGTTCTTACTGTTCTACTATCTCTTTACTAACCTATGATTTGACGATATGCATGCAGACCTCCTACCTTTCCTTAGTAATTCTAAGCCTACTGGGCAGATTAGATATAACTCTCTAGTCAGCTGCATTTGGAGAATGCACCTTGTTGAGTTGCCCTGGAACAGAGTTGCCAGCTCTACTTGTATTAGAGACTTCCTTTGCTTTTTAAAGGAGTGAGGAGTAAGTAATCTTTCTCTGCTTCTATATCTTTCTGTTAACTAGGAGTAAGACAATCTTTCCAAATTTTTGTCTCTTTCTTTCAGGCATTGCTTCAGAAAGCAGAAGCCTTTTACCATGTTTCATCTGGACCTGAAATACTATCTGGGTGATAATCTGTAACAGTGAAAAATAGGTCTTCAAAGATTAGCCCCATTGGACAATTACTTTGGTCACATGCATTGTAGTTAAGGCTCTCAGAGCTTTTCTCTGTGAAATCTTGATCTATTGAATTTGTAGATAACTATAGATGAGTAGAGAATATTGGAACGACAAAATTGTGCACAAATTTCAGACAGGTCATGGGCAGTCCATGTAATTACTAAAAACAGTATCTCTCTGAGTAACTTAGGAACTTGCTTTTCTTCAAAATTACATCAATCCTTCACAATTGGATCATTTTGGCACCAATCTATCTGTTCTCTAAAAGAACAGACAATTTTTGACTGTTGTATCCCTAGTTCTTCTCTTACTACTTAAGGTATATGGACTGAATTAAGACAGTTCAATCACATTTAAATAATGATTTTTTTCATATAAATTCTCATGAGACTTTTTTTTCAGTAACAACAGCAGTTGACTTCCAGTCTTATCAGATGAAATAGTTTCCGCTTTATAAGCATGGAAGCTGTAGTAAATGTTGCTTCTCCTGGATCCATAACAACAACAGTGGTAGCACTGTTCACTGTTCACTACAATTTAATAGTGAAATAATGGTCTTTTGGAAAAGGATGGGTACATTGTTGTATTTGAGGTAATACAAATTGTTAGCACAAAAGAGAGAAAGACAAGAAAAAAGAAGTTGTAATAAGCTATTTTAAAATAAGGTGGTACTTTAATTTAAATAAAAAAAAAAAGAGAGAGAGAATTGTGAGAATATGGACAGTCCATGAGCTGTTTATTTTCTTTCAAGACATTATGTTGATGCTCCAAAGACTCCAAAGACTGAAGAAAGTATAGCAGAGCTATAAAAATGAGAAAAAAACAATCCTTTTCTTTGTTTCATAGTTAATTTAATGTGAAGATTAGGGCATATTTTTACCATTAGTTTGATGGAGGAATATAAAAGATAGGGACATTTCCCTTAATTATTTTTCTCTAAACAACTCCCAGCATAAACCTCCAATGTAAACCTGGATTTAAGGGCTAAAGTTTTTATAAGATGTCTAAACTGTTGGGTTCTTTTGTATTGCTTCCTAATTAAGAGCATAGAAAACAGAATTGATTTTCCAATTGCTACCTAATTGAAATCAGAAATAAACATCAACTTCTGTTTCTTTTTCACTAGAGCAACTATTTAATGGTTCCTGCTCATAGAACAAGGGTACCAGAATCTTTCCCAATATTATATGTGCATTGCAACATAGAAAGAGTTATTACTCATTTATTTTGTCTCAAGACAGAAATAATTGGTTTAGAAATGTATCATACACACTTTCCTTCTTCAACTACTTTCTTGTCTTTACATTAATAGTCATTTTTTACCTATAAATAAATATAGCAATGAAAAAATGTTAACTCTTCTCTTTCCTTTGTTTTTGTCTTTTCCCCCTTCATCTCTAGACCTTACCAGTCTGTGTAACACTGACAAGTACCTGTAGCCTTAATGCTGGGCATTTAGTTGGTGTCTTGCACGTAATCAATAGTTAAAATCCATTTATATTTTACATTAGGGAACTTTTTCAACTACCTTTGGGCATATTCTACATATGAATTGCGTGAAAAATTTATCTCTAAATTATCACTAGGTGTTAAAATTTCATATTTGAGAAACATGATGTGTGGGAAAACTAAATTTTTAATAAAAGAATAGCTAACTAGTAAACATTAATCAAATTATTCATTCAGTGACTAACCTGAGTTTGAAGAAATTAGCTCTTCCAGAGAATATTCCAGCTAAAGAAGTTGTGAATATTATTTCTTCCCAAATTACCTGAAAAGATTTTCAGGTAGTATTTTCCAAATTAATGAATTAATTTGTGAAGCAATTTGAGCTGCTGTGATTACAATGGATAGGGAAGTTTGCTTTTTTCTGTTTGCAGTCAGAGAAACAGGTTATAGTGCTCTGCACATATAAGAGATGACAACAGGTGATGAGCTGTTTTATTAAGGAGAACGATGTTATTTCCCCTACTATATAGATCAAATGTATCCTTATTTCCCTAATCTTACATTTTAGAGAAGTGTTACAATTTTATTTTTTTTTTTATGAAAGTGAGTAGTTATTTCCAGGTAATCACCTTTGTGCTTCTAAGAATATATTTGGATCATTAAAAGTTTGTATTGTTAAAGTTTCCATTTTTATCTGTATAAAAATTGGAAGCATAGGTGGCAGAGTGAGCCAGAAGAAGTAGGATTCTGTGCAGTGGTTGTGAGCTCTGTGTTGGGATCTTTCAGATGAACTGGTGATGGTAGAGGAGATAGCTGAAGGCATATGGGTGAGGGCTAAGAAGGCAGGCAAACATGAGTGATGTGAATGTCTGCCATGACCTCCTAATCAAGAAGTAGGTGAGGCTCTCTTCAGACAACCAGAAGTCACACCAACTTCTCAGGACTTAGATTCCATTGTAGTACTGTAAGGACTTCAAGAGCACAGTTGCCTTTCTCAGGTACTGTTAAGGCCACAGAAGGACTTTGCCATGTGAGAAGCATAGAATGACAAGACAGGATGGCACTGGCAGAGGTGAGATCTGGTTAACAAATCCTGCTTAATGCATCCAAATGCAGACAAAAATTCCCACTGTGGCAAACTGTGTAAAGAAGCAACTACTCATACACATATAACAGGCCAAACAAAGATCACTCCAAGTTATGGGACAGGCAAAATCTGTGTCCCCCAGAACATGTCTCAATGGATACCTGGGACTAGGACTCTCATTTAAGCCACCATGACGGGAACTTGAGATAAGATAAAAGTGGTACGATTGTCCAGGTGCCATCTCAGACTTACAGGAAGGTTAAAAAACCTTAAGGAGAAGACAGTGGACACAAAAAATGCAGAATTTAAGGGCCACAAGGAAAGCCAACTCAGCAACTGTGCTGAAATCAGCTCTGAATGGGTAGAAGGTAGTTCTGTCAGGGAGAGATCACAACCACCAATTCACAGCCCACCAACACAGGAAACCCATCAAATCAAAAGAAGAGAAAGGCTGAGAATGCAGAATAATTAGCATTAGAAGTGAGGGAATCATTAGAACTGTGTAGCCAATGAGCATGAATTCCTTTGTTTTCTAAAATGCATAAATAGTGAAAAGTTTTGAATGACATTGGGATTCCCCAACACTGAGAAGCCCAGGGTGAAGAAGGACTAATGGGATGTTGTTGGATCCACAGGTGGTGGGTATCTTCTGCTTGATCTCTCTCTTTCTCTCTCTTCTTTTCTATTTCTTTCTACCACTCTACCTCACATTCATTATTATGAATTATTATTATTATTATTATATAAAATCCGTATAATAGGCTTCAGCATGTGGTCTCACTTGAACCTTAATTTGGGAGAGGCATCTCTCACTAATCAGATCTTAACAGCTGGTTCTAGTCCCCCACATCTGCTGGAGGGAGAGTACAGCAGAGCACAAGGAGGCTTCAGGAGTGAACTTGTGGTATCTGACACAGCAGCAGTGAGAGAGATGCTCTTCAGGGTGTGGGGTTTATAAACCAGAAAGAAATGGATAGTGAGGGCTGGTGGCTACCAGCTCTAGTAACCATGAAGTGGTGCAGTACAGGTTTCTGAGAGGAAGTAGCAGGGCGAAAGGCAGGACCACAATCCCAGACTGCAGAGGAGGAGCCTGAGGCAGGGAACCACTTAGAAATATCCAATGGGAAACATTCCTGGAGTGGAGTGGTCTAGGAGAAATTGTTTGTTTTTCAATGATCATATCCTCCAAGTTCAAGAATGGTCTACTTTATTCTTGAACTTAAATGGAGAAATTCAGGTAATCAAGCAAAGGCAGGAGGAGGCCTCCTGACAAAACTCAGACACAAAAAGGAGTTAAATGAGAATGAGAAGCAGGGTAAAATGACCCAGGAGAAATATATACATTGCTAGAAGATGCAGAGAGGGAGATAAGAAAGACAAACTTCATCAGATTTAGATTGGGTGAGGAACGTAAAAGGCAACAAGAAAGGTTTCTTTAGGTACATCAGCAACAAAAGACCAACGCACAAGAAAATGCTGAAGGCCAACTGCATGGAAAAGAGCTCTGCAGAAAAGGACCTGGGTTTTCTTGTGGACAGGGAGATGAACATGAGCAAGCAACGCGCTCTTGCAGCCAAGACATCCAAGAGCCTCATGAGCTGCATTAGGAGGACCACTGCCAACAGGTGGAGGTGATTCACCTCTGCCCAGCAGAGGTGACCTCTAGTGAGACCACACCTGGAGTTCTGGGTCCAGTTCCAGTCTTCCCAGTATAAGAGACACAAACATACTGAAATCAGTCCAGCAGTCACGAAGATGATGAAGGGACTGGAACATCTCTGTTATGAAGACAGTCTGAGAGGTCTAGGGCTGTTCAGCCTGGAGAAGGCTCAGAGGGAGAACTTATGCATCCATGCAAGTACCTGAGGGGCAGGCCAGGCTTTTCTCAGGGGTTAGGGATTAGAGGTGTTAGACAAATATTGAAATAGAAGTAAGTGCATTAAATGTCTGAGCACTGGTGGAGATTGCCAAGAGAGGTTGTAGAATCTCCATCCTCGGGCATATTTAAAACCTGAACACTGCCAAAGAAAATTTACTGTAAGTGATCTTTCTTTGACCAGGGTTTGACTAGATGATCTCCAGATGATGTACCATCCTCAGCTGTTCTGCAGCCCTGTGCAGCTGATACATCTCAATTCTGTGAGAATCAAAGACTTTCTAAGATGCTACAGTGTTGAGGCAGTGCATGCCTTGTAACTTCATTACTATAAGAGTACCTTAATTTGGTCTTTTTGTCCTCCCAGAAATGTATATATATATACTTGTTTATTTTTAATATGTTTGTGTATACTTAAAATATAAAAAAGTAATTTGAATTCTTGAAGCAAGAATCACATCCTGGTAAGATAAAACCCAAAAGAAAACTGCAGGCTTGGTTACTTTCCAATGTAACTTAGATTTTCACATGGTTTATTTAAATATGCATGAAGATTTTCTAAAGCAATACCTATATAGTGCTAATAGATAGCCATGACAGGGAAATAGAAGAGCTGATAACATTGGAGGGGTATGGAGAGAGGGGAGGATTCACTTTAAATTCACTTTAAAAGCTATTTCATTATAGCTCAAATGAATTCAGTGAACCTTTACTGATTTACTCCTGGAAGGATTTGGTCCCAAATGTTGATGTATTTGGGACTTCTGAAATTATACCCATGGCTAGATGTTCTGAAAAATGTAATTATTCCTTTTATCTCCTCTTGAACATTCTGTTCTTGTTTGCTACTTGATTCGTGCAGCTTGCTTAAATTCTCGGCTTTCCTCAAGCTAGTATAACTTTATCAATCTTTAATCGGATTTTTAAAAAGAGAAGATTCCTAGTGTCAGCTTAAGACACACTATGTATGCCTGCTTCTCTGCCTAACTTTTTCAACAACAATATGCATTATTTTGCAGGACATTGTGATCTCATCGTATCAAGCATTTTGAACTAAAAATTCAAGTAAATTATATCCTTTTAAGTAAATGTGCAAATATTTGCAGGACCCAACCTTCCAGGAGTATTTTAAGTAACATACACCTGTCAAACAGTCCTATAAGATACTCTGTCATGTATGATGTCATTTTATGGCGAGTAAGACGAAATTTAAAAATTATACAGAAAATAATTTGAAATGTGTATGAATGAACTCTCATCCAGTTAAAAAAATAACTGAAAGATAAAAAACAGGAATCTGAGACATAAAAAACCTTTTCCAGACTCCGGTAGCAACATAACAGGAACATAACCTTTTTCAAGCTTTTTTAATAAGATCCAAATTGATTAAAGTTTTCTAATCTATTAAATATTGGGGATTCATTTTCATTTTATTAAAAGAGTGATAGAACTGACTCCTTTAAAAACAGAGAAATTAACTGAGAAAATAGGATTTGTTGATTCTGGAACTGGTTATTAAAGCGCATGAACTAATGATGAGTGACTAGTGCTGGAATTAATTAATACAGTTTTTGATAAAGTTTCTGCGTCATACGATCAGATTACTGTGACTCTAAAATGTTTTTGGTTTTTTTTTTTTCAAAAATAATATTGGAGGGAAGATTCTCTACCCATATAAAAAACTATATTCTTTGTGAAGTGAGTTTGTAAATAAAAGTCGAATAACACACTCTTTTTTCTGTTAACTGTGTGTAGACTAACTGTAAATGGCCAGTATTTTCTAGACAGGTACGTATTATCTTTACCTCTACAAAATGTGAACTGAAAGTATCATTCTACAAATAATTGAAAAATATTTCCAGTCATACCACGTGGTATGAATTAGCTAGAGTGATTGTTTGCTGGAGTGTAATGTCACAAGGATCTGTAGTTCTTACTCATTCCAATACGGACTCAATCATTTCTGACAGTATTAATTCACAGATCTACACCTTAGAGAGTGAATCATACTTTTTCAACTACTTAAATAAATAAAATTCACACACTGATGTTTATGTCAGGTTCCTGATGTGTATTATCCCATCAGAGATCCATAGACCATGAATATTTTAGATTTCTGTAAGCATGGGTGATTTGAAGCAACTGAGCATGAGAAACTTTGAAACTGCAAGCTCTTAAAACTCTAATGAGCAGCATACCCTTTGGATTATTTCTTATCATTTTGTAAACTGCTTCCTTTCAAAACGAGCCTACTCTGGATTTTTAAGTCTCAAACCTGTATTCTCAGGTGCCATGAACTGCATCAGAGAACAATCTTGCAAATCTCTTGAATTATTTGTGCACTTTCTATGACTTTTTGTTTTTCAAGAAAAGGGCAAAGTTCCAGGTGTTGGTGGACAGCATAGAATAGTAATTGTTCCAATATTTATTTATTTATTTAAACTGTGTTTTTAAAGCAGCATGAGATAATATTTAATTTATAAAAACGTGGAGGAGGTATCTGTGAGCTATGATGGTATCTCACTGTGCAGCATAACTTCTCCAAGAAAACATGTAGGAGACTGAAACTTCTACGAAATTCAATAAGAGATTTTAGCTGGTTGCTGTGATTGCTTTTATGATATTGTTCCTATGTGACCAGACACTTTTACATATTGAGCAATTACAAGGGAAAAGCACTGAAAAAAGAACAAGTCTCCAGGTATTTCTTAGGCACTCAGGATTTAGAAGTAATTAAATCCCCAAATACATATATATATATATATATATATATTTTACTACTAAATGCAAGAGAATTAATTGATTGACATTATAACTATACCAAGAAAAAAACTACCAGCTCGGGTGAGAGTAAGTCAGATTTGCTGGTCTAAGAAAGAAGGTAATGTAAATGCAGCCTTTTTTTTGTGATAATGTCTTGCATTTTTCCTAAACTGGTTACAACACTTCCTCACCCTATCAGGCAAATAACATGCATTTATCAAGCACTTCAGGACTAACATGAATTCTATTTGGCTTTGACAGCATTGTGACACTAACACAGTTATAGTGGCTTATTATGTTCATGGTAGGTCAACGTTTTGCTTTTCAATGGAAAAAGAGAGAAGTCCTCTCCCAAGGGGGGTTTAGCCCTGGCACTTCCCATGTCCATAGGAGCAAGCAACAGAGTTGTTACTCATTCATCTCTTAGCAAGCCGCAGCAGTGCCTTCCCGTCCCTCATCTCTACAGACATATTCTTGTTCTGTTTTGCTTGTTGATATCAAGAAAAGTGTCTCTTTATATCTGCAGCAGAGTTCTGATCAATTTAGTCCGTATGATTTTTTTTGTCCTCATTTTCCTTTATACATTACATTGGTGATCTCAGATAATTATAATTTCAAGGTTTAAGATGGAGGAAAGAACAGCAGTGAGATGAGATTAATAATTGCTTAAGAATGGCAAGCAAGAACTTCTGGATGCTTTATGTCAGTGACAAGATTTTAATAGTTGTCTGTTTAAAAATTTTGAAATTTTAATAATTGTCTTCAAAACCATATTTTCATTGTGATGGAAAGCTGTAGGCATGTCTTTTATGAAAGAAGCTACAATTTTTATAAGTAGTGGGAGACTGGAAGCCTAATATATCCTCCAGTTTTAAGTGACATTATCAAATCTACTTAACAGGTGTTTTGCTAGTCACCAAAGAGAGAAAAATCCTTTAAAATGTTGATCTGTTGAAGACCATTATAAGGATTTGCAAGATTACTGGGCCACACCTCTCTCCCACACAAATTCAACCAAAGAAGGACTTTATTCTCATGCAAATTTCTCTAGTGCCTGCAGTGTATGGCTAGTTGCTATTCTGTTTACATATTCTGCTGCTCTAAAGAACTGCACAAACATAAGAAACAGGAGGCTCAAAGCCTGTATTTCCACTGAAAGCTTTGTCTCCCCTTAGGCAGACTATCCCTTCCAACAGTGAGCCATTTCTATTGTATTGCATACTCACCACCCTTCCCACAGCCACTTTTTTCTTTTACAGGGCACAGGAGATGCCAGTATCACTGAGACCAACCACATCTCTCTGAAGCAGTAGTATCAGAGCTGCTCCAATTTCACCAGCCTGATATTTCTAGCAAAGCTTCTTGACAGAGTACATCTTCACAGAGCCATTTTCAAATGGTTTACTAAACTCTGTAGCCTTTGACTCATAGACTTTGGTTAAGTGAAATTATTTTAAAAAAATATTATCTAAAAACTTGCATCTAGCAGTATTTCCATCCGCATAACTTTCTCCGAAAACACATATTGATTAAATAAAATGGTAAGGATTTAATCTAGTGGTACAGCAGGGTGTTTAGAGTCAGAGATCAAAATAATTTGACAAGTGACACAGAGGCTACTGGTGTCTCATTTACGGATTTATGTAATGTAAGTGATAGGGGACATAAGTTCTCTACTATTGCTACACTGATACTTCATTGTAGACCTCATGTTTTGGTGGGAGAATTACCTAACTATAATTTGATGGGAAAGCAGAAGTACCCAGGGTGATCTGGAGGGCATGATGACATTAGCATTTGATTTCTTTGGCCTTAAATTCTGCTTGCTTGAAGGTGAGTGAATACAAAATAACTCTCGGTTTAATATGATCTGAATATTGTACCTTGTCTTTTACTCCACTTTGAAATCCTGCAAGATGTCTTTTCAGGTTAGTTTTTTTGTTTTCACTCTGGTCAGCTCAAACCCTTTGCTTTTATTTCCTATCACAATCTACAAAGAAAGTTTAAAAAAAAAATCAAAACCCTTCAATTGAGTTTGCATGGCAAAGTTCTGGTAGTGGAGGTGCTACAGGGGTGAATTCTCTGAGAAAATTCTAGAAACTTCCCACATGTCTGTTAGAACCAACTCCAGATGTCTCCAAGAAG
This sequence comes from Lepidothrix coronata, assembly GCF_001604755.1. Taxonomy (NCBI): domain Eukaryota; kingdom Metazoa; phylum Chordata; class Aves; order Passeriformes; family Pipridae; genus Lepidothrix; species Lepidothrix coronata. The sequence goes on along the minus strand of NW_016690235.1, from coordinate 3,894,036 downwards.
GACCCACCACTGGCCAAGGCTGAGCCCATCAGGGATGGTGGTAGCACCTCTGTGATAACACATCGTAGAAGGGGGAAAAATGTTACTGCACAACAGCAACAGCAGCCAGAGAAAAAAGGAGTGATAACATGTGGGGGAAACAGCTCTGCTGACTCTAAGGGCAGTAAAGAAGGAGTGGTAGGAGGTGCTCCAGGTGCCAGAGCAGAGATTCCCCTGCAGCCTGTGGTGAAGACCATGGTGAGGCAGGCTATCCTCCTTCAGCCTCTGGAGCTCCACAGTGGAGCAGAGATCCAGCTGCAGACTGTGAAGGACTCCGTGTCAGGGTGGGTGAATGCCTAAAGAAGGCTGTAACTCCCTGGGAAGCCTGCACTGGAGCAGGCGTCTGGCAGGACCTGTGGACCCATGAAGAAAGAAGCCCATGCTGGAGCAGGTTGCCAGCCTTTTTGTTAGGACTGTAAATGTTATGTCAGCTGATAATTATGTCAGCAGTAAAAAGGTTTAGGCTTTCTATTTTTCAGACTCAAACCAGAAAATAAAAAGAAAGACAAATATGAAATAGTGCATAAAAAGCCATGAGCTTCTGGCTTGCACTTCTACATTTTCCAGATTTTCCTTTAGCTATAAAATAGAGAGATGAATACAGCACTGTAGTCATTCTTTGTGAGCTGGAGGAAGATTCAGGTGGATTTTTTTTAAAGCAAATACAGATGTCATGGCCAGAGGAAAAAAAAATGACAGTGTGAAACAACCAATATGACAAGTTTTTGCTAACTTGTATTTGAACTTAAGTTGTTAAATCAGTTTCTGTACTACATATGAAGTTTTTCTGTAGTCACTACCACTTTATGAATGCATAAAAGTATTTTTAAAAGAACATAAAATTATCAGAAGAAAAATATGTTATTTTCCTAAGCAAAACAATATCTCGAAGTAGAATAGTTTAGTGTGTAAATAGTATATTACTGTTCAAATATAAATTTCACTTGATTTTTTTTATGGTTCTCATTTTCAATTTTATTCTTCCTTCGGATTGGTTTACAGAATGGTTTTGCATTTTTGCTTTGTTTTGTTTTTGTTTTTAAAAACACAATTTTTTAAAATTGTGTTCTATGAAAAATATATTAGAAATTTTGTTGTAAAAATATTATTTTACAGTCATCTTTGATTTTTTGCATACTTGTAGATCTATGAAAACCAGAAAACCTATACTATTAGAAAAACCTATATTATTGGAAAATCTATAATATTAGAAAATCTACACTATTAATTCTCTAGACTATTAGAATCATGAAAATTTGTTTCCCTATCACTTGTGCACCTTCTTCAGTTAAATCATAAGAACTAGGTTATTCTTACTGGTTTATTATCTTATACAACAATACAAATGTAGTGTAAGATTAGTCAGACCTATTATAGAAGTCATATATTGTCTTAAACCATTTGTTTGTCTTGTTGGTTTCAACTGTAAATTACAGAAACTTTCAGACTGATATCGTGGGACCCAAGATCTGTGTTCTCATACAGTACTGTCACCATTTACTTAAGCATAGGTGGATAAAGAGCTATCTATGCTCACTAAAAATCCTTGCTGTCTATTTTAACTTATGTTTCAGAAATGCTGACAATTACCTCCTTAAGCACATCTAGAAGAAGGAAGATCCAAAATGTATTTTCAAAAGAAGTATCTTATTCAGAGGTAGACTCTGACAGCAAAGGATATAGTGTATGTTCTCCCGAGTAGGTGATTAGCCAGAGAAATCACTACATGAGGTCTGATGAATACCTGGCAGGTACTGAACTATGACTACTGACACCGCCTTCACTGGACAGTAAAGACAAAATCATGAAAACATAGAATCATTCAGGTTGCAAAAGAGCCTTAGGATAACCAAGTCCGTTACTCTGACAACTCCAAGTCTGCCGCTAAGTCATGTTGTGCTGGGTTTGGCTGGGATAGAATTAGAATTCTTCACAGTAGTTGGTATGGGCCTATGTCCCTAAGCACCACAACTGCACTTCTTTTAAATACCGCCAGTAATGGTGATGCCACTACTTACCAGGCCAGCCAGGTCCAATTCCTGACACCCTTTCTGGGAAGAATTTTTCCTAATATCCAATCTAAATCTCCTCTAGTTCAACTTGAGGATGTTTCCTCTGGTTCTATCACTTGTTACTTCATAAAAGAAACCAACCTCCACCTGCCTACAACCTCCTTTCAGGTAGTTGAAGAAGGAGAGTCCCCCTTGAGCCTCCTCTTCTCCAGGAGGAGAATTCCCTCACCATAATTATCTCAGCCCCTCCACATAAGACTTGTGCCCTTCACCAGTTTTGGACACAAATCAGCACCTCTATGTCATTTGAATGCAGTAGTTCATTGCCTCTTCTATGTTCCTGGACAGACGAAATTTTGATCCAAAAAAATTAATTAAATTAAGATGTTTATTTCAATCTAGTAGGAGGAAATGAAAACTACTCCAAACACTGCTTTAATTATTAATTAAATATGTATCTTGCTAGTATAAAAATATCTAAGTAGAGTATATGTGGGTCTTTTAAGTGTCTTACAATGTGCTATCAACATTGAGTAACATTAATTGTATTTGCAAGTGCTTTACTCAGTGATACACTGTTTTCAGTGAAAAGTGTTAATGTCCTTCTTTTGCCTGGTACGTGGTGAACCAATGTTCCTGAAAAACTCTTATACTTATATGAAGTTGGTAAACTGGAATATGAACAACAGAATCAGGTGTGACATGCATCTTATTTCCTTGTTCTTCGGGAGGGAGAGAGAGAAAGCATTTTAAAATAAGAAAAATCCTCTTTAACAAAGCTGTAATGGGGAAATTCTTATATAGTCAACATTCACTAATGTTGCTCTAGTTTCAGCCTTTCCTTTCTGGTTAACTTATGAAGAGAAGCCATTAGCTGTACTTCAAGGCATATCAATAACGAAAATTTGTAATGGGCAGAAAAGATATAAAACTGTTGAAGTTTAGTAATTTCCTGAATTTCTCATGGTACAAGTCATATCCTTTAATATTCACTGAAGAGGTAAATCATACTTCATATCCTAGTTCAAAGTGCATTTTCACTTGCAGAATCCTGGAATTCTGGGAAATTCCAAAATTCAAAAAAGTGTGAATGTTGAATATGAATTTAAAAAGAAAAATGACCTTAATATTTCCAGCATACAGTCAGTCTAATAAAAAGTAAAATCATGCAATGCTGATGATTTAGTGTAGAAGGAAACCTATATCCAGTTACATGAGTTAGTTTAACGCATTTCATACCCTCTTATACTTAAAAAAATCTGGAAAGTGGATTATACCTTCAGATATATTGATGTAACCTTATAAAAGGCTACATTCAGAGATTTTAACACTATATCTTATCAAGATTAATATAAAATAAAAGAAGTGCAAACTGACAGAAAACAGGAAAGAAACTTATTAGTCTTAATGTTACTGTTACTGCTCTTTGCTGTGTATTTATTTTATTGGAGGTCAGCATAAATGAAGATCATTGGTTCCTCTGCCCTTAAAATCTGAGTTATGAAATTTCTCCTGGAGTTCCATCACTGTAGATAACTAATATTTAATCTTGAAATTTGAGACTAAACACCAAAGCATATTCCTCTTTTCTTTCATTTGAATCTTTAAATAAAACATGGGTTTTGCTGGAGCACAGATGGAAAAAAGTATTGTCCGACTGCAAGACTTGCTCTTCTTTGGTTTATGTTTTACAGAAGATTAGCCTAGGTCAGGATAACTGTTTATTCTTCCTTTTGAATCTAACAGTCTTGAAATTTTTCACTGAAGTACATAAGTCACTGGCACAAGTCACTACAGATTACTAATATTTTACTCTTGATAACAGAAAAAGTAACTGAGGAAAACTATAAAAAACTGAAAAGGAGCCTGCTTTATGAAAAACTTTTTGTTTCCTTCCAAGTGGGATTTTCAGGTGATTCAGAAAAGATTACGCTATTTTGATAATAAGATTGAAGACCTGGAAAACAGGTCATGATGTTCACATCTGAAGAATTACAGCTATTACAGAAGAAAGAAAAAGTGAATAATGATTGGATTTATAACCATTCTCATAAGCAGAGTTATGAAGGTATGTGTTTTCCCACACAAATGGGAAATGACATCACCACATGGAGTCATAAATCTGTAATCCAGATAACAGGATAAATCATGTGTTACTTTTATAAAAAATTATGTCACTTGCACAAAGTGGTTGAAAAGTTTCTAATGCGTCAAGGGAAGTGTAGACTTAAGCTCAATATTTTTATTACCTTTTCATGGAAAAACATTTGGAGAACAGTGAAAAGAAATCTCCTGGAGAGAATGCATACTGTTTCTTTAATTACAAAAAAAAAAAGTTGAAAGGACAGTGAAAAACAGAACAACTGTGCCAAATATATTCACCAATCCGTATGGAGCTACACCAGACATCATTAATCCTGACAGTAATATTAGTTGAGTACAGGTACTGATCTAAACTATAAGATTATAAAATTTAACAATTTATGGTTTTATCAATCAATTTTAAAAGATGACTTAGACATTAAAATAAAACTACTTCACTGCCGTTTAGCTGTTACTCAACCACTGTCAGGTCTGGTATCTCAGAAAGCAACAGTCAACTTAATAATAATAATGGCCAGTCTTCGTGAGCGAAGATTTGGGAAAGGTCATTAACCCTTCGAGCCTGCGCAGTGGATTTTTTAGGTGAGACCCAGCGTGCGCTGAACTGAGCCCACCCTTTAATCCTGAGGTTCATCTGCCGGGGCCAAGCAAACTTGGACAGTGGCAGTGAGGTCCCCAGGACATAGGTTTGTTTAGAGTGACCTTCTCTTAGATGGATTGCCTTACAGGGCTGATGAGCTCCATCTGCCCGGGGGGCTGGGAATCGAACCCGGGTCGCAGCGGTGAGAGTCCTGCACCTATTAACAGTCAACTTAGTCTCAATTAAATCCACAGGTAACTGCCCCACACTCCCAGTCAAAAGGATGTTTTATGGACGTCTGTATAACAACCTGAAATAAAGCAAGATTCTGCTCTCTTTATCTGTATCCTAACTGTATGTGTAAATATATTTGAAGACTAAAAAACTGCTCCAACATGATTTTGAGGTTTTTTTTTTTCCCTAGTCTTATCTGTATATTTTATACTATATGTCCCTTAGCTATCCATAACAGTTCAAGCCAGAGGAGATGAACAGTCTCACAAACATGTCTGTTTAACATATTCTTTTTTTATGAAAAAGTGGGAAGTGAATAAAAGGTAAGTCCTTTTATAAAAGGATCCCAGTGGAACAATGCCACTTTATATCAGTAACATATCACAAAATCTTGCTACCTCTCACTTACTATCAGACTTCCAAGTTTATCAGTCCCCAGAGGTCTTATGAATTTTGCAATTCATAAAAAAAAGACCTTAACCAAAGCTTCTGATTCAGAAATACTTAGGAGAACAAAATGGTGAGAGGGGAGGGTGAAGTGGATACCACGTCTATGAAGTAAAGGACATGAAATATTTTTCTGTTTTGGGACTGGGTGGGTACCTGATGGTACTGAAGGAGCTGATAGAAGAGCTTGTCAAGCTACTTTCAGTCATTTAACAGCAGTCCTGAATCACTGGTGTGGTTGCAGGTGACTGGAGTTTAGCTAATATGACTGCTTATATACAGGAAGGATCAGACAGGAATTAAAGGCCTGTCAGCCTGATCTTGGTGTGGAAGGTCATGAAGCAGATCATCTTAAGTACCATCAGGAGGTATGTGCAGGACAATCAGGGGATTAGGCCCAGACAGGAGTGGTCTATGGAAGGCAGGTGCTGTGTGATCAACCTGGTCTCCTATGATCAGGCCTGCTCATTCAGGTCCCTGAGGGAAAGGCTGTGGATGTTGTCTACCCAGACTTGGTAAAGCCTTTGATGCAGTTTCCCACAACATTCTTCTGGAGAAACTGGCTGCTCATGGCTCAGACAGGTGCACTCTTTGCTGGGTTAAAAACTGACTGGATGGCCAGGCCTAGAGAGTGGTGAATGGAATCCAACCCAGCTGGTGGCCAGTCACTACTGGTTTTCCCCAAGGCTCAGTGTTGGGGCTGGTTCTGTTTAGTATTTTTGCCAAAAAATCTGGACAAAGGACTTGAGTGCATCCTCAGCCATTTCACAGACATCACCAAGCTGGGCAAGAGTGAAGTTTCTTTTCATTACCTCCTTTGTCACTGCATTTAGCCCATTTCCAATATATAAAATGGGAGAAATTAATATAATATTTCATCGTCTTTTGTCTATTTAAATTGCAAATCTTTGAAATGAAAATTGGGTTGTGTTCTCACAGTTTCCACAGGACCTTTGTTTCATTTGAAATGTCCAGATTGTGACTTCTCCCTGAACAGCAACAATAATAAAAACAACATAAAATTGTTATATTCTGAGCATGTCCCCAGGAATTAAATCAGTGACTGCAATTATTTTACTATTTCTAAAATGGAAATATATTTCTAAACATTCTTTCTTCATTTACTGAAAGAATTTTGAAAACAAAAAAAATATATTTGTCTTTATTTTTCATCAGTAAAACAAGCTCAAACATACCTGGTACACTGTTGTCCTATAAATTCATGCTAATAAAATTATATCCTCAGTTGATAATATGTTAGTTCAGAAACCAGAAACATCAGATAAATATATGTTGAAAATAAAAATTAAAAAGTTAGGGAACCCACACTATACCTTTAAATTTTCCTGACTCTGCAGTGTTGAAGAAATGACTTTTGCGATCCATTCGGGCTAAAATCAAGGAACTAAAGGGTGAGATTAAAAAAATTATAGTCCTCCCAGTCAACCATGACCTTCTCATTCATAAAGAGTAAATAATCTGTCTACACATATAGGGAGGAAAAGTTGTATCTTGAGTAGGTATGCCCCAACCTACAGCTTTTAAGATCTGAAAGCTGTCCTATTCCTACTGTCAACCAGTCTCAAAGGTTTTAAAACTCATAGCACAGATACACTGATGGTTGCATAAGCACAGGTACTCTGCACTTGGTGTGATGACACAAGCGTGTGTTTCCCCTTGCAAGAGTAAACAGGTATGCATCCACCAGAGTAGAAACTGTCCCAGTGAATCCAAATGCTGGGCTGAAGTTCAGAGGTTTAACTTCAGACTGTAAACCCATTCAACTGAAATTTTAAGAAAAATATATTTGCTATTTACATTGTCTACTCAGTGATTTGTTCCAGTTTTTGATTTAATAAAATATATTTTTAGGCTATTCTAAAAATAGTGGAGAAAAAACCCAACAAAAATTACTGTGAATTTTGATGAAGCTTTGTGTGTGAGGCTGTGGTGGGGGAAAACAGTTTTCCCCCTGAAGTTATAAAATGGTAAATCCCCAGGGGGTGGTGACCCTTGAAGTTTCGAGCCAATGAGCGCTTTTGCAAAATATATACATATCACCAGCAGAACAGAAGAGAAGGTGGTTGTAGTTGTTGTGGGAGAGAGGTGGCCATGTTCTGAAGCCACAAGGAGAAGGAGCAGGAGCCCTCTGGGGGGCTCTGGATCCCCCCCAGCCCCGGCTGGGGGCTACAGGGACTTGGAACAGTGTAAGACTGGGCTAAGTGTCTGTAGCTGAGCTGGGGGATGTTTCTCCACTGTGAGCCGCAGCAAGAGATACTGAAAAGCGGTGGCGGAACAGCAGTGGACGGAGAAAGTGGCAGAGAGCCAGAAGAGATAAGACTGAGCAGCAACAACAGGCATGCAGCAACACAGAGAGAACTCCTGGAAGGAGAGAGAGAAAGAGAGCCAGCAGCAGAGAGAGCAAGACTAAGCTCTACAGACAGAGAGAGAGTTCTGGGGTAAGAACTGAATCAAAAACCCCCAAACTCCTTGGAGACCCCTCCTAGAAAGGAGGAGGATGATGGACTCTTACTTGAAAGAGCCTTGGAGTGCTACAGCACTGCAGAAAGGAGCTGAAAAGCTCAGAGAAAGAATGTGGAGGGGGTGACCTTGGCCCCCCTCGCCGCTGCTGCCAAGCTAAGCTAGCGGCCTGAGATCAGAGCACAGGAGCTCTGATAGAACTCTTGAGGCAAAGGCCTTCAACTGAAAGCTGCCTGAGATGTTCTGACTCAGGGGTGCATCCCCTGAGGAAGGGACCTTCATGGGGGTCTTACACCCCATGATATGACGTGGTGAAACGAGTTTTGTCCTTGCTACAGTCCACGGAAGAGAAAGACCCTCGCTTGGAGACGAAGGGCCAAGAGGGCTTGGATACCCCTCGTGTGTACTGGCAGAGATGCAGCTACAGCTGCTGCATGGAAGAGAGAGAGAGAGAGACTGCTACTCTGAGGAGAATGCTGCTCTGAAGGTGGAAAGGATCTTTCCTTCTTCCCTCCTGGACTTTTATTTGGAGGGGAGAGGAGATTTGATCCATTGTAAATAGTGTTTATGTCATGGTAGAAATAGTTAAGATTGTATATAATGTATTGTAGTATTTATTTTTACAGTCATTGTAATATATAATCCCTTCCCCCCATTTTGAGTCTTGTGTGGTGTCTGGAAAAACCATCTCACACTGGGTTGAGATGTGAGAGGGGGTTTGGACTAGGGAATTGGATTTTGGGGTTCTCAAACCATGACAGTGGCAAAAAATTGTAGACTGTCAGTCTACAATTCAGTTGTACTCTAGAATGTGCAACAGCTGTAATTCATTTCCCAAGATAATGAGGTAACTTCAGTTTCCAAAAACTGTTGTTTTTTGTTTGTTTTTTTTTTTTGCATAATACTTCAAATCTTTAAAAAAGAACCTTCAGCTTCACTGTTACAATTTTGCCTGAAATGAAGATAGGTTGTTCCTAAATTACTCCTTACATGAAACTTCCTATTATTTCCTCTCTAATTTCTAAGACAATAACATAAGTGATTAATCAGTGCTTTCTAGCATGAGTGTGAAATGTTGAAAAGCAGTTTGTTTCATATGCAAAACAAAATACATTAGGATTGCCATATTCAGTAATCTTAGCAGTCTTAGAAAAACAGGGTAATGAAGAGCTTTGCTTAGTATAGAGTTGGAAAAGACAAAGCTGCCGAGTGGTGCCTCAGTTTTCTGAGCCCAAAGGAATTTAGATATAATTGAAAGTCCCTTCTTCAATAAAACAAAAATACTATGAGAACATTCTGCCCATTCAATCTGCTAATACTATACTTATCTCTCTTCTGAGTACAAAGGGAATTGACTGACGTTTTCTTCATTTGGCAAATGTTTATTCTTATCTTAATTTTGTGTATGTTATTGCATACATGTGGTGGTGTGTGCCTTCCCCATGCTTAAGTCATTACCACCAGTGGGGTTTACTATGGCCACGTCCAGCTTACTCTGGACTTTGGGGAATGGATGGCGATATGACAGTCAAGCACTGTCCAGTGCTGCTAAGAAAATATGGCTGTAAGTCAATCATTCTACTTCATAAACAGTGGACAGCCCAGGCCCCATCATGTTCCCTCTCAAGATTCTCAAGATTACACGTCAAGGCAGAGGTATTCCTTGCCAAAACAGATTCTTGGTAACTGATTACTAGGATGTTAAACTTTGAAATCTTAGCTGAGTGGTACAAAGGGTTGATTACACATAAACGATTCTTTTAACATAAACCATTAACCAAATCTGGGGTTAGGCTTGAAATCAACCACCCCTAGACCCTTCTGCGAGAAGGAGTTTAGAATGCAGTGAAGTCCTTTCTGAACCTCACCACTCAATGGGAGGGTCAACCTGACAGTTTGTCTGACCCTGCCTTCTCTGCAGTAACTAAATGAAGTGTACCTTGATACCACATCTTGTTAAACCACTATTGCAATTACTATAAAACTTTGCTAATTCACTATATTAATAAAAGTATATTGTTACTTCTCTCTTATGAGCTCATAACTCCATCCACGACAAATATTACCATTTGTTTTTTGCAATCCACAGAAACTGTATACTTTTTCGATAGCTGACAAAACTGACAGTAAATAGGTCTTTTAAACAGGGAGAAAAGTCCTCTCCTGGGCAAGAGCCTATTGGGAAAGCATCCCTCATGAATGCCTTGAATCATCCTTGAGAGGTAGTCAGAACAGACTGTAAGTGAAGTTTCAGGTTTATTACTGTGATAACAGGGGACAAACATGCAATTTCATCTCTGCCAACATTGTTTCATTGCATAAATTGCTCATTTTGCATGATTTGACATGAGAACATATATTTAGAAAGGCAATGAAAGCATTGTCTGTGTTAGCAGCAGAGATAAGCAGTGGTGACCATTCCCACTGACAGGGCAAAGTTCTCCAACATGAGACATTCCTGCAGTAGCACACACAAGAAAACATCTGTACAACCCATCAGAGAGCAGATAAAAATCAGCATGAGAACATCCTATTTTCTATTCCATTTCTGTGCAATTGGATTTGATATCTTTCAGAATTAATTTTTGTCTCCAGTGGACAGAATTTCCTTTTGCTTTTTCATGTCAAAATATGAGTCCATAGGTAATTTTTTCCCCTAAGCCTTTTGGTCCTAGGGATACCACCTTATCTTAGGTCAGAAAAGAGTCTGAGCCTATCAAAGACTTTGGTGCTATTGTTTCCCCTGATCACAACTATAGAAATAGACCTCTTAATTATTTTGAAAGAAGTTGAAAGTGGATATATAGGATTTTATTCCTCATTGCCTTCTGTTAACTTCATAAAAGCTGTGTCCTAAGCTTGCAGTGAACTGATATTTTCAGAATAAAATAAAGCAAAATAAAATACAATAGCAAAAATGTACAAAACTAATATTTTTAAACTCTGTCATTAGTGCAACAAAGCAATTATCTACTTTGCTTATGTGCAAAGAAGAGAATACTTTTCACCTTGCCTGGTATGTTGGGAAGGTAGAGAGGTTCCTAAGGCATAATTAGGCCTCCTGACCTTCAACACTTACCTTAAGGTGAGGTGAGTAGCTTTCTGTAATGTGCTGAATAACACTGATTATATAGGGAGAGCTACCTGCAGTGATTAGGGTGTACAAATAAGCTTCACATGTTTCTGGAGAAGAACAAGGAATGGTGTGTCACACAGCAGTCGTTTGATTTTATTATTCCAGAGAGAATTGTTCCAGAAAATGCCAGACAATTCAACCCCAGATGGCTTTTGAGTACCCTCCAGCTTGTGAAAACTTACCAATTTGCCGAAAAACAGCACTAGGAGAGTTGGATTAGAAGACCAGAGGCAAACTTGGGGAATGTTCCCTGGAAGTATATCAGTTACATTGGTAAAACCTTGTGAAGCACAGTGATGTCACTGACAGCTCTTGGACAAAAGAGACCTGTAATGTACAGAGAACTGAATAATCAGCAAACTGGACTAATACTGCTTCTCAACGCCTCTGGACTCTTTTTCTGTTTGGCAGAATACTAAAGTTTCATCTTGTGTATTTCTATAATGTTCTTTTGAAAGACTACTTTGAAGTTATACTTTGGGGTCCAAAGAATTGCATGCAGTCTGTAATCTCCTGGTCTCCAGCACAGTGTCATTGAAATTACCCACCCACTCAGCATTTATGCTGACTTCAGAGCCATCAGATGGAAGTTCAGCCACCAACAATACACACGTAGATGTTAGAATATTACTGCCCAGTCTTAAGAACATGTTACTTTGATCTTTGCTGCTGTTGTTATTTCAAAAGTCAAGATCCTATCAATGCATAACTGCATTGCCTGTACTAAGTAACATGCCTCCTCATCGCCTGCATCATCTTCTGAGAATACCCTGCATTATTTGGTTTTGGGAATCCATGTATTTTTAAATACTAAATGTATTGGTACTTATTTACATGGAATCACTGACTTTTCCATTAGATTTACATAAAGCACAGTGTAAAGATTTGTTTTAAAAATCAAAAAGCTGTTCCAAACCTGCAAAATAACATCATCAGTAACACAAGTAAATCCACTTTATTAATCTTAATTTGAAATTAGATGCCTTGCCCATATAAATTTTATATTTCATTGATTTTCACCATTGCTATATCATACCAAAAGAAACTAGAACGTGTCAAAAGCCCAGCTTCCACCACTTCCCCTTGTCAAATTACAGCTAATGCAGCAGGCCTAAATACATAATTCTGAATCAAGACTAGGTACATGAAATGCCTGTAGGCAGACCAATCTTCAGAATGCCAAATCGCTGTCTCAGACTTAAAGTTCAAAAATGCTGTGACAGTCTGAGCAGATTGAAATAGAAGGAGCTTAAACCCCACGGAAAATCCACAGGACGAAATCAAGTAAATGATGCTAGGATCTGACTTACAAATATTTCAAAAGAAATGTTTCATAAGAACTATTTTAGTGACATTGAAAATATGTTATGGTTTATTCTTAAGGAAACATTGCTTACAAAAAGAAGGTGAAGGAGCTGTGACTCTCTACAACCTCTTAAAGACCAGTCAATAATTTGCATTAAATATCTAAAAATCTAAAATACCATGAGTATGTGATGTGGTTTTAGAATACTGAGCTCTTTTTAAATTGCTTTCAAGGTTTAACTTTTTTATGCCTTTGAAGTGCTCTTGTGATGAATGTACTTCGGATTATATAATACTTCTTGTGTAGAGGGGATAGCAAAAAGTATTTAGCGTACAGACAGGGCAGTCTGAAAAATTTCCAGGTTCTTAGTACATTACCTATGTTGGACAATATCTGTGAGACTGTAACTACACAGAAAGGGAGTTCTTCACCTTGATTTGGAAAAAAGGCAGACAAGGCATCATTAAAGTCTTGAAGTGTATACTTGCCATACGTATTTTTCTTTTAAAGACCCTTCCTCAAGAACCTCTGAAAGACAGATTCATATCATATTTAACAACTACTGTTTTCTCCTCTCTAACAAACATTTTCTTAACACAGAATAAATTTCTTCTCTCTTCCTCAAGCAAGACCCCCCCAAAGCTTAAGATTTCTACTCTGTCTACTCATCTCCTTCTTTGTATAAGCTCCCCAAGAAACAGATACAGACACAGACAAAACGACACTAAGGCAGCAGCATGTAACCACGTGTCAATCATTGCTCAGGAGAAATCCACAACCCGAATTCATGACAGGGTAATTTCTTCAGCATTGAAGCTTTCTGACTGAAGCTGCCTGTTGCACTGCAGCAGCTTGCATCAGTCAGTGACTGAAACAGCCCAGCAACTTGCTTTATGTACCTTAAGGCTGCCCAGCACACAAATAACTGCCTACTTTCTGAATGGCAAGGACCATCACAAAGAAATAAATAAAAATGCAAATGTCAGTTTCAGTATACAGAAGGATCCACAGCAAGCTGAAAGTGGACGATTTGTATCTGTCAGCTGTAGTGAATGTGAAATCACAGACTTAAAAAAAAAGAAAACAAAACAATAAAAAAAACCAAACCAAACAAAAACCAAAAGACCTGAATGTAGCAAGTTGTCTTTGGCCAAGGAGGGGCAACAAGTTCCTGCTACAGCTGTGCTGGGACAGGGGTAAAAGGGATTTGTACAAAGATGAGCGGGATTCTGGTCTCTGGGTACAGAACTTGGGCTTCCTTCTGCTTCCTTTGTAGTGTGTGAGGTACATATACCCTCTGTGAAAATCTGGACTCTCTCCTGCATATATCTTCACAAGCTTCACCAGGGAGTCTGTTTTCCCAGATAAGAGTTAATGAAGACTTCAAAGAAAAATGGTCTCACATTCTAATCGCATTGTACTATCTAGAATGAAACATTACCAATAAGTAGTGAGAACCTTGTAATAATTAAGGCTGTATTAATATAATTTCTGACATTGTAGTGATACACATACTACCTTAATCCTTGATCCATTTAGAAGTATGAGAAACAACAGAAAAAGTGTGGAAAGTAATTTCTGGAGATTTTGTGTTTCTGAAAGTGAGCCACTGTTATTTGTAAGTAGCCTGGAACAACTCCATAACTATGCTGATGTACAGTGATATCTGAACTGGATTTTAAACCATCTCCACAATATGAAATCATGCTCTGTAATAGCAAGGCTGTTGCGGCTGAGATATTGAGCAAAACTGAGAAAAAAAAGGTGGGGTAAATCCTCATAGTGGAAGTTAATAATAAATTTTAACAGAGTAATTTGAAGTGAACTGGTAATATTCACACTTCTGGTTTTGAGGTTTTTTTTAGATCAAAGAGGGATGTGTTTTTTATTTGTCTGAAAATTTATTTTAACAGCTAAAACTTGACTCAAAATTAATGTCATTCTTGCAAGTGATTTGTTTAGGAAATCTCATAGAAGGTCTGTTGGAAACTAGTCAGTTACATAATAGAAAGTAAAATTGTTACATGAGATGAGAACTTAAAATAGTTATTTGCTAATATCTGTCGAAAGCACACACTGCTCTTATTGCCAAGTAAATCTCTGATATATTTGTCATTGCTACCTACCAGCTAATAATTCAGAAGCCATTGTATATAAAAAGAACTTTCTCTTTTCTATTAATCACTTACAAAATTATGCACAAGATGGACAATTTACTTTGAATCCCCACCGCAACTATTTCTCTTTACTTCCTGGTCTCTCAGAAAGTCACTACTTGGTATACTGTCAAAACAAGAGTAAAACCAAAAAAGTATCAAACTAATTAATTAAAAACAAACACCTCTGGATACTTAGTTATTTAAAAAAGCTTACTAGTAAGTTAAGTCCTGTACTTCACCTCCAGAACACTATATTCTGATATATACATTGGCTGAACATCCAGGGTAATGCAATTTATTGTACCACAAGCCCAGCAGTTACTATAGGTACAAGGAAAACTGGTGGAGAACGGGTAACAACACTCTAGAGGTGGCTGTGTGCAAACCAGAATAAATGCATTGAGTTGTGTGGACAAGGGTAAACTCCTTGCTTTGAAAAGCAGCCTTTATCTTCAACAACATACTAAGACCTCTTCCTTTCACTGTCAGAAGTGACTGACATGTTTTGCTAGAATTTGCAATATAATTGTTTTCGCAAGACTTCCCAACACAATTTAAGCTCCAGATAAGTCCCATTACTTTGCCCACCTTATTCACATCAATTACCCAAAAGAAACAACGTGAGTGTGGTGTGGTTTTGTTTTGTGCTATGAACTGAAGTACCTGTATGGTAGCAGCTTTATATGTAGAACTTGAAGCACTTCAAGTGGATTCCCAAGCTGAGTATTTATGAAGCATCATTTGTACTTGAGGTTTCTCCGATGTTTGGAAAACCTAAATAGAGTTCTTTGCTCTGTCACAGATTTCCTATGAGCGTTTTGGTGTTTCTTTAACATAGTTAGAATAAGATCAAAGAACAACTTTATTCACTAGTCTTCTAATTCTCCATATAATTTTAAACAAGATTCTTGGGAAGGTTTGGCCAACTGCATGTTCACAGACGCATATCATGGGCTATTAATAATAAGCAGAATGGATGAGTTAAAATTCACCATAGTCTTTACCACCCCATATAGTCCTGCAATATTAATCAAAAAGGCTTTGTGTGCCTCTTCATGCCTTCATGAATATAATACATACTCATTTTATACTACTCTGAAGGACTGCTGTGCTGACTCACACTGTTTCAGACACTTTGAAAAAATACGCAAAACCAATCATTAAATCTTATGCTCATAAGGTCACCGAGGCCTATAAGACACAAAAGACTAGATTCACTATAGTGCAGACATGGCCTTTCCACCATTCGGCTTCACAAAAAGAAAAATACTACATACTGTTCTACTTAGAGATGTAGATTTAACTAATGTGTTCCACTTTCCTATGTGTAATATGAGGATAAAACTTCCTAACCTCAGAGACTATGCAAAGATATGTCAATTTTAGACCATCAAATGTTTCAGTACTATTCAAGTGTCCTTCTTTATCTAAGAAGTTAGAATTCCGAAATTTAGTACTTGAGTTCTGTAAAATCACTGATTCAGAATTCCTTTGCCAATTTATTTAACAAGAATACTTGTGCATCATAATTACAAGCACAACATTGACTAGTTTATGCAAATTCATTCAAGTGTTCAGGTAAAGATTGACAACATTTGACAAATACTGTTCTGAAGCATTGACTGTACTTACACCAACATAATCAAAGAATTTTTTCCAGAATAAGTAGGTTTCTGTAAATGTTTAAAGATTTGAGTGGAAGAACAATGAAGACTAGCTGAGAAGACGTTTTAAGCATGGACTGTGTAGAAAATCTGAAATTAAAAGAATTCTTGTGTAGACAGGAGACTGAAGTATAAACATCAAAATCAAGGTGGCATGTTGCTATGGAGAGCTTTGAAAATGAAGGAGAATCTTGGGTTTGAAGTAAGAAAAAAATGAAGTAATATGGAGATTTAAGAATTAAGAGAAAGGGGGGGAAAAAAGATGAACTAATGGTCTGAATAAACTAAAAAGTGATGTTTCATTAAAAGTATTATTTGTGCACAATTCCGTAACAGAAATTGCCAGAGTGAAAGCAGTTTTGTTCATTCACGATTATAAAGATAAAAGCAGTTTTCTAGGAGAGGAAAATCAGGGGGCATATTACAGATATTAAAGCATTTTATCTGGGGGGAAAAATACTAAAATCTGAAATATTATCTCTGTCAGTCTTGTTGCTTTTATAATTTAATTTTCCTTAACATGACCAATTTTTTAATTGAATATCTACATGCAGAATATAATTTGCATATAAAAGTGACTCAATCTTTAAGACCAGTTCTTAGAAAATATTTAAGGAAACAAAATATATCAGCTGAGGAGACTACGGATTCTCCATCCTTGGAGACATTCAACATCTTATTGGACACAGCTCTCATCAAACTGCCACAAGAGACCCTTCTTGAGCACTGGGGTTGGACTAGAGACCTCAAGGGTTTCCTGCCAGTCTTGTTGATTTTGTGATTCTTTCATTTCATTCATGGCTGGGCTTCGCGAACGAAGATTTGGGAAGGCTCTATCCACATTTGCTACAGGCACGTTGGTGGCTTATGAGGCCAATACAAGACAGACATATCCGATTGCAAAAGGCACAGCAGAAAGACTCCTTAGGTGGTGTATTCTGCAAGGCATGGTTCTTTCTGCGTTGCCTTTTCTCCTCGAGAGTGATCCTGCGTGTTTTCTCAAAGGAGACAGCCGCGTTCTAAGATTAAAACAAATCATAAGGATCTGAACAATTTGATGTTTCAAAGATACAGATTCTTCTCAAAATAAGGTTAGTTTTTCGTGCTTCACTTATGAGCATTACTTATTCCCACAGTGCTACACACCAGAGTATTTAAAAAAAACATGACAAACCAACAACAACCCAAAGAAGAAAACATTCTTACCCTGCAAAGTTATTATATTTTGAGCAGAGAGCAGTGCAATTTCATTTTATTCAATTGGGGCATGAATTTGCCAACACAGTTTGCAGCTTATTTCAAATAAATTAAATTTATTTGCATGTGTATATTAATTTAACCATTTAAAATAATGAAATACGAACAAAATCAGATAAATTTTTATTTGCAGTGAAAATTGAACAGCTTATTTAGATTCGTATCAGGAAGGTCTTCCAAAACAGAACTCTCTCTATTTTGGCAGTCCTAAAAATGAATGAAAAATGAACCAATCCACAGGTGTTAAGATTTTGGGACTGTAAAACAAGAACTGTAAATCATTTTCAGCTACAAAAAGATGTTAATTCCAAGTGGTATAGGTTGATATTTTTTTTATTTTTGGGATGATGGTCATCTGGCAAAGGTCAGCACAGATGTGAGCTACTGTGTATATCACAGCATAGTAAAATTTAGTGTAAATGAGTTTTTAGTCTGCTATATAGTTCCAAAATCATGGTTTGATTTCATTCTTAAGAATGATCTTGCATAACTCAATATGAGAAGCCCTCTCATTATTTTGAAGTAATTGTTGTTTTTAGGAGTGCTGGAAGAAAACTTTCTCCTGTCTTTGGATATCTGTATAATTAAGAAGATAGTATCCTAACTCAGATCTTTTCCAAGTAAGAATATAGTCCACTGTGGTCATCTTTAAAATACTTATGGAATAAACAGATATTGCTTGAAATATAATTTACTGTATGTAAAAAAATTGAGAAAGAAGTCAGGTTTTAATGCAATGCTTTTATTTCCTTTTGGACTACCCTGTTTTTCTTATAGATGAATTCTCTTTTTTGGGGGGATGCTTTCTCTTAAAGCTTATTTCAAACTTACAAGATTGAAACCCAGCATTTGCTTTGAATGTCTTCAGTGTGGGTACTTTGGGATCTGGGTTCTTCACAGAAAGTAACTAGTTTTTTTCAACATTACAACTGCAAAATAGGCGTTTAGCTTTCCAGAAGTCCCAGAATAGGGTAAAACAAAGATTGGTGCAAGTACTCCTCACAAGGACCTTTATTTTGAGAATGAATTTTCGATTGATGTATATTGCCTTCAACAAATGCAGCAATTTTGTCAGAAATACTCATATCTACATTTTGACAAGTGTAATCCCTAATCTTAAAAATACCATTATCCACAAAGAATGTTTAAGCAAGCCCATACGAGATTGGATGTAGACAACATTTGAAGTCAAACATAGGGGATTACTTCAGAAAACGAGAAGGCTCAAGGGAAACTAAGAATCATACAGAAGGGCAGAAAATGACACTAATTTGTGATATTTGTCTTCCTTCTGTAGCCTGAACTACCAAATAATACACCAGTACTCATTTTTTTACACTATTCATAAAAAACCAGTAACTTGCTCTTACACATGTTAAAGTTACAGGCCACTTGCTTCTTTTAAAATCAGAGGGCATTGTTTTTCCTTTTACAGCACTCCTCTAGTAGGGAGATCAAAGAGATTTTGATATCTTTAGAGATACTAGTTTTAAACATCTGCACTGACACGTCTGAATAAGCGTCGCGTTGTATTGGTCTTTCCTTGGAATGGTTTTGAAGGCCAAATTGCTCTTGTATAAATGTGCGCAGGAAACAAAGACTGTGAAGATGAAAGAAAACCCATAGTTTTTATTTTAACGAACATTTTGAGAAACCTTCTTTTCAGATTAGATTAGGTTAGATTAGATTATTTTAAAGGCAATTCAAGATTAAAGCTAGAGCTGTATGATATTGATAAAAAGAAATTGTTTATGCCTATGTTTGTCTAAGTACAAAACAAGCACATTCCTTCTAGAAACGAGAACGAAACTGTTGCTTACAAAGATCGGTTTTCAAAACCACATTTGAGAAGCTATTTTCTCTGCAAAACTGAAAACTCCAACTGGCAACTTCTTAATACACTCTTGTTTTGTTTGAGCTCTGTTTGACTTTTATGATGCAAGTTAGAGATTTGATGGCAAGAAACAGTAAGCCAGAATTTTAAGTAAAATGTGATGTGTAACCATGAATTCAAAGCACTTATATGAATGAATGCGAACAAAAGTGAAAGAGAATGACAATGGCTGAAACATGGGAGGAACAGAGGAGTTCACAGAGGAAACCCTGCCGAGGGAGCAAGGATACATTGAGAACAAGAATTATTCAAAATAAACTGGGATCAAGTTACAAGCACTGGATTAACTAACAAAAACAGTATTGAACTAGAGCAGGTTAGTTCAGAGAGTGGAGAAAGAGTCGTCATGCAGTAGAGCAAAAGATTTTTTGTTTTGTCTGTATTTCAAAAGACAAGGATAAATAAGAAGAGATTGAAAGTATGATCTGCGGTAAAATATTACTGCTAAGAGAAAAATATAGTTAAGAAAAGTCTGATATTCCTAGAAAGTCTTAACAACATTAAGTTTCAGGAAAACTTACCAAGAGGAGTAGCAGAACCCTCTTTTTTTTTTCAACAAGATCTGAAGTAAGGTAAGTTAACCACAGGTTTGGAATTTGTCACAGTAGTTTTGCACTGCTTTATCTCAAATGTCCTTCAGCAGATAAAGAACAGTGATAAAAATAATGGCACTGTCATTTCACATCCAGACCTGAAAGTATGATAGCAGAACTTAACTTAAAAAGGAACTTGCCTTATTAGACTGTAACATTTTCTATAAAGAATCAGATATATCAATTCTACCTTTAATATTAGTTCAGTATAACTACAAACAGAAAGTGAGGATTAAGGAAGTTCTAATTTTCATTATCAGATTTTTCTTTCCTATATACCATAAATCAAACCTGGTAGATAGAAAGAAAAAAGATTTACAAGTTTTGTAAATGGTGTAATCACAGACCATGCGTAGGACCTTGACAAATAGGCCATTTTTTCTCCTTTAATTGCCATTTACCATGTTATATTTGGCCTGTCACCTGTATGATATGCAGTGTCATATTATAACCTTGTCTTTATACAGAAGTAAGAGTGGACCATGGCTTAACCTGCTTTTTAGGACATCTTTGGAGACCACCTCCAACCACCGCAATTTTTTAGTAGCTTTTAGATTTCTCTGAAGCAACTGACATACCATGCTATAGCGATAACTGCACCAGCTGAAAAAATCTACTATTTTCAATTACTTATTACTGCATGTCTGCAGAGACCATTCATGCTAACTTCTGCCACTTCTAAATTCCTGAAGGTACTGTACAATACTGAACTACACTGGAGAGATAAACAGTGTTATTTTAAAAAAGTAGGTGAAGGTAACTTCGCTTGAGGCAAACTGAGAAGCACACATCACCCCTGAGATTTGGATGTTTGCCACACAGTTAAAAAAACATTCACTTTTTAAGGTGGTACTTCTGTCAGATAATATAGACATCAGGAAAATTACATCTGCTACAATGGTTGTAAAATGTGCTCTAAACCAATGATTCAGAAACATCTATTGTGACTTTAAAATGTGTGGAATTATTGATCACTTGTTAAATAAAAGAGTTCATTTAAAAATGAACAACAAATTTAATAAAATTTCACATTAAAAGTAAGAAAAATAGATCCATTTTATCTTGTAAAATAATATTCTTTTGCTAATGTTAACACTCACTTTTTAATTGAAGGTATGGGCTGATTAGAGCAATAATTCAGTTTTTTTGAAAATACATTATATCAGTTAGGAGAAAAAATAATTTTTGATACACTGTCATCGTTCCCATACCCCTCTACTCCCCACTCTCACCAGAAATATTTGTGAATTTTTCAAAGTAATAAAGCTATCTTTTAGACATTCAATGATAACATCTTATGTTCAGGTACTGTAGTACAATTACCAACCATGATATCCATCATTTTCACCCAGAGGAAACAGTTGTTTGCAAAATTAAGAGTTAGAAAAAGGAAAAAGTCTTTCACTGAACTGTACAAAATTATACTCAGCTTTCTTTTTGAAACATCAATTCAAGACAAATAAGTAAATGAGGTGAGTCACTGCTTAGAGGGAGTGGGCAGTGGACTTAAAACAAATGGCTTGCTTATGGAACTGTGTGCAATTTTGAAAGCTGGGCTGTTCTCCCTAATTAAGGAATGGAAGCAAAGTTTCAGGCATTAAAAGACCTTTCCAAAGACTTATTTTGTTACTAACTTGACATACAAGTTACTCCTTGAAACTTCAGGTAACTTTTTTATGGCCTTTTTTAGATTTGTTAAGGAGAAGGCACACCCTCTTTACCTTCTTGGTTTTCCTTCCCTTAACAGCCTTTTTAAGAGGTCAAAGAAATAAGATTGAATGGCCCCATCCCTTGAAAGCAGTTTAGTTGTGAAAGTACAGGAATAGATTTATTCTCTTTTTTTAGGTACCTGCGGTTGCTTATACCTGTGCTCAACAAAAGTGGATGTTCCTGGTAGGGAATGGAGCTGGGAGTTAAAAAAGAAATATCCATAAATCTTCCTTTTGAGTCTATTAGTGCATGAAGAAGAGAAGATGAAGCTTTGCCACACATAAAATCAGTTAGTGGAAATCACAAGGGAAGGGAATCGTTTTCTTCCCTTAGACTCTGATTACATAAAGGCTCAGATAGTAAGGATAACTTTGTATGCTTATGCAAATTAAATCTTCTTTTGAAGTTCATTCACAATAAATGAATTTGAAAACCTTCTCAACACTCTGCTGAGCATAGTAATTGATAGCAGCAAAATATGATGACATAAGCCCAGTTTTATTATTATTTCTCAAGGCCGGACTTAGCGGATATGTGAATTTGTGAGGTTTCATGTGTCTAACTTTTTTTGAGTTTTGTCTCTGTTGTGGCTTGTGTAAATCCTTTACATTAGTGCAAGTCCTTCTAAAACCAATTAAAAGAAAGAAAAAATGGATGAGATCTTCCAAACCTATTAGTTTTTCCTTTATCTTAATTGTGTAATGTTCCATTTCACACACGGAAATGTCATGATAAGTCATGAAATTAAGTTTTTATACACATGACTCTTTGAAGATTGACAATTTTAGTAGTAAGACTGGTTAAATAATTGTGAGTGGGACATAGTTTTTTTGCTATTTTACTTTATACAAATTCAGGTTTCCAGAGGAAGGATTAAATAATAATCTTTGAATCATCTTCTAAGAACTGTCGTCAGCATCTCACAATTATTATTGTGTCAGCCCAACAGAACTAATTCTATATCTTGGGATTTAAACAACACCCACATAAACATGCACACAAAAAAAATAAAATTCAGGAATCACAGATACTACTACTGCTTTTCTGTAAAATCAATCTTCCCAGAAATTGCTTGTCTCTTGTGGACAGAATAAATGGATCATAGGATCATAGAATAGACTGAGTTGAAACAGACTCATCAGGATCATCAAGTCCAACTCCTCGCCCTGTACAGAACACCCCAAAAATCACACCATTTGCCTGAGAAGTCAAGAGCACCTCAAACTCTCACAGGCTTGTTACTGTGACTACTACTCCCTGGGGAACCTGTTCCAGTGCCCACCCACTCCCTGGGTGAAGAACCATTTCCTGATATCCTGCCTAAAACTCCCCTGACTCAGCTTCATGCTGTTTCCTCAAGTCCCGTCACTGGTTGCAAGAGTGAAGAGATCTGCCCCTCCACTTCCCCTCGGAAGGATGTTGAAGACCAGAGGTCTCCCCTCAGTCCCCTCTTCTCCAGGCTGAACAGAACCAGTGACCTCAGTCGCTCCTCATACAGCTTCCCCTCAAGGCCATTCATCATCTTTATTGCCCTCTTTTGGATGCCCACTAACAGCTTAGTGTCTCTTTTATTTGTGGTGCCCAAAACTGCACGCAGGACTCAAGGTGAGAGTGCGCCAGCACAGAGTAGCATGGGACAATCACCTCCCTCAACTGGTCGGTGATGTTGTGACCTCTTAGAGGGCTTTTGTAGAAGGAAATCAGGTTCAACAAGCAAGATTTTCACTGCATTGTCCTTCACGTGCTTTTAAATACCACCAAGAGTAATCTTTTCCATGATTTTACCAGGCACTGAAGCGAGACTGACAGGCCGGTGGTTTCTGGGGTCCTCCTTCTTGCCCTTCTTGAAAATCAGAACAATATTCACCAGCTTCCAGTCAGCTAGGAGCTCTCTGGATTCCCAAGACCACTCGAAAATCATCAACAGAGGTTGTGCAATGGCATCAGCCAGCTCTCTGAGAATTCTTGGTTGAATCCCATCAGGCCTAGTCGATCTTATAAATCCCTATAAAGGGATCCACCTGGAGCAGCAGATCCCACACAAGTTGAGGGTCAACTGAGAGTTTATTATTCTCCTTATGGTCCTCCAGCTCAGGGCACTGTCTTCCTCACTATTGCCCCATGCTTTTACTGATAATACAAACACCTCCAGTACTGTGTGTGGAGTGGATACAAAAATGTGTTTGGACTGTATTTTGTGATTTGCTTTTCCATCTCTGTGTACAAATATATGCCCTCTACTTATTAATTCCCCACAAAAAAATGAACCACAAGTATATATGTTATAGAAAGCTGATCTGTGGAAAAAAACAAACCTCATCAATGGTGACAACTTAGCTGCCTTTCATTTTTCACTATGGAAGATTTGCTTAAAACGTAAAATTAATGTGTTATTGAGTACTTTAAGAAAAGATGCATATTTCTTTAACAGATATTTCAACATAGGAAGTTTCATAAAAGCTGTACAAATATGGGAACAAAGACAACTTTGTGAGCAGCCTTGAAATATTTATCTTCTCACATAAAAGGTTACATTCTAATCCCAAGGTAAGTAGTCTGACTTTATTGCAGTTCGGGCAGATTTACACCAGTCTACCCGAGATAAGATCTCTTCATATGTGTTTATCCCAGAAAAAAAATGTCATTTTTTTTGTATTCATCCATCAAAAGATCAATCTGCAGGAAATATTGTTCTATAAAGTGGAATAAGCTAACAGATCTGAACTTCCCTATCAGTCTTATTGCATATCACAGCAATTACTCTTGCTGTCAAGAGAAATAAAGTCTGATACCCTTTGAGTTTACATGTGTCAAATGTATTTCCTCAAGGATATAACACAAGCTGCAGTCTTAAAAACAGAATGCAGGCTGGAATTTGCAGTCGTAGGTGGGATGTGTAGTTATCTGAGTTGCAACTTTCACAGGAAGCAGGGAAATGGTATATTTATACCATTTATGGTATATTTATACCATTTATACCTGCATTGCTGCAGAAAGGTGGATCCCAAGTTGGAAGTGAGACAGAGCATAGCATCTTGCACACTTTAGCCACATGCACAGAACAAGGAGGTATGACCACCTGTTTGATATTTTCCACTGACAGGGTTCACATAGATAATTATTAAAGACGTCTTCTCCCCACAGTTAACTCCTTCACTGATTTAGGTACCTCCACCTATTTTTTCGGTCTTTATTTTGCCAGAAAGATTTTAAAAATCTGAGTTGAAGGGCTTATAACATTAGAAAAATACTAAATATTTCCGCATCTTATCTCTATTACCTTGGACCTGTCCATTTCCGCCAAGAGGGACAATGTAAATCATAACACAGGTCAGTTGGAGCAGTAGAAATGCACCTCAGCACTTACTTTTATTCCCATTTATTGTCATTTTTTTCTTATTTTTTGAGTTTCAACAAGAAAAGAGGAGTGCTAAATATTAAACTGTTGCTCAATACATAGCGAAAGAAAAAGTGAACATTTCTTGCTAGATACATGAAATCTTGATCTTTCCATTTCCTTCTCTTCAAGTAGGGATTCATTAAAGCTCTGTTTTCCAGCTCCTAAGTCAAGGGTCTGGTCTAGTGAAGATAAACAGTTCAAGCAAAGGGGCTCTATCACACTATGGGTGGTGTGTGGCAGGACTATTCTGCTTCCCAATTCTACTAAGAGCAAAGCAGAATGAAAGACAGTCTCCAAATAAAAACAATCAGCGATGCTTAAACTTCAGAAAATAAACAATAGAATATACAAAAAGAAAAAAAAAGGAAAACCAATAAAGTAATGGGCAAATCAGAAATATTTTCTGTGTCCATTTTGATGAAATATAAAATAATTATATGTTTAGGTTTTGAAGAAAAGGATCTTTTCTTTTTAAACCACAATGTTAGCTCTACTGTAGTAAAAAAATAGTTTTCATCTCTTACCTGTTTAATGCAAATTAAAACAACAATATTTTAGGCATTTAGCAGCAAAGAACATTTAGAGAAATGCATTTAACATGAAGTTAATGTTTCTGTTTTCCCAAAGTGTTTTGTAAGCATGATCACTGAAGTATCCATTAAGTTTATAAAAGTTTCTGATGACTTATTACTGTTAAGGCATTACGAATTTTTTCTGAGAAGAAACAGTTCTGAAACAATACAGAAACATCAAAAGAATACTTCATGGGCTATTTAGCGGAAATTAAAAGAGGGAGAAAGCTATTATTGCTGTCCATATTCTAGTCTTCTACATGCTTTTTGATTGTCTTATTATTGTTTCATTAATAATTAAATTGGCTAAAATCTACAGTAAATATATGCTTAGCCTCTTATCTTGGTAAGCACAGGGATTAAAATCCTTCATTAAGTATATATATATAGGTACATATGTGGAACAAAGAGACCAAACTGGTGTGAAAACATCTCAATTAACATTTTATATTAGCTGCATGTCCTTGTTTTTCCTTAACAATATTACTTTATATGCAGCTATATACTCATAATTTTCTTTGTCTTCAGGAACAAAATGGAGAAGATAAGTGGGGAGGCAGAGCAGAGTATATATTTGTACAGCAGGGACAGCAGACAGCAACAGGTAGAACAGGAGTTTCAGCTCCCAAGATCAAGACGTAGATAATGTGTGAAAAATCAGTTTACCTTCATGAAGAAATAAACCTTTTATACTCCTGTCCTGGTTTTGGCTGGGACTGAGTTTATTTTCTTCATGGTAGCTCATACTGTGCTATGCTTTAGATTTCTGACTCCCCACAGTGAGTGTGCAAGTGACTGCCTGGGGTTTGGCCATCTACTAGAGTTAAACCACAACAATTCCCAAAATAACACAGTGAATTGTTAAATATTTCTTTTTCTTTCCACCTTCTATTCTGTTTTTTTTTTTCTCTTCCAGTAAAGCGAAGGATAACTAGTTCAAAGGGGAAATCTTGCTGCAGTTGTTGCTGCCTTAAATCTCAAATACCAAAAGTATAGTTAGCATCTAGTCTAGTTGAGGGGTGGTTTTCTTGTTTGTTAGGCATGCAGAAATTAAAATAATTGTTAGAGCCTTCTTCAGTCAGCACAGCCAATCCATTAAGTAAATCCAGGGCACTGGGTTTTTGGGTTCACCTGCCATTGCTGATCTCTGCATCAGACTGAATGAGCAGTATTTAGATTTGTGAATAAGTGAATACTGATCAGAGGTACATCTAAGCTCCAAACCTGGAAGGAAACTGGGACACAGAGACCTAGCAACGTGCCTAGCAGGCTCACACTGACATTTCTTTGTGATCTAGATCATAGGAACACTGTGCCAAGAAAGCAGGCTGGTGGTTTGGGTATTGGTTAGGAATTGTTTCATTGCCTCTGAAGACCTGAAAAAAAACAAAGGCTGGAGGAGACAAATGCATGGCATAGTTTGCCTTCTGTCCACTTTTTCGTATGGTGAAATGAACATTTTGCTGTCACAAATGCAGAGAGACTTGTTCTTAAATTTCAGAAGGCAAAGAGAATAGAGCTGAGCTATATTCTTCTAAAAAGTCTGGTCCTCCATATACATATTCCACTTCTCTGTTAAATCCATACCAGCCTCTGCTGGTCAATATGACTACACTTGCATGGTAGTGTCTGAGCTTGCCATAGGATACCTTTCTTCTTGATAAGACATACTGCCTTGGGCTCAGTCCCATCTTAAACATATGTTTCAACCACATTCTGAGTCAAGAATATGTGTCTCCTCCTTGATGTAAGCAAAGAAAACACGGTTCTGCTTGCAAAAGGCTTGCCTGGCATTGATGGGCAAGGCTAACCGCTGTATTTCAGTTGGAATGGGGTCATATCTTCTACAGCAATTTCAGCACAGCCTGGCAACTGGAAAAGCAGGAATAATTAAATCTATTTGGATATCTTAATTTCAGTTAGTCTGCTGAAACTTTTTGAATTCTCACAAAGTGGATACACAAAGACTCATTATAAAAGACTACAGTGTGCAGCATTCTTGTTGCTAACCAGGAGGTAACAGTGTTTGGATAACAACTTAGAAAACTCTCAGTTTTTTTGTAATAAAATAGGACATGTAAGTTAGGGCAGGGCCTAAAGATTTTGTGGGTTTCTTAAAAATGCAGAGTAAAGCCTAACTCTGCCTCTGATAACAAAATAAGGAGCTACTGATTGAGCAACTGCAAAGAGATTGAGGAATTGTGGTCACCATAAGCTCAAGAAGTACTGGGAAAGAGCTTTTTCCATGAGAACGGCCAGGCAGCAGGGCCAGGTCAAGGGGTGTGGTGCCAAGGTTTCCAGCCTCCATGGGATGAAGCCCTGTGCAACTTGGTCTCACCACACAGCTGAGCCTCCACTGTGCACTGGGTTACTCTAGAGACCTCCTGAGTCTGTACCACCCTAAACTGTCTTGTGGTGCTACGGTCATGCATGATTCTGTGAAGACCCATTTTCCTTTTTGTATCAAAGAAAAATTCATCCCATCCCACATTAAGTATATCAGGTTGTTTTTTTTTATTGGACAGTTCCCAACAATATTAAAATGCAATCTCTATGAAAAACTGTTTGAAAAGACTGATGTGGTCCTTGTGTTTGCCTTGTTTGTCTCTGAACAAGCAAGAATCTGGCATGAGGCCAGGTTTTGCAAATAATTGTATGGTACTCCTCCTCTGACTGTCTGAGATTATTAGTTTAAATTCTGCTGTCTGTAGATATTTATGAAACTGTTGCCAAAATACTTAAATTTTTATTATTGCAATAGTAAACCTGAAAAGGAGACTTGAGTGGGAGTGCTCATCAATAGACGTACACATTTTTTGTGTTACTATATTCCACTGTTAAAACACAGTGACATAAGTTTTATGATGAGAGCCTTTTATCTGTTACGACTGTCTAGAATGTTTGGTTCATTGTAACTTAAATTCCCCATTGGCTGCTCTGGAATTCAAATATTCAGAACCTAATCTTTCCAAATAGGTTTCTTATATAAACTTTTATCTAGCAATGTAAGTCTTTCTCCTTTGAACTTGAAATAGAAGGAGAAGATAAATTTTATTGGCTTTAAGCCCCTTCAAATATATTTTTCTCATAAAAGTGTTTTAGACAATTTTAAATATAAATTTAAGTATAAAATTTATATTCCCAAGTAACAAAAAAAGCATCAAGTAAATCACCCCAGATTATAACACAAGTTTTCATTACAGTATCTTTTACAGCCAAGTTATTCAAATGGCCCATACTGATCATCCTATTTTAAAGCATACTACTATTATGGAAAGTATAATTTATGGAATTATACTATTATACTTTTTAGAACATTTTTAGCAGGTCTTTCTACAGGAAATGCTTAGAAATTTTCTACTAATAATATTTAATGGAAAGGCAATTTTGCATATTTGAAATATAAATTCTGAAAGATTTCATTTGTCATTTAACAAAAAATCTTAGCAGAACTAAAACATATTGTTTTATTCCCATGTGACTCTTATGTTGCTAGGATATCACAGTTTGAACGATCCAACTAATTTGATTCAACAGAATTACAAGTTTTAATCACTGAGTCACTTTGACTGCAAACTTCATGAATATCTATAATAGTTTATTGCATTTATTTCCAAATACTAATGGACATCTCAGACTTTAAACACGACCAGAAAAATGCTGTTCTATTCAGCTGCATATTCTCTCTATGTGTTAAATTGAAAAAGCTGCCTTACAGAAGTTTTTGAAGCATGTAGATCTTAGCTGTTAATATATGAGTCAATAGATTGGTAATGATTTTTGTAGGTCTGGCTTTAGCTGTTTTGCATATTTTGTGTTTTTGTAGTATTCTAAATCATTAAGAGATACCTAAATTATATTATACTGTAACTTAAATCAAGATCTGAGAATGTCTTAATAATTTCCTATGTGAAAGTACACAGTGTAGTGCTTCTTAATATTTATATTCTCAGTGAATGTATAGGAATAATGAGCAAAGAAGTTTTATTTATCATTTCTCTCCTTTCTATTTAAATCACAGTATCTCTTTTGCTATGCTATCCTCAGAGAAGGAGCAATCCCTTTCCTTTCATGTACTTCTCTTCCCCTTTATATGGCAGCATTTGTGATCAACCACAACTCCCTCAACACTTAGCAGAAGCCTGAGTTGTTGGAGGAGAGTTCAATACCTTAAGAAAGGAAATGAAGGCAACATTTACAAGGAAACTGATGGCGCAAGATCAGCTTGCCCTGTTACTCCTGACTGTAAATATTTCATGGCCTTTTTTTTGAGGAATATTTGTGCTTTTGTTCTGCTGCTTTTGCATATTTCTGACAGGAAGCAAGCATTTGGATAACACACAGAAAGAATCTCTGTCACATGAAAGCATACCACACTTGATGAAAACTTGGACCTTTAAAAAACACAGTCCTCCCCTTAATGTGACAAAAAGGCAAGGAAAATAAATACACTCCTGAGAATGAATTAAGTAAAGTCTGTGTGACCTAGGAAAACACAAGTTTTAAATGGTCAGTGCGCCCTTGTCACTTTCATCTGTTGCTGCTCCTTAAGTGCTCGAAAGCCTCACTGTCTTTCATTTGAACCCTTCCGCCCCTGAATAAAGAGCAACAGCAAGAAAGACTTTGGAATGTAACTACACAGGCAGAGGACATTTTTGTGTTCAGAAACAAATAGCTGAAACCATCAATTAAATAATTATCTGTGAATTATTTTCTCATCTGCAACTCAAAACAATCTGTTCCTGCTGATAGTCCTGATGCCACCACATCTGTTAATCCAAGAACTGCTTCTTTGACATCTACATATCAGTGTCATTTATTAGTGTTATGTTTCCCATACAAACCCTTATTTATCATTTATTTCTGACACCAAGGGCATAATTGGAACAGAAGCTGAGCTGATTTGGTTGAATACTGTGGGTTAGATCTGTAATCAGTGAAAATCTTTTGGTACTGATAAAATGAAATATTAAGCAGGTATTTGGTAGGCACCATAAAGCCTAGAAGCAGTATCATTTCTATTTTAATTTAGATGTCTCATTTTCAAAGTAATTTTTTTATATATAGTTTCATGCATGTCATTTGTGTTAAAATATATCCAGTAAAACCCTAAAATTAGGGCAAGATTGCCACAGATTTAGTCAAAAAGAGACTTCCCAGAGAAAATATTGACTCTAAGCCTTTGCTCAAAAACTTCCCTCAAGCATTCATTTCACTAAGGGCAAATGCTCTGAGCACAATATATATTTATTTATGAAAGTTTTTTTAAGTTTTAAAGGTACCCAGAAGTTATAATCTCATGTTTTAGTTCTCTCTACTTTCAGCATTTTTAGTTAAGCTATACCTTTTTGGATGAATATGAGTTTCACCTGCAGTGAAATTCATTTTCCTCATGGAAATGTCTAGAGAATTACAAGGAAAACTTTAGGCCAAAATTTTCCTGATGTATGGCAACATTTTTACACAGCACATTATAATTCATCACATTTATAATTCATAATAATACTCACAAAATTTAATGAAACTGTACAGGTTTGAGAAAATCAAACATGGCTTCTATTAAGTTGAAAGGTTTGCTACAACCAATATTATATAATCACTATAATATTGCCAAGATACACTTGGCTAATAAAGAATTGAAAATACCATTGTAAAGATATGGTCATACAGAAGTAAGATGACAGGAAGGGAATTTATTTAGCCAGTCAGAATCTTATACTAATGCATTTCCCCAATATTACAATTCTACTGGATATAAAAGGTATTCTTTAAATGAAGTGATTTTTTTTACTTTTCTTCAGAGTTGTGCCAGTGTTGGTCAGTCTGCTTCTTCCACACTATCTTATAATAAATAGTGAACAACTACTTTCTTCTTCATTTTAGCAAAGTTATCACTTTTGACCCTGACTTTTGATTAAGGAAGTCTGAAATTCCGTATGTTTTATCATGACCACTTGAAATTTAAAAAAAAACAACCATCAGAAATCTTAGTTTGATGCTCACTGAAACAGGTAACTTTAGTAATGAAGGACTTCCCATTGGCTTTATCAATTAGTCCAGTGAATAAATACATCAATTTGTAACAAAGCTAATAAAATTTTGATTTTTTTTAAGCTATGTTAACCAAATTGGGGTTTATTTTGGCTTTTCAATTCTTGATTTTCAAAACATCTATTTTATTGCATTACAAAAATGAGGACAGAGCTCTACTGTCTGTGATGTTCATAAAGCAACATCAAAGGTTAAAAAAAGGCTTCTGAAATTCTAATTAGGACTACATTAAGTAACTCTTTTCAGGAAAAAACTTAACACATTTCTTAAAAATGAGAAGTCCTGCTACAGAAACTAAAAGAAAAAGTACTTCTATCATTCCCAGGTTTTTGGGTTTTTAAAACCAATTAGTTTTACATTCCTTAGACCTTTCAAGTATATACAGTGCAGAAATAATAGCAGTTTCTTTTGACTCCATGAAGTAGAGTGATCAGCAGCAAGTCCAAAATGGTCCTGACCCACAGCTTGGCACTGATAAGACCATTCCTGGTGTTCTGTCCTGTAACCTGGGCTTCTGGTGCAGGACAGACCCTGATGTACAGCAGTGAGTTCAGCAGAGGGTCCATGTGACAGGCACTATTGGAGCACAGGATACATAGAGCTGGTTTAGGCTGGGGAAGAGTATGGGAAGGAGAGACCTCCCTGCTTCTGTAAGTACAGGGTTGGAGCGTGTAGGTAAGTTTGGGAGTGTGTGGAGTGCCTGCACCTACTCAGAAGTGCATGGTGGAGCCACAGCCAGAAGGTAGAGTATAGGAAAAATTTGGTCTCAAAATGCCTCAAAAATCATTATGGCAATGACAGGGATCAAACAGGGTCCCAGATTCATCTGGTTATGACACTGAGAAACCTGGTCCAGCTAGCCTTGCTTTGAGCAGCACATTGGACCTGATGAACCCCAGAGGTCCTCTCCAACCTGCCTAATGATGTGATTCAGTGATTAGTGGTCAAGTTGCATTTTGCAGCTATCCATGCAAGTGGAACGCATTCTCTTTTTTCTAAAAGTCTTTTTTTTTTTTCTCTATGCAGTTGAGAAACAAGCATAGCTCAATGTTTTTGTTGTACACAGCTCAAAATATTACACCAACAACAAAATCTTTCTTCTCTTACCTACCTATACAGCTTGACTATTAGCACCAGGAATGTGATCAGATTTTAAAGTATTCATCTGGTCAAGAGTGAGCACTGTAATTCTTTCTCCATCATAACACAGTCCTTAGTGTAAAGCTTCACAGCGGTTCTAAGAACTTATTTGGAAGATTAAGACGATGTCTTAGTAATTCAATACTTTTCTGTACTATGTCAGATAGTCAGATATCAGAGGTTAAACCTACTGTCTTGCCAAGGCTATAGGCTACACTAATTTAAGCAAGTTAGCACCTTCTTAGTTCCCCTTTTTACAGTGGTAACTGCTTTTTCAGAAGTCAATGTTGTCTTTTCTTTCTTTATTAAAGGTTAAGATTGTACAAAATTATATGCCAAGGTAATTTTCAAGATTTTTCTCCACTGGAACAGTATTAACTGAAACTACAGTTGTTAGAAGCAAAAAAGAGTTTAATTGAATACTAAACACACATTGAATCTACCTGTCTGAAAGAGATTTGTGTTTTTAACTATCTTCCTTAAAACAAATTCTAATTTTGAGCTAATTGTCTTGGCTGGGCTGTAGTAAATATCTTTACCTCATGTTTTAAGTCTCTGAGTTTTTCCTGTGGTGTTTTTCAAGCTTAACAACTTACAAAGACATGCCTTTGATTTTTTAAAGGACTCCCTTTGTTGTTTCCCTAGGCACAGTTTTACCTCTGATGAAACCAAGGAGAAAAAAGATACTCCAAAATGACTGTAGTATATAGCTCCTTTGAAAGTAGGTGTGTGTCAAATCCCAAATCCAGAAACAGAATTTTGTATGATAAAGTTCAAAACATTGCCTTTCAGATCTTTTATTCTTCTTGCTGAAAACAAGGAGTGAAGAGGCAAATCCTAAAACCTGCAAAACCTATGACTCCTGACTTTAAGAAATATGGCTTTAACTTAACCATTACCTTTTTCCTCTTTTATCAATCTAAACTTAGATCAAATGTCAGCCCAAGAAAAAGTGCTAAAGTTCTTTTATCCATATGAATGTAAACATGGAGATCCGCTCAGGTTAGTTGCAAGAGTACACAGCTCTTCTGGGAGTTGAACTGGTATACCTGTGCCTGCAATACTTTCCTGTGCTGGTGCAGGAAGCTGATATATATGCTTCTGATAAATGTTAGGAGTCGGTGGGTTGTAAATCAGCCGATGTCTATAACCATTTGTATTTCACTGACTTAAATATTTCTGAGGTTTCTCTCAAAGATCTAATGGTGTTTCTCAAAAAAAAAAAAAAAAAAACCCAAACATTTTTTAACCTCTAAACTGTCTGTAACAGAAACTGTGGTTATAATAAAAAACTTGGTTCTTTGAAGACCCTTGTGTAAGAGATGGTTATGGTCAGAGGGGCTGCCAAAAACAAGGTCTCTGAACGCAAGTTGTCTTCATATGTGTCAAACCCTAAGCAATGAGTCTCATTACTATTTAGAACTGCCCTTTGCCAGTAAACTTCATCCTGTACCTGGGTAATGGCTTCATAGAAAACATAAGATCACAGAATACTTTGGATTGGAAGGGACCTCAACTAGTTGAGATTGGACTCAACCAGTCCAATCTCCAAAACCTTCTGTTCCCGTGAAAACATTGTTCAACAAGTTATTTAAAAATAATTTCCTTTGAAAAATAAACACAGTCTGTAATAGACGCAGTGTTAATTTCACTACCTCATGATAATGAGGTAAAATCTAGTGGATTAATATGTGTAGGATGGAAGATGTTTCTGCTAGAAAGAGTTCCTTCATATGAAACTGTTCACTTGGAAGTAATGAGAAAAAGCTCATACGCTGTCATAGACAGTCAAGAAGTTCTTGGACTTTATATGAATTAAGCTCACTAAGGCCTTTTTGAAGGCAAGCTGAAATAACCCATGAAGAGCAGGTGGGAATATACCTGATGGTTTGACATATTTTTGCAGATATTCTATATTTTGCTGATTGCATATAATTCTTAAGAAGAAAATCTGCATGCTCAAGTTATCCTGCCCAAATAATGGCTGGAATTACTGAACATTTTTGTCAGTTGTTAGCACCAATCCTTGTATCTCACTTTATTGAACACACAAACAGATACATTCTTATTTGCTTTTTGCCAAAATAAGAGTTAGCTGGTAGGAAATTGCTTATAGCAAGAAACAAAATCAGTGCCAGGCTTTGGAGGTGATGTAATGGAAGTTCTCCTAGGTATGCAGAGATGACTGCAGAATAAGTTGAACCAAAAAAAGGCTCAGAAACAACAGACTAAAAAACATTTGCAAGTTGCTGTTTTGCAAGGATGAAGAGGCTTTTCATGTTTTTATCTGTGATGGGTAATGTCAAGTTTATATTTTTACACCCTCTTTCCATGTTACAAACCTGAAACAGTAGTGTCTTGATTATCTAAGTCTTTCTGGAGGACGGAAGAGACACTTCTCTCTTCAGGAGTCTATGAATGGAAAGAAAGTTTTAAAGGATCTGTAAGAAAAAGGGGTTGACACAATTACAGCACCAAGCAAGAGACTTGTTCTTCAAGGTAAACAGAGAAACTGTTCAGATGAGCAGACTGCTAAATTTCAGCAGCTACAGGCTTCATGGGGAGCAGAGGGCACCAGCCAGAGGTCACAATAAGCCAGATGGAAAAATATAGTCAAAACCATACAGAAGTGGAAGAACACAACGGATGAAGCATTAAAAGACTTTAAAAAAAATTACCGTAAAAGACTGTTATCTTTTTACTGGATATCACTATGAGAAGAAAATCACTTCCACTTCAAAAGTCTTGTTCATGCCATGTCTAATCACAGTGTCTAGTGTTTTCTTCTGAGAGTTTTCAAGTTCATTGCAGTTTATTTCCTCCCATTATTTTTTTCCTCTCAAAAACTGAGAGACTACAAGCATTGGTGAAAGACAGATCCCTAACACTCTACAAAGTCATGGGGAAACTGCTTCAGAGCTGGTTTACATATCAGATATACATATACATTAACCTAAAGAATAGCTGAGCAAACTATTAATAAAAATGGATGATGCTCTGCAATGGTTACACTCTTTAGAACGTCATAGATCTGGATGACTGGAAAGTCATCCACTTCTTACAGTGTAAATCTTGCTATAGTGAATTATTTCCCTATTCATTTTTTCTTCCATTCCCCGTATTCTCGAGTACTGTAAGACAAATACTTACTCAAGGAGGGCATTTTTTCCAGATGACTGAGGTGCCTTTCTACTTCTTCTTCCTAAACAAGAACTCAGCAAAGCTTCCTAATCAAAAATATAATTCAGAAACAGCTAAATTAATCGTAAAAATTAGCAGAGTAAATTATTATTGTATTAGAAATGACAGATGCAAATAAGAACATCTAGGAGAACCATATGAGACAGAAGTCTGGTTTCATATTAAGTTCACTGCACGGGGGAAGAGTTAATTATTTCTCCTTAAAAGAAACTTCAAAGGAAACTTACATCACTTCTGGATAAAAACAGAGCTCTAATGACAATACTGTTTGATTGAAGAAGAGATTACAAGAGTATGTTCTACTGTGTACTGAAAAATGTTATGCTTAATTCCTTTATGACTGAAAGGTAGATAGTGCTTGTGAGTATGCTCTCTGCCAGCAGGTGAATTAGCATTGCTTAATAATTTTATTGTGATACAAGTTGTGGAAGAACTCATTCAGTGCAAGCTGAAGCCACAGGTAACATTTGCATCCTGTAGACCTAATAAATACTTCATTATTTCTGCAAACTTTGCCTTATATGCCATGAGTAAACATTTTCAAATATGTTCTATATCCCTCATAGTGGAAAAAAAAATATGCAATTGTAAAAGCTATAAACTTGCCCAGAAAAATCTGTAATTGCTTGAAAGATAAGAGGAACTGAGCTGCTTGGATCCCCACAAGTCTATGAGACCAGATAGGAACCACTCAAGGGTGATGAGGGAGCTGGCAGAAGAGCTCGTCAAGCCTCTCTCCATCATCTACCAGCAGTCCTGGGTCACTGGGGAGGTCCCAGATGATTGGAAGTTGGCAAATGTCACGCCAATCCACAAAAAGGGCCGGAAGGAGGACCCAGGAAACTACAGGACCGTCAGCCTGACCTCAGTGCCTGGCAAGGTTATGGAGCAGATCATCCTCAGTGCAATCACACAGCACCTACAGAGATAAGGGATCAGGCCCAGTCAACACAGGTTTAGGAGGGGCAGGTCCTGTCTGACCAACCTGATCTCCTTTTATGATCAGGTGACCCGCCTGGTGGATGAGGGGAAGGCTGTGGGTGTGTCTACCTGGACTTCAGCAAAGCCTTAGACACCGTCTCCCACAGCACACTCCTGGAAAAGCTGTAGCCACGGCTTGGACAGGGGCACTCTGTGCTGGGTTAGGAACTGGCTGGA
The DNA here is from genome assembly GCF_001604755.1 of Lepidothrix coronata. Taxonomy (NCBI): domain Eukaryota; kingdom Metazoa; phylum Chordata; class Aves; order Passeriformes; family Pipridae; genus Lepidothrix; species Lepidothrix coronata. The sequence continues at coordinate 3,856,899 of NW_016690235.1, read as the reverse complement.
GGGCCGGGCCCAGAGAGTGGTGGGGAATGGGGCTGCATCCAGTTGGGATCTGGCCATTTCAAATATACAGAGAATATGTTCATTGAGTTAAGGAGGCTCTGTAGTAATCCAGTTCATGTATTTATTCATTCTTAGCATTGCATTATTTTTATCACTAAATATTTCTTTGATTGTCAGAGTGATGAAACACTAATTTTGTATAAATGTACTTTTCCCACTCTGGCACAGTTTTGGCAGGAGAATAAAGAATTTAAGCCCCCTTCTCATCATAATCTCCATGTTAAATATATGAGAATCTTTGCAAAAATTATGAATGGAAGGTATCTGAATGAAGGTTAGTCACTCGTTTATAACACTAATTAATACAGAGCAGAGGCAGTATATGCACAGAGGAACAGTAGGTCCCTTTGTAAACAGTCAGTGTAGATTACTGTTCTACATTTTCTCATAAACAACTATCTGCCTTAATATGCTCACTACCTAAATACTGTTTTTCCTATGTCATGTACAACTAGTTATACAGTATATTGGTAGTAGGTGTGTGTTTGTAAGAACTAGGAGACTGAAAGAGTTTTTCTTTTCTAAATGGGGGGTAAAATATTCACAACCCTGGCCTCAGTCAGCCGCATACATTGGTTTCATCATCTTCACTCCTCAGGGTCTACTGCAGTGGCTGGGGAGTCTGGCCAGATGCTTTGGGAGCTGAAGTGCAAGATCAAAACAAAGTCACTACAGAAAAGGTTCAAACCAAGGCTTTCTAAAACCCAAGTAAAAGTTTAGCAAAAGCCAAGTAAAAGTTTACCAAAAGCCAGATTTCCAGGGTACAGCAAAGCAGTTTTGTACCAGCTACACTTTCAGCTATAGGTAGCAGAAATAATTTCCTTGTGGAAAATGTTCACAGTGGTAGCGATAAAGTAACATTTTTATGGAAAGTAATGTAGGCTTTTACAGCAGACTGAGCAATTTGCCAGCCAAGAACCAAAAGGCTTAATAATACTATATTCTAAATGGTATTTGTAGCATCTGTGATTATTTTTATAAAAGTTCCAAAGTAATTTAGAACATAAAGTTTAAAGATTCTTCCATCTGTGAGGAAGAAAAGATTGAAAAAAAAAAAAAAAGGAGCTATTTCTCCTGTATTTCAGTAGCAGTTGAAGTACTAAGATTCTAATTGTTAGCTCACAGTCATTTATTTCACAGGCAACTTTCCAAAGTGTCTTTTATCTTCCCACAGTTGCATTAAGTTAATTCCACACACTGACAGGAGATTAGTTTAGTCTTCAGCTGGAAGTAGGACTTTTCTGAGAAGGGTCACCAGATGTAGTGTCAAAGAGAGAATGATAAAGACTGTTCTAAAATAGCATTTGGTCAGAAATCTTGTCATCAGTTTTGATTGACATTTCTACCAGAAGCACTGCAAATCACATTGACTCCTTCACTGAACATCCTATTGACTTAGTTTGTTGCAGTCTCTTCAGGCTGGTGTGCACTGAAGCATATTTGAAAGGCCCTTCATCTCAGCTACAATATATTATTTAAAAATGTCAAGGCTGTTTTGCTGTTGCTGGAAAATAAATGATTCTGTCTGAGCTCCTAACATGTATACAGACTCTTCTCTCACTAATTTTCTTAAATTATGTATTGCATTGCTGTCTGCTGCAGATATAGGGTCTCTGTATCATTTTCTTCTAGCCCAGTATTTCCATATTCACATTCCTCATTTGACTGTAGCTTGAAATGCATTTATCCTTTGGTCTAAATTTGATAGGTACATATTTGTTTTCTATTTGACTGTATATATATATATATATATATACACAAAAACATATACATATATATACATATACGTATACATATACATATACATATACATATACATATGCATATGCATATACATATACTGCTTGATGCCTGCATCCCTAATCTTATTTTCAAGCCTAGGATTCCTTGGTATTTTTCTGTGTGATTCAGGGTCCCCAGTGTATTTTGTTTCCAAAAAGTGGAACTCCTGTAACTTCAAGCTTTGGCAATGTGTTTTCCATGGTTACTACCATAAAATGAAAAATATTCTTTTTCGGACTTGGTTCTTGATAGTTTTAATTCATGACTTCCTGCACTGGAAATGACACTGAGCAGCTGATCTCTCTCCAGGCATCCTGCATTTCTGTAGTCATCTGCCATGTCTCCCCATCGACCAATAAGTTACTTCTTTTTCTGTCTGAAGAGCTCCAGCTTATTTATTCATTACTCTAAATAATTCTGTACTTTTTCATCATATACTGATACTAGTTATACTGTCTTTGAACTCCTGCAGACCTGTGGTCTGAGTGCCATCTGGTTCTGATAAAATTTTTTGGTATTCATTTTTTCATTTATTCCTTAATACATGCTGTTATTTAATTCACAGATATATTCTTTGAGAATTCCCAATGAGAAAGGTTCCTTGAATGAGAGATTTTATTCCCACAGAGAATTCCAATGCAAAAGATACATTAGGTTTGACTGCAACGGTCCTATCTTCTCTGAATGTTTCTTTTATACCTTTATAATCAATGGGCTCTACAGACTCTCTGGTAGGATTCCCTGTGTTTAAAGAAAGATTAATTTAATTATGCTAGTTTGGTTTTTTTTTAATTATTTTTATTTAATCAGACAGAATTTATGATCCTTTCTATTTCTTCTTTCTTAGTAGATTCAGTCTTTTGAAGGATGTCTTCTTGCTTCAAATTAGCACTCTTTACCTTGCTAGGCAGCTTTTTTATATCCCTTTTGTCTTTTCTCAAACCTTTGATAATAGGCATTATGCATTAGACTAAGATCTGCTATGAGGGGCTACTATAAGGTGGTTTTGAATGTTCTCCACACTTTCTTAAAGATTTTGAGGTATTAACTTCTTTTTAACAAGACTCCTTTCTCTTCAATCTTTTGCCTTCTCCCCCCCCCGCCCTTTTTTAATATGAGAACTGTGGTGGGTTTTAGACTATACATCAGTTAGTATTGCCATTCTTATCAGTGGAGGAGTATGAAAGGTAAGTACTCATCTCTCCTTCAAGGTTCTTTACTCTTCAGGAATTTTCTGTTTTTCACTGAGGTGGTCAGTTTCTTCAAATGATCTAGATGTTCCATGGATGCAGAAAACTATTCAAAACCAGCATGATCTATTTTGAAGATACATGTATTTTTTTAGGTCAGTATTGGAATAGCAGGATGATTATACATTCCTTCCACCACTTTTATAGTATGCATAGTGTTTTTTGTTCAGGACCAAATAGTTAGTTCTCCCGCATTGTTTTTTAAAGTGTTGCAGGACATGTGCAGAAGCATATGTATCACTGTTTTTGTTTCCATGTTAAACACAATAGAACTATTTTTTTTTTCTTCCATTTCTCATCAGTTTCTATTGCTTAATCAATCCATTATCTGACCACAACAAAAACCAACCAACCAAAACTAAACCCAAAACCCCAAACAAATGAACAAACAAAAACCCCATTTTTACCTATAGCAGAAGCATCCCAAACTGAGTAGCATTCTTCAAAGCTAGAGATGCTGTACTTCTGCATTTGTGATTGAATCACTGATAAGATTTATTTCTTAGAAAACACGTGAAAGGAGAGAAAGGGCATTCTTTACACTGCTTCAGAGAAGACTTCTGTTATCTGTTTCAGAATTCAGAAAGGAGGCAGTGGAAGTATCAAGTTATGCTGGAAAACATTGAAACATAATTTCAGCATAGCAGAATTTCTAAAGTATATGAAACATTTTAGAAAATAACATGACAAAAAGAAGAATTAATCAGACCACTAGAGATCTGGCATCTCAAATCCAGACAGAAGGAGCTGGAGAAGAAAGCATTAATACAAAAGAAGTGGAACACCCTGTGTGGAGTGAAGGAGAGGTTAGGATGTCATCCGAACATTTTCTGCAGCTGTAGATGTCATTATCTCCTTCAGACTAGGAGATTCCTTTTGCCATAGCTACTTTGAAGTGTTTTCCCATCTCCAGACCTATCGGAGATCTGCAATATTGCCTGACAAAAGGAGAACACAATATGCAAATTATACATATATATAAAAATTACATTTCTAAACTTTTCTTACCCTGTTTGTTTAAAATAACTTCAAACTGAAAAATCTAGCTTACAGGTAGTGAAGAGATATCTCTAGTTCTGCTGGAGAGTTCACTTATCCTTTAGTCACCTTCAGAAGGTCATCATGCCATGCATTTTACATTCCCTAACATACTGCCTTGAATCTTTCCTGCTTCTTCACTTCTTGTACTCTTATGTTTTAAAATTCAAAATTTGGAAGAATTTCTTCAATGCGTCCAATTTCTCATTATCTTGTAAATAAAGACATATGGTAGCAGAAAAGATTTTTACCTGTCACTGTTCTTAAACTGTCAAATATGATACAATCAAAGCAGCACACTTTGTAAGTTAGTATAATATTGTTACAATTTCTGAAGACTTAAATATGTTATTTTTACAGGAAAAGATCTTAAAAAAGTACTCCTTTGGTCTAAGTACACACGTCTAATAAGTGGTGTTTTTTTAAGATTAAAAAAAATTAACAAATAGAAGAGAGCTGTCACTTTTTATTTTCCCATATATCTGCTCTCTTGAAGCATTCTATGGAGACACGAAAAATTGGGTGAACCTAACTACATTAGCAATCTTATTCTCATGATCATGTCTTCTACAACTACCTAAAATGTTACCAGTTCTCAGAAAGATGTGTCATTTGACTTGTCTACATTGCAGTTTAAAACTGAATGACTTAAATTGCAGTAGACCTCCTGAGTCATAATCAGGTATGGATTTTTTAGTGGGCTCGGAAGGACACAGTCACTAATTTCCCTGTCCTCACACCTCTTTCTCTTGGTGAGTTTTCCTCCTTTTACTCTTTACAGGAACTATGATTGGAGCCAAAGGAACTCACTGTCAAAAAATTGCTGATACAAAGCTATTTTTGGAGCCTTGTTTATTAAACGTTGTTAATAAACTTCTGTACGCTAGTCACAAAGATGCTGAGGGTAAAACTTTTTTCAGACAAATGATTTGAAATTCATGAACACATTTGAAGAGTGGAAGGGACCCAACTGTAAGCACCAAATTTGATTTACTTTATGACACAAAACAGTAATTTCCATAACAGCTCCATAATTTCTCATTGAAATTGAAATCCAGTTAAAGGAAAAACTCTCTTCGGGTCACCCCTGCGAAAAGACAACTTACCCTTATCCATTTCTGAATCTGGTGTATGAAATATTTGATTCTTTATGTTGTGAATAAATTTATCAAAATTGCTTGGTGTATAGATGAAATTAAGTAAATACTATAACAGCATTCTGGCAGCTTTCAGGCATGCAGTCTTCACAAAGTTCAAGCCAAAATTGTTTATTTTAAGCTGTCCTGAATTATTAGCTTGGATTGTTTTTTTAATTTATTTACATGAAACTACTCAACTACTTAAATGAAATTTTCAACTAATTTCAAGTAATTTATTGCTCTAGGTATTTTCTCAGCAGCCTATGAATTAAATTCTGAATAAATGTATCTACTCAAAGTTTTTTTGACTGTATAGACTTTAAATATTAGTATCACAATTTTAAAACTTGGGAAATAGAAAGAGAACTTCAGCATATCAAGAGTTGTCTATTCACCAGAGGGAAGAGGTCATTGATCCCACGAATCTCTGCACAGTTGCTTATTATCTGTATCCTCTCTCATGAATACTGGAAGTAAGTTGAACTTCTCTGATAAACAACATTGTTCTGTCCCGCATATGATTTCAAGAAGTGAAATGTATGCACATATTTTCATTGATTTTTAATATTTTTTATTATTTCCTTAACTACAGATGTTATTCTTTATAAATTCCTCCAAATGCTTAGTCAATGGTAAAGGCTGGATATTTTCTCTTGTTAATTTTTTTCAGTATCAATTGCCATATCTCAGTTGAACAGAAATATTTAATCATTAAAGGCTTTGTTCATGCAACCACTGAAGATAATTAAAAAGTTATTCTTCATAGAAGATAAAGTGCTACTTCTGAACATAGATTTTTTATAGTATGTATTAGATAATACATTTTCCCTTTATACAAAATGCAATATTGTTTTTTGTTCAGGAGAGTACTTCAGAACTTTTATCTTTGTGTAAGCTTCAATATGTTATGGCTTTTTTAATTATCTGAAAAGATTTTCAGTTCTGATAAACAAAATAAGAATGAACATAGCATGTTTTCTAGCCACTCAAAGTATAAAAGATTCTTTAGAAATATTTTCAGAGAAAGTACTTAGACTTATAAGTATAGCTTTTTAAGGCAGATTTTCTTGTGACTTTTTACAAAATCCATTCCAGTGTTTGTTGTGTTTTCCTGAGTTGATGTTGACTTGGATTTTTGGAGAAGAAATAATTTTTTTATCTTTAATTTAGCTGGCAAAGCTTCTTAAGGAGGTAGTTGTTCTAGAAAAGTGATTTGATAACATCTGATCATATTTCTCATTTATGCCATGCATTTTGTTCCAGGAATAAAATTACCAGGAAAGGTTTAAGAACACAAGTAATTTCCATTATATTGATTGATCTGTTTGTCTCCAAAGATGTGGATCCCTATATTTTCAAGTCTGAAGTTCAAAATGTATGACAATGCCATCTTATAAAGGAGAGAAGTTAATTTCACAGAGTATTATGTTTCTATAGTGCAGCATGGCCCTTTGTATAAAGGTTCCCTACTAATTTTTTTGCTAAGAAAGCCATTAGGCAGCAGCAAATAATTAGGATAAATTTGCTAAGCACTGCCATTTTACCCAGCATCTCCACAAATGGTGCTATGTGAAGAGCTCAACTCTGACACAATTTCTTTAGTCTGCCTACTAAAGGTATTACTGGGTCTCGGGGTACATATATGTCAATGGCTGATGTTGACACAGATTTTCAGTCTTTAACCCATTTAACTTATATTGCATATCTTGGCTGCTGTTTTGTGATACCCTTCACATATGTCTCATCTCCTGGTTTTTTCAGGTGCATGCACTACCTAGTTTATAGCACTTGTTCTATTCTCTCTCATACTTTCGATTACTTAAAGTGTAGTGTTAAAATATCCATCTGTGTAGATTTTAACTCATGAAAGGCTAATTCTGTTTTCCATTAAGTTTACAATATTTTTAAAGCCCTAAATTATTATTTAGATATTCTGCAGAAAGTGTGATCCTTCCTCTCCAACTCACTACATTTTTTTCTGCATATTTGTTGGCTGCAGCCTCCTAAACTTGTCAAATAAAGGAAATCATGGTGACTTTTCTAAAAAGGCTATAAAATGTCATTAGAACCAGGTTGTAAATGTAGTCTATATTTATTTGAAGGTTTGATTTCTTTTTTTTCCCCCACAGGTTTTTCTGGTTTAACTAGTTTTTTCCAAAGGTTGCTCTGGTTTTAGTAACCTTTTGAAAATTGGCTTCGCAAGTATGGAAATACATTGCTAAAAAGAAAAAAGAAGAAAAATTAACCTGTTCTAAATTATGACTAGATGTAAAGATCTGATTTAGATGAGGATTAGTAAGAAAAATAAAACAGATTCTTTATTGAGTTTCCTAACTATTACAAACTTGTAACTTATTTATGATCTACTTCAGTGAGAAACATTTTCAGAATAAATTTATTGAGTCCTACCTAACATTAAGCAAAAAACGCACATTGCGATCATTCAAAACCAACACACAAACTAAAAACCATGTCAGTCTGGTGAGTTACATTTTTTAATGCTGTGGGAGATGCCTACGTGCCACAGCCATTTACTGCAGTCCTTGCTTGTGTGCTCATGTGCCATTTGGCAGATATAACCTCTGTCTCCTTAGGCATTCCTCGGTGTTATGGCAGTCTGTTGTTGTTGCTAACTTTAGGGCAGAAACTGAGTGATTACCAACCTTTGGTAAATCTCCTCCCACAGGTGGCTGGAGCCTGCAGCTTGCAAGTGTTCACTGCTAACTGAGTGGGCACAACACTTATGAAAACAAGCCTAACATAATGAGAAGTTAATTGACAACAAGAATCTGAAGAAATGAAGTCAACAAAAGTCTATTACCCAAATACTGTCTTCAGATCAAGAAAGACGCAAAATAAAGGTGAAGGAAGTGATTCCACATGTGTTTTCCATGTCATTCTGAAGAACGGGCTTGAAGACAGACCTTGCAAGTGTGCTGATTTTTTTGCCTGCATTATATGAATTAAAAATTTAAAACAAACTGCACAGATCTGCTTCTGCAACTGAAGTTCTCATGCTCTCTTCTAGTCAATATTTAATAAATTGATTCATTCCATTAGCTTTTAGATTTTGTGTGATAGCAACCCAAGTTTTAAGAGTAGACAATGCAGGGAACAATACTAACAACACCAAAAATATCTATTGTATTTTCCCAAATAACTAATTAAGGCTTTTCTTTTAATATTGCTCTAGCTATTTCTCCAAGTAAACAGGCAATAAAACAGCAGTACTTAGTAAATTAAGACTGATGCCACACTGAGGAAGAATGTAAAGTATATTTAACAAAGTTATATATACAACATGTTTATTAGTGTAACTGAAAAATATTAGTAGAACAATAAAATAGATACACGAAAGGTGGTCGTGAAATAGTAAACCCAGGCAAAAATGGCTAGCATAGAGAAAGTTCTTTTAAATCATTTCTCTGAGAACATGTTGAAAGTTAAGTTTGGACATCAAAAGAAGGGATAGGGATGGAAAATGGACATTCTTTGGCAAGAACAAATGAAAGATATTGATTTAGAAAGAGGAAAGTAACGATGCTCTAAAAGCCTGAAGCACTTCGGCACTTGTGTGTATTTTGGCCAAAGGAGAACTAGAGCGTAACAAACCAACTTTTGAGGCCTGTTCCAAGGATTGCAATACATGTAACTTTGTGCAGACAAAAGTTCTGAGCCATTTCTCACTGCTCTATGCTTCAACAGGCTCAGTCATATAACCTAGACATTCTTGGAGTATTCCTTGAATTCTAAAGTCCCTGTCACCCATAGTCTTTGGCAACATGGATTAATTTTGGCAATCATATCAGCAAGCACCAGCATTGTGATTCATAGACTGGAGAGCTAAAAAGGTGAGGAGTCTCTCATCATACTTTATGTGCAGGTGAATTACTGTGAAATTATATTTCAGTAATCCTGACCAGATTTTGCTTCAGCTTTTACCCTGTAAATTTGAGAATCCCATATTTTCCTATCAATCAAACTTATAAAAAAAAAAAAAGGAAAAAGCAAAAACAAACTGTTTGCTGGATAACTGCTAGTGTTGGTAAAATTTTTGACATGGCTTGCTGAGTAAATACCTGCCTTTTTTTCTCCAACGATTTTCTTCTGTTTGACCACAATTAGGTTAACGGTTTCATCTTGGAGTACTTGACATGACAAAGGGTGTTCAGTTTATCTATTTAAAAGCTCTTTTCACTTTTATTAGGCACACATGTTTCAAGGCAAGATTCAGGAAAAACTAAGATTTAGGAAATTTTTTTTCCTTCATGATACACAGAACTTTTCCTTCAAGCAAAAAGAAGCTTGTGGAGTTTTGTTTCATTTAGATTTAATAACAAACAAAGTACAATTTATAAATAAAGTATTACGTAAAAAGTACAAACAATTGAATCGGAGAGGATGTATTACACAACTTGAACCTAAATTGCTTGGTGACAATAGGAAAGTTTTTGTTCATTATAAGGGAAGTAAGATTAGGCTTGTAAAGATGAGGGTTTTTGAGGTGCTTTTTATAATTTTATTCCTCTTTTTTTCTTCTAAGTGGACACTAATGATTAAACTGTTTCCAAAATTCCTGTCATGTTTTATATTCATTCCTTGAAATAACCTTTTTCTTTTGCAAATCAACCAGCCAACCACAAACTAAATAATAAGAAAGAGAAAAAAAATCTAAAGTTGAACATCATTATTGATTCTTTCTGTCCCAGAATTCATAGACAGTGTCAAATTAAATGCAGGAATTCCAGCTCTAGTTCCAGCTCTGCTCTAGATATCTGTCCTGGAATCCCTAAATATCAGTGAAAACTTCTAAACAATGGATGAGCTAGAAACAAACATCTGCTCCAAATTTTGCAGCTAGATCACAATTATAAAATGAATCCAGAAAGTTTCTTTCATTAATAACTCTGAATTTTGAAACAGTTACTTGAAATGTGAAAGGGAGGTTCAGTGGTCAAAGTGCCCTTGGTCTCTGTCAGGAGTCACTGTGCTTTAAATGACAAAGCAGTGCTGGAGTTCTAAAGAGCAAAAGCCTTAGAAGAGTTATATTTTGATTGACGAGTAACATTATGACTGTTATTTTAGCAGAGGTCTGGAAAACTGTAATAATTAGCCTGTCAGCTCAATTGTTACTCTTCATTAAAAATGAATATGGGAGAGCAATTAATCTCACATCTTTAGCGTCATTAGGCTGTTCTGTTACTGCAGTTGTGTGCAGTTCAATATGCCAATTAATCTTTAGAGCAGTATTATTTTCTAATTTAAGGCCTCACTTTCCTTATTTTGATGATGTACTTGAAGAACAACATTTAACATATACCAGACAAAATAAAATTGTTGAAATGGAACCACAGTTGAAAATTCTGTCTTAGAGTGTAAAATTTAACATGGAGGTCACGATCGTCTCTCAAATCAGGCTTCGTACTTCCCTGTAGGACTAAAAACACCAGAACATTATTGGTAATATAGAAACTGCTTAGAGTTATGTAAATGAAGGAACAACTGAGTTACTGTTTATCTTCCTCTGCCTTCCTTATTGTTTAACTTTGCAATTGTACCAAGTGGTGGTGGAGGAAGTTTTGCAAAGCCAGAAAACTTAAGCAGGAAGTTGGATACATTAAGTCTTGTCAAGTTGTGTCCATGAGATGGTGGAACTCAGGATCCTGCATGAAGGAAGCTAAGCAGTAAGTGAGACTAGAAACCTGAACCTCCAAAGAGCTAACTTTGACCTCTTCAAAGACATACTTATAGGAATCTCATGGGATAAGGCTCTAGAAGGGAGTCTAAGAGAGCTGGGCAATATTCAAGCATTGCTTCCTCCAAGCTCAAGACCAGAGCATCCCCATGATGAAGAAATGAGGTAAAGGGGGCAGGAGATTTGCATGGATGAGCAGAGAGCTTCTAGCAAATCCTAGATGGAAGAAAGATAGGAGATGTGGAAAAAGGGGCAAGCCATAGGGAGGACTATAAGAATATCATCACAGTTTGCAGAGATGCAACAAGAGAGGCCAAGGCCCGCTTGGAATTGAGTCTGACAAGAGGTATCAAGGACAAGAAGGGCTTCTGTAAGTAAATCAGCAGGAAAATTAAGACAGGAAAATGTGGGGCCACTATTGAATCAGACGGATGTCCTTGTGACAGAAGACAGAGGAAGGGTAGAACTACTGAATACCTTCTTTGCTATAGTCTTTATTAGTGAGGCTGGCCCTCAGGAATCACAGACCTTGAAGGTAAGAGAAGAAAATGGAGTAAAGAAGACTTCCCTTGATAGTAGAGACTTGGGTTAGAGATCGGCTAGAAAGAAGACTTAACAGCCACAAATCCATGGGCCCTGATGGGATGCACCCACAGATGCTGAGGGAGCTGGCAGATGTTCCTAACCCACTCTCCATCAGTGAAAAATCATGGAGAACAAGAGATGTTCCTGATGCCTCATTTGACTGTACGATCTCTCGAGGTCCCTTTCAACCTTAACTATTCCATGATTCTGAGAATTTCCAAATACATGAAAATTAACACAACTCAGACACCAAACTTGTGTTTATTCTGCAATGACTACAGAATATTTTCGATTAAACGGATTGATAGAATCATTCACTGGATATAATTGATAACTTATAAGTATTGTTTTCATATCTTCCTGAACTACAAATCTTTGTTTCTGATTCCAGAAACAGGTGGTCCATTAAGATTTTATTTGGGGAAATTACTCTGGTCACTGTTAGTTACAGGACCTGGGGCTGGTTGAACTGCATACAATTACCAAATGCCAGTTGTTCCAAGAAATTAAGATGTACATTAAATAATTTATCCTAAATACCTGCACAAATAAGGTCCAGGTGTTCAAGTTATTTTAAATTCCTGAAGACTCTGCAATGATCTACCAACTAGTTGAGGAACAGAGAATGTCTTCTCATGTCATGTCATTTTATGTTATTGAAATAAATATTCAGTACTCCTGTTTGTATGTAGCACACACTGACCAAGGCATCTTTCAGAAGTATGTCAATGGGGAATTATTAATGCCAAAATGAATTCAGAACCAGAAATCCCACAAAGTTTTGAATAAAAAACATTTTGAACAAATTAAAAAGAAATTAAGATCAATTGGCTTTAAAGATATTTTGAACTTTAATATTCATTCAATTTAGAAGTTGTTTCTGACTTTAGGTCTTCAGGAAGCCAAGAAATCAATTCACATTTCTGTCAGCTAAAGAAATATCTATGGAACAGTTTTCTGTGTTCAACAGATGTTACCTTCCATGTGGGTCGTGTCTGAATTATCTGAGGAGCTGCTGAAGAAAAGAGAAGATTTGTCTATGACTGCACACATTAATGTTTTGTTCCTGGTGTATACTTCTAAAGTGAACTGACTAAAAGAGAGACAAACAAATCTTTCTTTGGCAGAATTGCAAAACACCTCATGTTCACTGTCATCCAGGTGAAACACCAAAAAGGGGAAAAAAAGAAAACTAGTATGTATGCATGCTATTTTTCAGGAAAAAAAAAGAAAAAAACCCAACTTATCTATGCAGTAGAAACACCAATATTCTTCTTCACCCAGAAATTTTCAAAGTATTGTATTTCCACTAGCACATAGGGATGCTCTAAGTTAAATCTTTTAAATAAAGAACATGAAGTTGTCTGTTCACTGAAAAAAGAAGCAGAACAAAATTAATTTTCCAATTAAGATGAGGTGGAAGGGGATTGATCAATTAATACAGATAATTTAATTAGATTAATTTTAGTAATTACATCTCTTCTTTTAGGAACTGTAGATCTGGTAGACTGCAAACGGAGTGCGACCAAGTATCAGGTTGAAACACTTGAGTGATCAGGTTGATCACTCAGGTGATCAACACTTACAGAAGTATATTGAAAACAGTATTGTATCATGTTTACAAAGAAAGGAAGATAATGACCTTGCAGAGAAGAAGAGTCAAGTTTGTGAAACTGGCAATGTATTCAACATATTTCTCAGCTGCGAATTAGTGGAATCACACCACACTATCTGGAGATACAGGGCAGGTATATACAAATCCCATAGAAAATACAGTGGCATAAGAGTGCATATAATAATGGCTAGCACAGAAATGCTGATATCTTCCCCTCTGCATGTAAGGCCTGAGCGTCAACAAGGTAAACATGACAGTATGTAATGCATTATGTCTCAGTCAAGGTTGCTGAATCAAAAGCTAAAGAAGAGAATCTGTGCTCTTGGTATAATTGCCAGAGACTGAAAAGATATTAATAAAGACAAAAGTAAAAATGAACAGAATATTCTTTTTTTTTTTTTCTTTCTCTAGTGACGCAGTAAATAACTCCATGCAGCTGGAGTTGAAATGGCCTCTTATCTGGGTAAAACCCAAACATTGCTCTAGTATCAGATAACTGATTTCAGAAACAAAGAATCAAAATGGAAAGACACAAATGAATGCTTTTTGCTTACATAAAAATAGAAATGTAAATTGCAATCTCCACCTCACAGTTAATGAGTATACAAGATTATACATGTTGTGCAGCTTATTTAGGATCAAAGTAGTAGGAGGCTGATTTTTCAGAAAGGAATTACAGGTTATTTTCTTTGACAAGTATTTTTAGACTGAATAACATACATATTTATTAAATGTGCATCGTTTGTGAATCAGAGCTTAATTAAATACTGACTTCATAAAATATACTCACTTTGAAGTTTGTTTTTTTTAATAGTAAGCAAACATTTACTGTTAAGAATGAAGTTTTGAAGGGAAGACAGGTAAAGATTATGTTAAACTGTATTTTCTTGAGAGTTACAACACTCAGGTCTTGCTATTTTGCCCATTCCTTTGTTAAGTCATGGGCATATGAATTCATATAATTAAAAACAATCCTTACTGAGCATGCAAATCCTGTGTTCAATTAATTGTTTTGTAAGTTATTTTCAACACAGCTGAAATTCGAATAAATGGGGAAATGGATTATGTCTTTGTACTTGAAGAATTTTGGGGTGTTTGTCTTGTTTCAAGTGGGTTCAGACTTTCTCTCACTTGTCTTCCTGAGGTCTAGGGTGGGCAGAGGATGTTTTAAGAAGTATAGAAACTAAGAAACTTATTTCTAAGAGCCAGTAAAGAAAAAAATCATTAATACACCCACCTGTTATTCCTGGGATTTTATAGATCTGTTGGGAGAGGTGTGAGGACTTTATGGGGATAAAAAAAGTAATTATTTCTTTTATCTTAGTTTACCTTTCATCAACCTTCTGTCTTTTGATGGGAGTGCACTACAGAGGATTCTTTACAGGCCTGTGAAATGACAAGGAATTCCACAAAAAAGGCTTGGCAGCCAGTGAATTGATTTACATGCATTGTCAAGTGACTATAAAAAATCCAAGCTGATAATGAAAGTGGTTGTATCTCAGCAACAAGTTAACAGAAAGTTAAATCCTTCACAATGCTACAGTGAGGCAGATGGATTAGTACAAAGGAGTTAATACTAACAGACACCTCATTGCTCTCACATTGATTTGTAATTCACAGCGTAGTACAAAATGCAATATTGAGATTAGATGTGTATAGGGTCTACGTTCTTAAGTTTAATTTTAAATCATGTTTACAGTACTACTTGTACTCTGTTGAACTTTTTGTCTGTTTTCTTGTTGTTAAGCTACTGAGATAAACATAATAGCAAAATTATTCTATGCACTTGTCTGTTTATTAAAACTGAGACATGAATAAATGTTGGTTTCTCCGTTACTACAATGCCATTTGCAGACTATCAGAGACAGGTTTACAGCATTTGCCTTATTAGAATAGGACCATTCAAGCTTTGAAATACATAGTTATGGGATTTGTCAGTTTAATATCAAACACACAGTCTGAGTTAACAGTGCATGGCAATGGAGATTTTAAAATAAGGCAGGAATTAAGAATACAGATATACCCTTCTCTATATACTTGTCTTTATAACCATATGTAGTGCTTCATTTAAAAGCAAGCAGATGTGGGTTACTCTAGGAGTTTTCCTCTAAATTTAGTACTTCAAATTTACATTCATATTGATTCTGAGACAGAGTCTCTGATGCAGAATAATGCTGAAAGTGTCATTGCTGAAGTATCATAGAATCACAGAATCAGCCAGGTTGGAAAAAACCTCTGAGATCATCAAGTCCAACCCTTGATCCAACACCTCTGTGGTTACCAGACCATGGCACTGAGTGCCACATCCAGTCTCATCTTAAAAACCTCCAGGGACAGATAATCCACCACTTCCCTGAGCAGCCAGTCCCAATGCCTGATCACCCTCTCTGTAAAGAATTTTTTCCTAATATCCAACCTAAACCTCTCCTGGCAGAGCTTAAGATCATGCCCTCTTGTTTTGTTGATAGCTGCCTGGGAGAAGAGACCAACCCCCACTTGGCTACAATCTCCTTTCAACTAGTTGTAGAGCATGAGTGTCATGGTTTGAGAACCCCAAAATCCAATTCCCTAGTCCAAGCCCCCTCCCACATCTCAACCCAGTGTGAGATGGTTTTTCCAGACACCACATGAGACTCAAAACAGGGGAAAGGAATATATTACAATGACTGTACAAATAAATACTACAATACATTATATACAATCTTAGCTATCTCCACCATGACATAAAAATATTTACAATGGATCAAATCTCTTCTCCCTTCCAAATAAAAGTCCAGGAGGGAAGAAGTGAAAGATCCTTTCTACTTTCAGAGCAGCAATGTCTCTAAGGTAGCAGGCATCCCTTCTTCTCATGCAGCAGCTGTAGCTGGATCTCTGCCAGTACACATGAGGGGGTATCCAAGCCCTCTGGGCCCTTCGACTCCAAGCGAGGGTCTTCTCTTTCATAGACTGTGTTCACCAGGACAAGGGTCACTTCAGTACATCATATCACAAAGTACAGGAGCCTTTGTGACGGTCTGTATCTTCAGGGGATTCAAATTCCCCTTTGCAGAGCTCTGTGCTCTGTCTCAAGCAGCGGGGGAGGCCAAGGTCACCCCTTCTGCATTCCTTCTTGGAGCTTTTCAGCTCCTTTCTGCAGTGCTGTAGCACTTTAAGACTCAAGTAAGAGTCCATCATCCTCCTCTCTCTAGGAGTGGTCTCCAAGGAGTTTGGTTTTTTTTTTTGATTTCAGTTCTTACCCCAGATCTCTGTCTCTGTAAAGCTAGTTCTGCTCTCTCTGCTGCTGCTGGCTCTCTCTCTCTCGGCTCTCTCAGACAACTCTGTGTCTCTCTTGCTCGGCTGCAATGCCTCTGCTGCTTCTCTCTCATCTCTTGGCTCTCAGCCACAGTCTCTGGACGCTGCTCCTGCTGCTGCTCTGTCTCTGCTCACTCACGGTGGAGAAAACTTCTTTAGCTTTCAGCTACAGGTACTTAGCCCAGTCTTACACTGTTCCAAGTCCCTGTAGCCCACCTGTCGGGGGCTGGGCAGGGGCCAGAGCCCCCAAGGGGATCCGAGCCCCTTCCTCGTGGCTCTACAACGTGGCTACTTCTTCTACAACAACTACAACTACCTTCTCTTCCGTTCTACTTGTGATACGTTTATATTTTGCAGAAGCGCTCATTGGCTCAAAACCTCAAGGGATACCACCCCCTGGGGTTTTACCATTTTATAACTTCAGGGGGAAAACTGTTTCCCCCCACCACAATGAGTAAATTCTTTAAAGTGAAATAAAATCAGGTTTGCTCCTCAGAAAATCTGTAGAACACAAAGGCTAGTTTTAAATTTGTTTATTTGGTTTTTTGTGGTAGTTCATTTTGCTTGGGGTTTGTTTGTCAGGTTTTTTTATTAATATTACCATAGAAGATATCAAGACATCAATATTTGTCCAGAGTGATTAAGCACAGGTTTTTAATATTCTCTTTTCTTTGCCTCAAAGGTTTGCACATCCTCTGAGGCAACTGAGGCAAGTGAGGCAGTTGTACAGGAAAGAAGTATAGAAAGGTAGAAAAAAACTTGTAAAAGTGGGAAAAAAGTTTTTGTATGTAATAAATAAAGGAACATGGGCAGAGCAACAAGAAAAATAATGGGAACTAAAATGGAGATAAATGAAATTAAAGGGAGACAAAGTTTTTGCTTCTGCAAAGAATAAAATATGTATTTTGATTTTTTTTTAATGGCATAAAAAACCCAGAAAACACCACACAGAGAGTACTAAATTAAACTGCTATTGAAAGATTATTGAAGTGTACATTCTTATCCAGCTTCCCTTATGAGGACAAGGACAGAATGACGAGCTATAAAAGATTTCCTTTTGCTATTGCCTGGATAGCTCAACATGTACTAAGATTCAGCAGGTGGAAGAAAAATCCAAATACATTGTACTACACTAAGAAACAAAGCTCAGTTACATAGACATAGGGTCTTATGGGTGTACTTTATGAATGCCATCATTCTAGTATGGTGCAAGTGGACTTGAATCACTAAAAGTCACTTTCACCTCCTGATTTGTTTTGCTGAAATGTAAGATCTTGTTCTCAACAGTCACTTGCTGAGAAGTGTTCAAGATCGTAAAAAATGAACTTTTGACAATTACATTTACAAGCAATCTTCCTCGTAGTAAAATGCCGCCCTTAAACCCAAAATCTACATATTAATTGATTTCTGTGTACTTGTCAAGATGTTTAGACTAGATTCCTCTTGACAAAAAGTTACATGTGTTTATCAAAGACAGAATAAAACATAATAAAACAAATACTGATTGCTAGATTTCTTTGTGTCACTTCTCACTACAATGTGCCAGAACTCTCGAGTAGTGGGGTAAAACATAGCTCTTTCCCCAGTGATGTCCAGGGTGAGATATATTCCCTATGCTGTTAATTTGGGTGCACAGAAGTTTCCTGTCTAGGCTCTTCTGACCAAAACCCTTATTCATTCCAGAATAGGGGGAGAGAAATATACCTAACATGTATAAAATTCATTGCAGAGATCTGAACAGTGTGCATGTCACAATTTAAAAAAGAAGATATGCAGTAGACTCTAAGTTACCTAAAACTGAGAAACAAGATTCTTAACTGCTATTTAACTTCTTTTTGCCTTCTGCTTATTTTCCTTAACATTTTCTTTTTTTATTTGAAAACAAGGCCACCTGAATGCTGGTTGATCCATCCTCTCTGACAATTTGCTAGTTATGGCTGTGTCCAGCTTTATGAAACTTTTCATCTATGCAGCTCTGTTGTATTGTGAAGAGCTTACACTCCTGATTTGAATACAGAATACAACACTAGCGATAAAACTGACCTGAGCAGCTTGGGGAAAAAAAATAAATAAAAGAAACAAAGAGCGAAGGAATCAATTCTCAAAATTAAAGAGTTAAGTTAGTTTGATATGCTATAAGTGTAGGTATTCACTGTAACATGCAATTTTGAAGGAAAAAATTGTTTTTACCCTGAGATTTTTTAACACAAGAATTTTTTTACCCCAAGGTTTTTTGATACCTTCAAAGTATCAGTGTAACTGAAATATAGTAAAATATAGTCTGAAAATATCACAGGCATAATGCAGATGAAAGACTCACAGAAGCCTATTGGTACAGAAGTTATGTATTTTCAATGAATTTCCCTGTAATACAAAATTTTGGAGGACTTGTGTGCTAATTTTTTGAAAGATATACACCAATTGCCCAAAACACAGTCAAAGAGTTGTTACCCACTTCATTATTTGCCTTTGCTGTCTGGTTCCCTGAAACCTGAGCACAGTGCAGCCTCCTAGTGAGAAATATCAAACAGCAGAGTATAATACAGTTCAATACTTTCATTGAACTACAGTAAAAGATCCCTTGGGGCTACCATTAAGTTAGTTCATATTCACTTAACCACAATCCCTTTTGATAAGTGCATCTTTCTTGACGTTATTTTAGCTGTGATATCATTCCAGAGTGAAGGATTTTGTCTGCTTCACACATTTCTTAGAGCAGCTGACTTCTGACTTTGATGCAGGCACTTATTAAATGGCCATTTAGGACTGCATATCAAGATGCCTCTTACATTTTTTTTCTTTTGAGGAAACTGCATTTCCATTCCATTTTTATCTTTCTTCTTCTCCTTCGGTAATAACTGATCTGCATTCAACTGGAATTGCCAAAACTCTCCAAAAATGCACTTGTAATTTTTGAAGTCCTGGACTGGCGCATCTTGAAGAACCCAAACAATTCAGCCTCAGTTTTTTGGAATTCTCTTAATATTTTTTAGCTCAGGTACACTAATAATTTTCGTTTTCCTCCTCTGTGTACATGCACTTCTACTGTAAAAAATGCATTTGATATGGCTTACCTGAAACCCTACTATCTTCACAGTGTATTTTTGCATCTAGATACTGAAAATAAGACTTATTTCTGTGCATCTCTGCTTGCTAAAGAGGTCTATCCTGTGCAGTGATAGTATTCTGAGAAAATATGAAGGTGATTGATCAGAGTTGCTTTCAAATCCTTTAGCAGTTATTGTTTCACAACCCTTTCATAAATCTAGTACTAAATCTTTGAACTATGAAACTGGTGCTGTGGATCTCAGTATTCTGTGCACATCTTCATATTGGTATAATGCAAAAACAAAGGGAAAAGATCTGGATTTTATTTAGAGCTTTTGTAACTTGCTAGATTTGGGGTAAGGAGTTGGGTATCATCTTACCTGTGGAGAGCAAGCCACTGCTGCAGAAAGCATGTTTTTTTGAACTTACAGTTCTACTTTGCTCATTTCAGTTCTACTTTTGTTCTATTTTGCTCATTTGACATTTAATAGCTGGAGATATAAATCAAAACATCCTTGCATTTGTCTGTTTTTTAATCAGAAAGTACTTGTGCTAGGTATAAAACAGTACAATACAGTTTAAAGAATAATGATTCCTAAAGGAATTTTGTATGGAATAAAATAGGGGTAACTTCCTAAAGATCAATTTGTAGAAATCTTAGAAAGCAAAGCAAATTCATTTTTTTCTTATGTGTCTGTATCTTGGAGGAACCATACTGGAGAATACTGTGTTGATGACACAGACTGCCATAATTCTTGAGCAGGTGTATGGCAGAACTAAATACTTGTGAAATGAGTACTCACCTTGAAGGTGTCTCTGCCTAGGATATCCTTCTGGCAGCCTGTCTTGCTGTAGCAGGTCTATGGTTTGTCTCCATTATCTGCAAAATAGATGAATTCCCAAAGCTATGTTTACAGGAGTATAAAGCGTTTGTTAATATTTTTAAAAAGTGCAAAATGGAAATAAATTACTATAAAAATGTGCAAAAATTGTTGCTTCTCTAATGGGATCTATTAATTACAATGCAATTATAAGAATGGAGTTTTACGTTTAAACAGTTAATGCACTATTTGTCTTTTCTGACATTCTTTCACCCACAGCACTAACTAATCATATCAACTTGTTTACCTTCTTCTTTTTTCTTTGCAGTTTTTTCCATTTAACCTTCATAAATAAATATCTTTATGTGGAAAAAAAACCAAAAATGTGGGCTAAAATTAATGAAAGCTGGAACATAACATTTTAGCAGACAGAAATTGTGGTCAGCCTGTCTGACTCCCCACACGCAGTACGTGCTAAGGAGTGTCAAAGGCAGGATGGAGCAGAGTGGAAAGATACAGTTACAGCAGTATGGAAATTACAGGGGAAAATGTGGTTGCTTCTCCCTGGATGGAACGTGGTCAGTGTGCCTGACTTCCCACACACAACAAGAAGAGAAGAGAGAGTGGAAGAGAGAGTGGAGGGGAGTGGAGACACTGTGGCCAGGCTCTGCTGAAATCCTTGCAGAAGGGGGAACTTGGCGGTACCTTGTACCTGATAAGCTGCACAGGAACTGTCAACCAAGGGTTGAACCAGCAACCATGGCAAAATCACTCTCCTCAGATGTTATGCTGATGCATACCTCCATCCCAAAGTTACCTGCCTCCAAGGTACGATCACCCCTCACTGAGCCTATTCACTATAATTTATTGACTAATGAAGTTAGAAAATTTTACACCAATCAGTAACAAAGGTGTGTATGACTAGAGTCACTCAAGCTCCACCTAAACGTAAAGAAGTAGTATAAAAGTATAAAGTACAAAACTGAAGAATAATGATATATTAGGGAAAAGAAAAAGAAAGAGAAAGAAAGACAAAGAAAGAAAGAAAGAAAGAAAGAAAGAAAGAAAAAGAAAGAAAGGAAGGAAGGAAAGAAAGAAAGAAAGTTTGATAAATTACATAGCATTTTAATGACTGCCATGATCAGTATTCACGTTGCTAATGAGTGACAAAGTTTTCAATATATGTCAGTTTGTCTGCAGCTGTTACTATATCTAACATACAAACATATTTTACTTTTGCTTTCAATGTATTATGCACAATGCATTCACCTAAGAGTATATTTTCCTGAAGATGGTTTGTTCATGTCCAAATTTTATTTTACAATATTAAATTCGGTTTGGAGACATATCTCTGAAGTTGAAATTACCATTTTTAAGCATTTTGGAAAGACATACATGCATTTTTTTCTCAATGATGTATTTAGTATAATATAAGGATGCTCACAGTTTCACACTGAAATTCATCATTTTTCACTGGTTTTGTCTTGACTTTTGGAAGTGTTTGTGGCATGACTCCCTGCATGTTTCTACAGAGGTAAGATTCCCATGGAAAATGTTTAAATTTACAATTTTGTTTATAACATTTAAAAAATTCGGACACTTTAAAATTTTAGTGTTTCTTCTGAACACAATGTCTTAATGATGTCAGTTGTTATCTTTTAAAACCTGAGGAACTGAAACAGTAGGAAAGGGAGCGGTTTACAAACCTGTATTTTACATTTTTTTTGAAAGATTTGCAAAGATGAAAATTCAAGAAAAAAAGGTTTAAGAGAGTAGAATATAGCTCTTCAGACAGAGGATTGTGAAAATTAAGTAGTTTACTTATTTGTTTATTTATTTTTCTGGTTTTAACTTGATTTAGAGTTTTGAAATGCACATTATTACCCACTTAATTTTAATACCAAAAGCTTCATCACACAGCTTAACTAAGAAGAACCTTCAAAAAATGTGAAAATCTATTATTATGCATAGTTTAAAAATTTAGTCTGCTCTTGACTGGTGCTCATTTCAGTATGGAAGAGATTTTAGTAAACATACACGGATGCTTCCAGTTAGCAAATTAATATCATTTTTTAATGCACAGTAATGTAAGGAAATGACAGTAATGCAAGCTATTCAAACTTATTACATTCTTACTGAGGACAGTGTCCTGTCACAATACACTCAGCCAAAGTACTTGCTGCAGATATGTTAATTTCCTTTCAAAAAAAGAAAACAGTTAAAGACACTGAAGAAGAAGCAAAAATTGAACCATTAAATAGATCATAGATCTTCTGAGTCCCAGCCAAATGCCTCATTTTGTCAGTCAAAAGCTGTGACTTCCACGCTAGTCAATAATAATCCTAACTGGAAATAGGTCAAGTGAAAAAATTGTGAAATTTAGTCTAGATAAACACATGCAGGCAACAAAATCTTATCTTTTGGCTTATGATGAAATCCATCATAATGATGACTGCAGAAAACATTACATAGTTTTTTCCAGATAAAATCTGTGTTTAGCATCCCCAGCTTTAACAAAGATCACTTTAAGTGGCTAATGTACTAACAAATCTAAAAAACCCCTCTAAACTATCTCACCTTTCAAGGTCTTTCCAAACAGGTTTTATAACAAATGACAAAGGAGATAGAGTCAGACAACTGCTGCAACAGACAGGAAATTCACAAATGTTCTTGGCCTTTTTTAAACTCATTTTAACCGTGAGCTACACGATTTATTTCAGAGTAACAAGATTAGTAAATATCTTTTGGTTGGCAGATGCAAAAAACCTCCTTCCATAAGCCCATTTGTCACTCCTATTTGGCAACTCTAAAATTATCTGCAAAACAGCCTATGGAGCAATGGATGAACATGATACAGAAATATATTTAGCCAGGTATTATATCTGCATCAGTGCTCTTCTGACAATGAGAACACTGAACACAGAGAATTTGATCTTAGATCAGCTTAGGTACCTGGCCTGTGATTTCTGTAGCCTGTGACTCGGTATGTCAGACCCTCTGATACCATTCCACTACAGGAATCTTTTAAACCAAAACAGTTCAAGACAAACAACTAATGGAAAAGCCTGCTTTCTTCAAAATTTTTACTTTCATCCCACGTAATGTTTCTCTACCTGCAGTTGAGTACAGAGACACCTGGGCAAACTGCATATAAAGCTAGCTCAGGACCTGGAGCCAGCCTAGCTAGATGAGCGGTGTTCTCCAGAGGATCTGTCCTGTGCTAACTGGATTTCTCTTTTTTAGTCAAGCAGTAAGTAACCCCAGATGAAACGTTTCTAACTGAAGCACAGACACATTCAAAATGAGAGAGCAGTGTATGCTAAAATACACTGGGTCCACCTCCACAGTCTCATTGCATCAGCGTCTGCAAGAGGCAACAGCAACGTGTAGCTGCAATGCGGTCAGCAGGGCAGTTCCACCTCCACTCCAGAAGAGAGGAAGAGGTCTGCAGCCTCTGGGTGTAACACAGGGGCACAGTCACCTTGCCAGGTACTAAAGCTAACAGTAATCCGATCAGTCGTGCAAGGAAGGAAAAATATTTGTTCACTTAACCTCTGAGCAACTTGCTTTATTGAAATTGAATACATTCTCACCTTTAAAATTGAGTAACTATAAAACCCGTTTTAAGAAAATAAAAAATTGCCATTGAATTATTATTTTTTCTTAATGGTTAGTATTTTCCTTGCTTGCACCTCTGTGCAATGTTTCCCTTGTCAATCTTTCTGCAAGGCAGGGACCTTTTTCTGAAAAAGCCATGCTTTAAATTACCCTAAACAGCAGGCACAGATCTTTACAACTTCTTTACTTGTGTCATTTCAGAGAAAGACTCCTTCTGACTCCATTAGACTACTCTTGATGAGAGGCATTTTAGGAGATTAGTCAACCATCTGAGAGGATATGACTTCTTTTCTCCAGCCTCTTTACAGCAAGAAAAAATTTGCTTTTTAATTGGATTTCTAGAAACAAATTGATAATTTTAATCTTAAACCAAACTATTTTAATATCATTTGTTGCACAAAAAGAAAAAAAATCATTCAAAGTGTGTTGAATTTTCCAAAGTTCTTTGCTGTATTCAAATAGAGATATTTCAATGTGATTGCATTTGCCACAATTTTCAGTTAAATTTTTAATGTCTGTAATAATTTGGCCTGATCTTTTTTTTCTAGAACTGTTGATATTAAAATATTTTTCTGTTAAGCGTATAAATTAAAAAATCCAGCTGCACACCTCTTTATTTAAATATATAACCCAAACATACCAAAATGTATATTTTTATATTTTCAGAACTCCCTCTCCAAAAAGTAAGCTAAATATTTTATGGGAATATACTTCATATAGTGATTTAGCTGAGGTGAATTTACATGAGTAATTTAATTATTATAAATTTATTTAGGTGTATTTTCCCTTGCATGTATTCAATTTTTTTCAATATAATTGAATATAAAGTATTCTATTATATTCAATTTTATAGCTACTTGGAAGAAATACTGAAAATAGTGAGAAAGGACAGAGGAGTGGTTATATTTCTTTGTGAAAGAGGTTTGTGCCGTTTTGTAGTAGTGTAATCTCTCAGCATTCATGTATAACTAAATTTTTGGATTGAAGTGTCAGATTTAGATTTTAGAACTTCTGGTTACTACAGGATAATAGTGGAAGTTGTTCTTTCTTGACAGACAATGAAACTGGATTTTTAACTTTTAAGATATGAAATATTCTTAATTATTAACCAGTCACAAAAAGACTCAGTCACGCTATGGCATCTTATTGTTCTGTTGTGGAAGTGCTTCATTGTTATATTCTTCCATGTTTGCCTCATTGCTGGAAGGCTCATTTTGACAAGAGATGCTATTTTCCCTTTACAAGTTTCCCATTTTCTCTCTTTCTTTTTTAATGAGTAAGAGAGAACTGTAAGCAATCACATACTTAATATTTGGCTAGCTGGATCATACACTACAAAATTTCTGTGAAAATGAGTGCATTCGTTACAGAAAAAGTCACTTTCCCTGGCAGGCTTGGTCAGATGTACTAAACTTGCCTTCTGCCCATTTCAGCATTGAAAAAGATTCACAGTTGCATAGCAAAGATTCTTCATTGACCAGATTATCTGGAAAAGTGGAGAGGCTAGTTCTTCATAATTATATGAACAGCAGAAAGACTGAATTAAGATGCCACTTTGTAGTGCTGCCTTACTAGTTTTCTTCTTTTTTTTTTTTTTAATAATAATACTATAGGGCAAGCAAATACCTGTGTATATATACTGCTCCTAATTCACCAGGTTACTGCTTCTGTTAGTCAGCAGAATGGGTCAAATAGAAATCAGAGAAAAAAATGTATGAAATGACTGCTGCCCTTACCCTCTGTCTTGTCTCAGTAGAAAAGGTAAAATAAGATGATACTAATGCCCAACTGGCACTGGAATGAATTGGTAAACAAATCCCTTGCTTATATAACTATAATTAGAAGGGAACAGCTCCCCTATTATATCTACAGTCTCCAAAAAAGTATGCCCTGCTTTTTTGTGTTACTTAGTGTTTTGACCATGGTCTTACCAACCGTGAGCATTATTGAAACTGTGATTCACAGGCTGATATGTCAAAAACTGAGCTGATGATAGATTTATCAATCAGCCTCAACTCCATAAGGAAATAGAAAGCCACATCCTTGTTTGTTGTACAATACAATAAATTCATTGGTTTAGGAAAAAAAAAAAAGAAAGAAAAAAGAAAGAAAAAGAAAGCACTTTACCCTGTTAAGATAAGAACTAAAGACTAATACTTCACTATTCATAACGTTTAGTTCAATGGTTAATGTCTTCTATTTCAGGAAGCGTTCAAGCAACAAAGACAAAGAAACAAATGGAAAGGACATACAATCTGAACTAACTCTTCAGAAAAAAAAGTAATTTACAGTAATGACTGGATGTGTGCTGCATTGAAAAACAGCGGTGAAAGTTTTATATAACACCGGAATAGTTGCACTGGTTAGTCTAATGGGCTGAGTAGCTCGTCATCTTTGTCTCTAACAATGTTCAGAGAAGGTACCTCTAGAGAATAGCAAGGAGATAGCAAGCACTACAGCAAATTTCTCTTGACCTGTGTCCCAGCCCCTCATAATGTGTGGCAGAAACTTCCTGGATGTGCGTGACTTCCATGTGCCCCATTATTCTATGTAGGTCCTTTCTGCTGTATAAAATTTTCTATCATTTTAATGATGAATAGCAGAGCTTGTCCAAACTCTTGTTTAATCTTATGCACCAAAGTCTGTTCTTGGTTTAAGATATTTTGGTTGAATCAGACAACTGGAAGGGGTAAGTTCCCTGATACTGGTGTTCCAAATTATAATGATTGTTAAAATTTAATAATAATCATAAGAAAAATAAAGATTACATCAGTTTTATCACAGTATTTTCAGAGCAAATATTTGAAACAAAAGTATTGAAATACTTAATTCAAGGTATATCTAGAACATTTGAATAACACAATTACAGTATTGGGGGGTTACATTACTACTACTACTATTGATATTATTATTAATAACAACCACAACTACCACCACCACAACAACAATAACAATAACAACAACAACAAGTAATGATGATGATGATGATGTGAGAAATAGCTCTGTTCCCACAGAAGGTTTCATTTGCAAAGGTTGACAATTTCCAGTAAAAAATGTAACAGAAATACCCAGAAAAAGTGAAAAGCTTTTCTCTTTGATGGCATCCTGCAATACCTTAGAACTACCTTATTTTTACTTATTTTATTTAAACAGTAGCTACTGCTTCCTTCTTTTCTGCTTAATGCAAAACCTTTTGATGAAACTATTTTTTTTTTAACATTTTGGTATACCATAATCAAAAGAAAAGTTCTTCTTTTCCAGCACCAGAGCATATTGCCTCAGCTTTAAGAACAAGGATGCTTTTGTACTCATTGATTCTGCCTTTAGGCAAGCACTATTTCCAATAAGTACAATTTAGTCAAAGTTTGAATGAGGGCTAGAGATCTCCAAAGTGATTCTTTTCCTATGAGCGACTTCAAGTGGAAAATAGAAACAAAGTATTGTCCAATGAAGAAATGAGTGACACATGAGCTCAATCATATCATGAGACAACAGAAACTCCTCCCAAGGCAGAATTAAAGAGAAACCAAGATTTTACAGTTGCCAGTACCAGCACAAGACCTTATTCTGTTCCAGCTGAAATTTAAAGTCTGTCTTCATTTGCTTGTTGAGGCAGCTTGCATTTTATGCTTCAACAATATCTAGCTAAACCATTTTTTTCTCTACCAACGGTAAACCAAATACCCTTGCATTTCACAGTTCTCTTAATCCTTTCATAAGTTTGAGGCAACAACAAGAAAAATATTTTGTATTCCTCTGTTCTTTTTTTTTGATATTTGTCCTTAATTGCTAAGGCATCAACTGTCTGATCGATCACTCTCAAATATGAATTTTTTTTTGCCTCCAGATTAGGCAATATATAATGCTTTGCTCTGCTGAAACTATTTTCAAGAAAAATGTAGCACCAAATCTACTCTGAGTGATTTTAAAATTCCAAATTTGTGCTGTCAGATTTGGCTTCTCATGCCATATATGCCTAAAGTCAATTTTTTTTGGTCTTCAGATAGATAGTGTGTGTAACTTACATGGTCATAATCTGTAAAACAGTTTTTAACCACAGCAGGGTCATCTTCCATACCTACATTATAATCTGGGAAAGGAAACCCCACCAATTTCAGTTTTAGTTTATCAGAAACCTCAATAAAGTGTAAAAGTCTTCTGTATACATGTAAAATCTCTTAGACTTACTTCTGACACACTCATGGCTTTTACAGTAGTCAGTGGTTGGTTTAGGAGAGTTTTAGGACAGAATCTGTCACTACCTGTAAACAATGTTGAGGAGATAATGTTGGCAAAGCTCAAGAAACACAGCTTTCAAAAATTTATGGTCCTCAATTGGATGACAGTGATAAAATTTCTCAGATATATAAAGAAATCTGTTAGAGATTAGATTTTTGCAGCACAAGTCAACAGTGTTGATCAGGTTTCTTCCTTTTTTTTTTTTTAAAAATCTTCATTTATTTAATAGTTGACATCGCTTGAATATATGTCTTATTCTACCCATTGCTTTAAAGAAAACGGGCAGAATTTTCTGATGATAAACTTCCCCTGTTCTGAAGTGGCTCCTGAATGCCATCAGAACTTGACTCACAGTACACCACGGAGATATAACAAAATTTGTAATTCTTGTAACAGCCCAGGAAAACCAACAAGGTAACTGACTGTCTGCTGCAGTGTGTACTCAGATTTCAGAGGTTGTCCAGTCATTAATGTTGGTCTCATAAGGTAATTACGTTATATTTAAAATAAAATTAAAATAATACACCATAAACAGGACTAGTTGGAATCTAACAGATCAAATAATTTCCTAAATAAGAGAGAGGACAAAAGATAGGGCTGTTTTTTTAACCTTTATCACTTCAATTATAAAAAGGAAACAAGCCACGCAGCCAAGACTGCCATTGAGAGACTAAAAGTACTTCTCCTCTAACCTCTAACCAAGGCAGAAATACTTTCAACACTAAAGAAGTCAATGGATGAGATGGACAATGAAGTTCTTGAACAACCGATATGAGCATGCTCTCACGGCAACCAGCAGTAACTCTGTCAAATGTATGTGAGCTTATTGCATGGGTACTAATGGTACTTGCATATTAAAGAATTATATCAGTGAAAGGCTAAAGCCTGCGTTGCCCTTTGTTCTGTCAGTATAGCCCATGCAGTCAATGTGATTACTGCAGTGTGACGTTCTATGTCTCAAAACCTTGCCAACTAGTTCTTGGAAATTTTACAGTATGCATGAAACCATGCTCTGCAGCAGGGAATTCCTAATCTTTTTGTACAGGTGGTAGAATAAGCCTGCACACAGACTGTCTTTCTCACATTCACATGCAAGTGAGTGATGGTGTCACAAATAAGACAGGATTTCCCAGGCACAGTGAAAGTCTGGAGTGCAGAGTCTCAGGCTGCAGTGAACTGACAGGCTAACTCCAACACAGGCACACACATGTTAGGATGTTAAGAATAGCATCAGATCAGCCAGGATGGACTCCCAGAGACTTCTTTATTGCAACAAAATGGTGTAAAAATTAATGCTACTCTGGGCAGATTCTTTGAAGCCATTACTGGAGACTGTTGTCCGGCCTGACCTCTACTTAACTGTGATTCCCAACCAATTCAAGTCATTTGGAAAAGCAGCTCTGGCTCCAGCAGGAAATTGAGTCAAATTGTAACCTTATATCTTCCTTCTTGAGGTGTAACAAATCACAGGTTTCGATCTCAGGCAGACACAATGGTTTTCAAACTTCCTGAATTAATAAAATGTATTTATAATTGCCACCCATTCCCACAATTTTTCTCAAAGTTTCCTAGGAAAAGTTTGTACAGAGACTCTTTCTAGACTGTTACAGAGACAGTTGATAACCCTTCACAGCTACATATAACTTGCACAGATCTCCTTTTTCCACAACTCTAAAGCAATGTTAAAGTTGAGAAAAGGGTATAATCGTAATCACTTTGTGACAAGAAACTAAAAAACAATGGTCTGGAGTAAAATATGTGATTCTAGACATTGTGAGAAACATGATAAATAAACCCTGTAGAGAGAAAACAGCAGGTAGAGATGAACTGAGTCATCAGTCAGTGGTAGGGGAAAAGGGAGATGCGAGGAATTAGTGGAGAAGGGACAATGAAATGAGTACACTTAAACTGCAAGTGTCTCTCCTGAAAGATACCACATTTAGTGACTGAAGACAGGCAGTAATAGATCAGCAAAAAGAATGCAGTATGTTAGAGTAGCACAGCGAGAAATGAGAACACAGACACTCATTTCATCACGGTTCAGGAAGCATCGCTCAGACCAGTCATTCCCTACTGCAATGTCATGAAGGTGGCAGATGGCAAAGCACTAACTGCACCAGAAGGCTTTAAGAAATACTGGGGAGAAAGGAAAATAAGTTATAAGCATTTGGAGACAATCCAAGATTACGACTAATGAGTTATTACTGGGAGAATAGAGGCCTTCAACTCTTGCAGTGAAGAAATTAAAACTACAGTTGGGAGGGAGGGGGAAAAAAACTTTTAAGCTACAAGAGGCCCTTGCTGGAGGTAGTACTGTGACTGAGTTCATAAATGAGACTAACAACTGTGCAGTTAGCATGTTTTCAAAAAAACTAGTCCATGCAAATGAAAGTGTGGGATGGGCCCTGAAGACTGTAACAAATCAATCCACATAGAAAGAAAGCCTTGGGTCAGACTGTGAGACCTGCAGAACCAATGCATTTGGTTCACCAGCTCTTTTGCTTCTGCTGTTACTGTACGTCACTCTAAACTGTGCCTTATCCTGGATGAAGTCAGTGCAGATTATTTGTGGCAATGTTACAGAACAAATAGAAGAAATCAGGATTGGGGAAACATCACTCCACCCTAGACCCTCCAGCAGAATAATCCTGATAGAAAGGCCAAGAAATGATTCACCCAACCTCTATGTGCATCACTGATTTTCAGATGCATTTCCCATTTCCTTAAATAAAGATTGCAAGTGATAAAGTGATAGTATTTCTGGGGTATTTCCTTACCCCCTTTCTCCACTCAGTTTTAATGAACTACCACCATCTAACTTTTCAGCCTGAATTCCTTCCCTATGTCTTTCAGAAACTTGGGACTGCAGCCCCAAACTATCTGCATAACACTATCTGTCCATGCAGATACTTGAATCAGAAATCTGTATCCCCTGCAGCTCAACATGGTACCTCAGTCTGTGGAATCTCCTTTCATTACTTCTTCACATGTTGTTTCTTTCAACCTATGTCAGTATGTTCACTTATGCATCCATGGTAAAGAGTCCTAATTTAATATCTATTAGCTTAATAACAAACAGTTTAATTATGGAAGTGTGAGCTGTTACACAAGAGAATCAGCATAGCTTATCAGTTAAGTGCTAGCTAACTTCAACCTTGTGATGACACAACACATAATGAAAATAGTTTGGGGAATGCTAGCTAAAAGCTCTAGGAGTTGGGGACTGCTTTATGGAGATATGTTGTTTCCTAACAGTTCTTGCCCATCTGGCCTATATGCTTTTTGCTGCACTCATAACCGGTTACTGATGCAGGGTACATCTACATCTCAAGTCTAAAGAAACACCTGCAGTTCTGGCAGATGTACTCAACATTGTGCAGGAGCTATCTATGGTCTTGGTAGCAGCAGAGCCACCACAGAATGGACCTTAGGACAGACTACACAGCCACAAAGTCTCAGATTAATTTTGCAGTCTATTTCATCACAGACTGCAGAGCTATCATCAGAGGTAGAACAAGTTAATGCAAAGTAGGATGAAGTAGGTTTCCATAAATCATAGAGATTCTTCTACACTGAAGGAAATAAATATTTTGGATAGCTACCAAAACTGACTTGTAATAGCTTTTGTCAAATTCTACATTTTTTAGCAGGAACATTTAGAGCCACCATAATTGTTTCTGCAAGAGTCAGAACAATGTGCCAGGAGAGCTGGACAATGAAGAATAGAGATTTCTATCAGTGTGAAGAAATCTTTATTTCTGGTCCTGCTCTTGCTGGCAAAGACTATTAGCCTATGCTGACAACTTCTACTGGTGAAGAATTAATCCTTTTGCTAGTTATGTTTCTTCACACACTTCCCCTCAGTGTTTGATTAGCAAGGAAAAAAAGAAAAGATCAGAAATTACAAGGAGATTTAGTCAAGACTTCCACCACAGCTTCTTGGGCAGTATAAATAAAAATATTTTCTTTATTTGAAATAGAAAATTTTAAAGGGAATGAAACAAATTGATTTGCTATGATAGATACAGGATGAGAAGAAGGAAGAATGGGAATGACTACTTAATAAATCTTTCCTTTAGAAAGAAGCTAGGTCAAGTTTAAAAGCATAACAACACAAGACTACTTAAAATAGTAATGTAACGGAGTTAAAAAATAGAATTGGTCAAAATATATTGTTGGATGCAATGGGTAAATATTTCACATAAGTAATTTTCAACTGTGGCTTTCGTTGAAAAATCTTAGCTTTACAAACAAATTTTATTTTTTAATTTATACCTCTTATGGTAATTTATTTTATCTGAAACATTCTTCTCCTTTTTTTCTGGCTATTCTCTTAATTTGTCTTCCACAAATAAATAAATTCTATATATTTTGTTAATTTCCTTATATTTTCTGATTTGTTAAATCTCACACTAAATGAAAAGGCAATATCTGATTTGATTATGTCAATAATATGACTGTTCTATGCAGATTTTTCTCAACAGAGGCCACTTTAGTTGACTTGGATAATCCAGGTACTTCTGTATCTTCAAATACTTTTTGTCTGGAGAGTTCCAAACCCTGATGTTTGCATAGAAATTCATTTTGATATTAAGACCCTAACTGGAAGCTATGTCAGTTTCAGGATCAGGACCTGTTATTAATTCACTTCTGTCCATTTATTGACTTCTAAAATATGATGGAGAATATAACAATTAATTTTACCAAAAGGGATTGATATATTAAATAATTGTTGCCTTTAATTACATCACTGGTTTTGGAAATTAAATCTCTTTTCAAAAATTTTTATGAGTCATAGACAAAATAACTATAGAGTAAAAAAAAGGTGTAAGTCTTGGGAATGGTCCTGTGCAGAGCTAAGAGCTGGACTTGATGGTCCCTGTGGGTCCCTTGCAACCCAGCACATTCTGTGATTTTGTGATTTCATGACTCTGTGAAAAGCTGATGAAGAAATTCAGACTTATAAACAAATATATGACCTGAATTTACACTATGTTAGGCTGTGTAAAACATGATTAAATTATAATACTCAGTGTTTCATTTTGAGGTGTGTGTCTATTTTGACATTTATACTACCTATGGTCATCGAGAACAAATTTTGCACAAATTTTCATTATAGTAGTATTTTGAATACCTTGGGGTAAAGTACACTTACCAACAGTAAGCTTCAAGAGATATAGGACCTATATGCCTTTTAATAAGACTAGAAATTTCTTTGGATGTAATATAACATTTGAGTTTCAGTGTTTGCAAGCGGTATTTTAACTTCTACAGATTTTGAATATCTATCAAACTACTTTTCTGTCAATGACCAAGAACTGGTGTACTCTTTTACTAAAAAAGCTGGGAACTTCTTAAGCCTCAGCCTTCCAAATGTTTTGTTTTCTTTTTATTCCACTTTTCAAGATCAAATGGTGATGGAAACTTAGAAATAGTGCTAATACATTAGCAAAAATGAAATCTCTTACAAAATTATTTTCACATTATCAAGATCAAACATTTTAAGTACAATCAACACACATTAGCTGTCATTTACAGTGAATCTTAGAATCAGGTGCAAAACCTTTGATGGATAATGGAAATACACCCCAGAGACTCCTACATGTTTTGTATCAGGTCACTACAGCACAATTTGTCATGCTGTTCATTTGCAGGAGTGAATCAGAAGTAAAGACAGTATTTTAAAGTGTGACATTATTTAATTATCACATTTTAATGGCTTGTCAGTTAAAAAATATTTTGTGATAATTAACTTTAGTACAGGAAATGCTTTGTAAAATTGAAAGACTGAAAGGCTATCATGAAAATCCACAGCATTCCTACACAGCTGACTCTGACGACACTTCCTGTAGTTTGCCAGAATAGTAAGAGAGCCTCAGAGTTATAGAGAGACTGTGTATTAGGTGGTTGTTCATATCTCTTTCCTATATGCTACAGCAAACTTTCTCAGTATATTAAAAAACATGTTTGGTGGTTACTCCACATTTATGGAAACTTTTGCATGTGTCAGTCAGTCATGGCTGGGCTTCGCGAACGAAGATTAGGGAAGGCTCTATTCACATTTGTTACAGGCACGTTGGTGACTTATGAGGCCAATACGAGACAGACATATCCGATTGCAAAAGGCACAACAGAAAGACTCCTTAGATGGTGTATTCTGCAAAACACGATTCTTTCTGCGTTACCTTTTCTCCTCGAGAGTGATCCTGTGTGCACTCTCAAAGGCATCAGCAGCGTTACAGATGGTGTGTCTCCAGGCCTCCCGATTGGAGGCCAGAGTAGACCAGTTATGGTGGTCAATATGGCCAAGGCTGAGATGTTGTTTCAGGGAGTCCTTGTATCTTCTCTTTGGGGCTCCTCTCTTGTGGCAGCCAGTGGCAAGTTCACCATAGAGCAGGATCTTAGGGAGGTGGTGGTCCTTCATCCTTGAGATGTGCCCTGCCCATCGCAGCTGCGTTCTCAGTAACATGGCCTCAATACTTGTGACTGCTGCTTGTTCTAGAACAGATGTATTGGTCACATAATCTGACCAGTGGATGTTTAAGATTGAACGGAGGCAGCGTTGATGGAAGCGTTCTTGGAGATGTAGGTGGTGGCAGTAGAAGACCCATGACTCGGAACCATACAAGAGAGCAGACAACACTATGACTTTGTAAACACTGATCTTGGTACTTTTCTTCAAGTGTTTATTACGCCATACTCTTTTGTGGAGTTTTCCAAAAGCACTATATGCCTTTGTTAACCTGTTGTCTGTCTCTCCATCAATCTTACCATCCGAGGAGATGAGGCTGCCTAGGTAATTAAACTGCTGGACTGATTTGAGTTCTGATTGGCCAATGGTGATGTGGGGATGATGGGGGACTTCCTGAGGTGCATGTGTAGTGCACATCAAAAACAGATGTCCTGACCTCTGCTTTGCTTGTAGCTGTGGGAACTGACACCATACCTAGCATCAAAGGTGTTGTCTGCTTGCAAGTATATGTATATTAGATATTGTCAAACAACATGGCAAGCCTTGCAGTGATTTCACTCTGTATGTTTTTCTTTACTAAATTAATGGGAAGACTAGAAAAACAAAGATTTTTTTATCTTAGGATACAGTTGCAACAGCTGATGCCAGGCTGCCTGTGCTGCAACTAAATACAGGATACTAATGTGGTGCTGAATCTGAGTTTATAACTCTGATGAGACAAATTAGAAAGAAGTATTAATAGAAAATTATTATGATGGAGAGAGAAAGATCTGTGTCATTGTTAGGGTGTTGGCCAGTTAGACCTTGATCTTAAACAATGGATTCCAAGATTTGTTGTATTGCAACTTAATCCTCTTGAAGAAAAACTTAAATAAATATAGATATTGTTTTATAATATTAATCAATTCTTCAGGTACTGTGTTTATAGAAAAGGTTTCACTAATACCAACAGCAATGGCTAAAAAGAGTTAAATTATTTATTGTTAAATATTAATGAGTAACAAGATAGCTTGATTGAAACATGAACATTTATTTTTCCTTTTTGGTATTTGAAAACATCAGATTATTCTTTTTTTTTGTTTTTGTTAGTTTTTTTCTGAAAAATATAATTTATCACAAATTCTTAACTCCAGTGTTATCCAACTAATTAAAAGGAGGAAATAAAATTTCCCAAAATGGGAGCTTTTTAGTCTAATCTTCACTATGCATGATTGCTGAAAAATATGAAATTCTTCAAGATATGCATTGCTGTTTGTGACTTCTGTTGAGTTATTCAGTCAGAAGTTTTTTAACAGGTAGTAAGCAAAACTGTTTCCACTATAAATACTGCATCAACAAAAGCTGTCCCTATAATTCAGGAGGTCATTTCTCAAATTGCTACAGAAAGAAACAAAACACAAACTTTTATAGAGTCCTATTTTTTGAAGTGTTCCTGAAGCTGCAGCAGCAAACAGAACAATAATTTTCATATTGTCTTGCACCAAAAGCAGTATCAATTGAAGTGCTTCCTGCATGTGTGTATGGTCTTCTGCCAATATATACAAGTTATCTCCTAATATCTCAGAAAAAGAAAAGGTGAGCAATCAAACATGAACCTGTTGAGATCATGAGATAATTCTTGCCAGTTTCATTCATTGGTTTCTTGCACTTGTTTTTGTGTGGAGAAGCAGCTCATGAAGCAGTTAGGACCTAGAACACTGCATGTTTTAACTACTTTTACAAACCAAAAGAAATTCCTCAACATGATGGATGCATTAGCTCTGACCCACTAGGAGACCTCTAGGACAAGGGTAGCTAAATCTTCTTCAGGAGAGACGCTAATGTTTGTGATCCTGTTTCCAGTCAAGGAACGGCACAAGAAAATATCTTGATTTGACTGGTCCTGTATTTGCCACCACTTAATTTATTAAAATAGAGATGTACAATGGCATCTGCTCCCCAAACTCTTCTTACCATGAGAGAAGTGAAGCAGGCTTTAGCAGTTAAGTGCCTGCATGTCATGTAGAGGCACATGGTCTAATTAAAATGCTAATCTTCCAGCAGGATGTTCCCCTGATTTCCCCCCTTAACATCTGTATTTCTGCTTCAGCAGCTGAGTACCCCCACTAACACTGAGTGGTTTTCAACTGGAGTTATTATAGGAAGCTGTAATACAGTATAAATAAAAATATAACAATAATTGCTAATTCCACGCTAAAATGTGGTATAAAAACTTCAGATGACAAATTCCTCAACTTAAATGAGATATTAATCTTATACTGTTGTCTGTTTATCACTCAAACAGTACTGGAGGCCTTCTTACAGATGAAATCGTTGCTCCTGCTACAGATAAGCTTCTTTCCCTTGTAGTGGGAAGAGCTTGGGAAAGAGCTGAAACAAAGAGTGTGAAAGATCCCAAAGTTTCTGAAACCATTGTGGAGTAGAAACAGTGAAACAGCATTTAAATTACCTTTTGTTAAATGCTAGGACTATTTGCAGTTTAAGGCCTACAGGTTTAAAATCCAAAAGCTAAAATAAAATGTAATTAGATATTTTTTTCTCTTGACTGACTTAGTCCTGAAGAATATTTCCCTCACAAACAAAGCAACATTTGCAAGATTACTAAAACTATCATTACCTCCACATTTTTTTTCTGCCATACATTTGCTAGGGCTACTGTATAGTGTAAATTTTTTTAAGTCAAACTGCCATTCATCCCTGTGTAAAGACCGTGACATTTGTTATTGCTTGACAATGTATGAACTAAAATTCCATGGAAAGGACATTATTAAAGTAAATTTAATATTTATAAAATTCATGTTAAATCTCTCTCAAAACTGTTTCACAAGTTTATCTTATATAATGTTTTTTCTTAAGTAGAGGAGGAAAAATTAATTAACTCTAATAAAGAAAATTCATTAATTTAAACTAGAAAATAGTCTTTTTTTTTTTTTTTTTTGCAAATAAGGCTATTTCTGTGGGTCTTACTTCTTGTTTACGAGAAGATTTTTAAAATAATTAAGCCTTATATATGGGAATCTAGAAAGACAGGAGAGAGTTGGTGCTGTTCAGCCTGGAGAGCAGAAGGGTCCAGAGCAGCCTGGTCTAGTGGAACATGTCCCTGTCCTTGGCAGGGGCATTAGAAATAGATAATTTTTAAGGTCCCTTCCAGCCCAAACAACTCTATGATTCCATGAAAATGAGGAAAATAAAATATAGAAATAATAATTATTTTCTAAAGGAAAAATCTAACGCCTAATCCTGAAAACACTTTCAAATTGATCTTAATAAGATCTGAGCTAGAGTTGTTTGGTATTTGTTTTCTGTCATTGTTAGAATGAGCAATATTTAAGTCTACAGTTAAAATATAACTTTATATATGTGTGAGGTAATTGCCTGTTCTCAAAACCATTTATATATATCACAGCAATCTGATAAGGGGAAAAGCTGATTCCACACAGTGTCCATGATTTTTATTGAAAAAATAGGTCTCTTTTGTGATCCAAAATAATTGCTCTGTCAGCTATTGTTTTTTTCTGTCCACTAGTGTATTATTTATCCTTGCTTTTCCAAGACTGTCCTTAGAACTTAATTTTTTACTTGAATTGTGTCCCTTTACATGTGTAGAGAAAGGGATATTTTCAACAAACAGTTGTAAGAAAAGCATAGATGTTACAACTATTATTATCAACTGTATGTATATCACATAATATCATATCATATATCACATCTTATCCAACTGTGATGATGATATGTCTATGCAAAAATGCAGCATAAAACTCATTATTGAAATGCTATTGTTCAGCTTTGGCTTTGAAGGTGTGGAAGCTCCGACTCTCTCTTCTGATATTAGAAATCACTTATTTAGCAAGTCTTTCTTTAGCACAGTATCATGATAAGAAAATATTTAATATCCTGTTTTTTTCTTTTGAAAGAATGTTTGTTTAAGCAATAAACACTTGTTTTTTGTTGATTAATATGATCTGATAACTGATTAATTGTATTCAAATTTGCATTATTTAAGGCAGTATGAGCGTGAATTCACCACAGACATAAAAAAAAATACAAAATTATTTACACTTTCAATTTTGTGATGCCTTTATCTGTCAATAATTTGCATCAAATTTGCTTTACAGCTTGTATTAATTATGCTTTTAATTCACAAACTGGTCAAGTGATGACAACAGCAAAAATATTTTCTCTTTGATAAAATGAAGGAAAAAAATCATTAATCTACAACTGTTCATCATTTTTAAAATTATATCAAATTATTTCAAGTAAATATAAAATGGGGGAAGTATACCTATCCAGGTATTTTCGATGTTTGAATCAACCAGTCTATCATGAAGCTGTCTGTAGTAAGTAATTTAGTATGATTACTTATAAGTGAGTAAATAAAGGATGTCAGGAAGATAACTTCTTTTGCAGTTACACTTCTACAGTATGAATTGCAAACAAAAATACCACAGTTTTAATTGTTGTCCTTCACTAAATGCAGTTCACAGAATACACAGTTTATGTGTGCATTTTCAACATCAGAAGAAGATTCTGAGTAGGTGCCACCTTGAGGTCACTGCCTCCATCAGCTCAAATAACTTTGCAAGATCAGTGTTATCACCTCCATAATGATATATGTATATCTGACCTAAGAAAATTTTCCAATGAAATTAATGTAATTATTGAGTAATTCACATGACTGTCTGGGACCTGAGCAAGCTTATTTACTTCAAGTCTTCCCACGTCACTATATTATTCAAAACAAGCCAGCAATCCCTCATATTACTCAACTCGTAGTTTCAGACAGCTGGCATAAGACCTGCTCATGGGTTTTTGGTGATAATGGTTTCTCAGGAAACACCCATTAAAAATATACATGACTCAGTTGCTTCTCTCTTAGAATTTCTGACAAGAGAAACTGACCAGAGTTTTATACAGCTCCTAATAGATTGTAGCTTCTATTTATGGAAATTTTTAAAAGCGTTTTCAGTTGGCTGACCACATTTGACAGACTTTACTAGCACAGCTAATCTTTGATTCCTTAGTGACTATGAAAGTTTAGTTATGTATCGAAGTTCTTTGGTTTTGAAAGTATTTTCCATATTTTTTCAATAAATGATTACAAAGTCACTCCCAGTAACCATATAATTTGTGTATCACATACATTTAACAATCTCATTTCAGCTCACAATTTTATTTTTCCCTTTTGTTTATATATTACTACATTAAATATTTGTTTGCATTGAATTATTTTCCTAAAGACTTACTAAAATATATCCCCAGTCTCTGTCTGATATATGTTGTAGGAATTAACATTACATTTCACAGCAATTTGAATTTATTGAATTTGTTTATGAACATAATTCTGAGTACTGATGTCTCAGAGCTTTTTGGATTTTTTAACTTTTGTTAATTTGAGTTTTCAAGGCAGATAATAAGCAGATAGTATCCATTTATGGAAAGAAACAACATGCATGCACATTTTCTGGAATGCTTTGAAGAGCTCAGCAGCAATAATGTTTTTATTAGACCAATACCTGTGGGAAAATAGCTGTCTTTTGTTCATGGGTCACAGTCAATACAGTGCCCACATGGGATACAAAAGCTAATTTTCATCCATAAGGTGAACATTTTGAGAAACTTGGCTTCAAATGCCATTTCTAAAAGGCGTGGGTGGATATTTCATTGTTGCTTCTATATTTGTGTCTGTGGTATAAGAATCTGATTCTCTGAGTTGGATCAAAGGGGTAAAGAGTGCCCTTACCAATCTGAACTTGTTTAGTATTTCTTTGAAGCAGGAGTAATATCAGGTCCTATTGCTGAATTAGAACTGTTATTTTCTTTTTAGTTTGCTTGCAAAAGAAAAATGGCAGCAATTGTATTTTTCTCTGAAGGCAAATATTGCAAGGTTTCTACGGTAATACAAGCAGACTGAGTATTCTCAAAGGACTGTGAAGGAAGAAAGGGATTTTGCTATTCAATTAACAGTTTAGATTTTTTTTTTTAAGCCTAATTACCTGAAGAACCACAAAACCACAGAACTAGCACAGGCTTGGAGACTGACTAATGACTATCAGCTCACATAAAGAATGACCTTAACACATAGCAACATTTTTAAGTGCATTAAAGAAATAATAAAAGAGAAGTTGAGCCTCTGCTCCATCAGCATGAAGAACTCATTGAGACCT
Organism: Lepidothrix coronata; assembly: GCF_001604755.1. Taxonomy (NCBI): domain Eukaryota; kingdom Metazoa; phylum Chordata; class Aves; order Passeriformes; family Pipridae; genus Lepidothrix; species Lepidothrix coronata. The sequence goes on along the minus strand of NW_016690235.1, from coordinate 3,816,079 downwards.
GGATAACTGCAACTGACCAGTGGGATGTAACCCTCTAGTGACAGCAAAAGAAGATGAGATTTCCAGGCTCCAACAATACAGCAGTTCAAGTAGATGAGCATTCTAGTGATTTCAGCCACCTGTTTTCAGTGGTGTGCTGGTTTTAATTGGATTAAAGTTCATTTTCTTCACAGTGGCTTGGATTTGTGTTTTGGATTTGTGCTAAAATGACGATGATAATATGAAGATGCTTTTGTTACTGCTGAACAGCGTTTGCACAGCATCAAGGCCTCTTTTGCTCCCAAGCCCACTCCATCAGTGAGGAGGCTGGGTGTGCACGAGGAGTTGGGAGTGAACACAGCCGGGAAAGCTGATTCCAACTGACCCAGGGGATATCCCATATCATATGACGTCATGCTCAGCATATAAAATGGGGGAAGAAGGAGGAAGGGCTGGACATTCAGAGTGTTGGGGTTTGTCTGCCCAAGTCATCATTATATGTGATGGAACCCTGTTTTCCTGGAGATGGTTGAACACTTGCCTGCCCATGGGAAGCAGTGAATGAATGTCTTGGTTTGCTTTGCTCGAGGGCATGGTTTTTGCTTTACCTATTAAAATGTCTTTATATCAATCCACGAGTTTTTTTTGTTTTTACTCTTCCATTTTTCTCCCCAGTCCCACTGCTGGGGCAGCAAGTGACTGTGTGGTATTTAGTTGTTGGCTGGGGTTAAGTCACAACAATCCCTGTTGGTGCCCAAGGTGGGGCACAGAGACAACGACAGGTTTGGTTGGGATATGCTAGTCTGAATTTATATGCAGTTCAGCAGGAAATCAGGTGGCTCCTGTTCTTGCCATGGGGTCTCTTGCCTGGCTGTATGTTGGAGTCTAGTGCTTGTCAGTGACTGCTTTTTGCTTTTGCCACTCACTGCTGTGCTGTGCTGATGATCACCTCACTCTGCTGTGGAACGTTTTGTTAACAGCCTGGCAATGCTCCTGGGCTGTCAGGTGGCCAGGGCACTGCTGCTGTGTCTGTGCTGCTGTACTGGACAGGCTGGAACTCCACTGTGAACTTCAGTCAAAGGTACTGTGACCTGTGGGTGAGCCCACAGTGGAGAACCCATTTAACTGCAGTCTGTGGAGAATCCCACACTGTGGATGTGGGGGTGGGTGCAACCAAAGGGGGTTGTGATCCCCTGGGTGCAGGAGCAGGTTTGCTGGCAGGACTTGGGGGACCTATGCTGGAGCAGTCTGTTCCTGAGGGACTTCATCCCATCGAAAGGATACATATGGAGCAGTTAATGAAGAATTGCAGCCCATGGGAAGGACTCACATTCAAGAAGTTCAAGTGGGATTGTCTCCTGCTGGAGAGACCTCACACTGGAGCAGAGGGAGGAGAGATTCTCCTGCAGCCCTTGGTGAATACCATGGTGAGGCAGGCTGTCCCCTGCAATCCACAGATGTTAGTGGTGACTGTAGCAGGAACCCCTTGTTGGAAGCCAAACTGGGAGCAAGGACAAGAGTTTGTTGCAGTGTTAAACCCGACGGTCTAACCCAAAGGGGCAAGTGGTGGAGATTGTAGTGAATACATCTTTGAGGCAGTGTTCAAGGCCTGACAGGATAAGGCCTTGGGCAACCTGGTCTAGTGGGAGGTGTCCTTGTCCATGGCAGGAGGGGTTGGGACTAGAGGATCTTTAAGACCCCTTAAACTCCTTAACATTCTATGGTTCTATGATTCTAAGTTGCTGCAACCCATGACTTGAGTTGCAAGTTATAGGAATAACTTTAACTGGAACCATCTGACCCAGAGGAGGAGAAGACTTACAAGAAGAATTCCAAGTGCAACAGTGAAGCAACCTAAGGTTGGTTCCTGGTATCTCCACAAAACACCTGAAACTCTACTGCTGCAAGTGATCACCATAGCTGATCACCACAGGCAAATTGGTGAACTAATGTAGCACAAAGTTAAACATTAAACTGTCTGTAACATCTTTGTAACATTACTTAAAGTCTGATACTTGAGGTGAGATACATTTATCTATTCTGAAAATGCAAGTAAACAATCCTAGCTGTAGCAACAGACACTTAGACATACGAAGCCTAATTACAAATATTCCAACGATGGATGTGTTCTGCAAGTCAGAGAGAATTTCTGTCCCACAGGAACTAAAATATTTTCAGGATTTTAAGCAATGTGAAAACTGAAACACTGTGTCTTTCTGAATGAGTAATGTCTGATCTTTTCTTCTTTGCTAATAAGGCTGAGCTGCAGCTTACGTGACTCAAATCAAATGTTACAAACCAAAGATGAAGGCACCTTTGAGTCTTCCGGAAAACAGAGTAAGCACTGAAATACACATTAAAATATGACATCTGGAAAAAATATTGCTGTGTATGCAGTTAAGTAGAAGAACAGTATGTTAAACCACTCTTTCTTTGGAAATTCTCTGAAAAGGACAGGTACTGCTCTGATCACTGATAATACATTCTTCTGTACTGCCATCCCACACTGGCACCCATTCAGCTTTCCCACTGAAACAGTATAGTATCACAGCTCCATTTTCTTCTTGATTAAGACAGTAGTCAGGATGACACTCATACAACATTGTTACCTCCTTCAGGCTAGAAGACAAGCCTTATAATCCTCTGCTCAGAAATGTCAGAATCAAGTTATTAGCCACAAAAATTAACTACAGCAGCTTGTCTTAATCTTTGCTCACAGATATGCGCACTTTCAACACAGCTGCATAGTGGCAGAGGTGACATATAGAAGACAAGCAAAGCTTCGCTCTTCCCTACCTTCTCTCAAAGTATATAGAAAATCTCGAAAAATTAACTGATGCAGATCTGCTTGTGCAGGAGGCACGATTTTTTAACTGCCACAGTAATGGATACTGCTACTAGAGTCAGTAGAAGCAGCCTCCTTAAAGATGGATTGTGCGATTGCATTACAAAGCCAAGGAGGAATGGTAGTGTGGTGGGAATGTTAATTTTCCACCCCTTTCTTCCTTGAACATCCAGTCTCCAACAGCCTAATTCTGCTCTACAGTCTTGCTTTGTGCTGGACAAGTAGGGAAACACAATGGTGGTACGGATAGTTGTATAAATCCAACTCTGATCTCCAGATTTATAAATCCAATAGTTCATCTGGAAGACAAAAGTAGCTTAGGTATTTCCAAAATTTCTATTCTATACACAGTAATTTTTTAGAAGACAAACCCCAGAGAGAACCACCTTGACAAAAACTACTAAAGGTAGGGGATCCAGTAATTTGTCATGGTTATTAGGGCACCTAGCAAAAGTTACAGAAAAAATATTACCAGTCTTGATTGTCAGTATTTTTTATGGACTGTATTTGCTCCTACAGTTTCAACATAAAACTACTCATGGCTCCAGTATTTCCCTGACAGTATGCAGAAAAATTCAGAACATATTCTGTCCGAAGAATTTCTTCAGAGGGTATTCCTGGAACAATAGCTTGACTTTACATCTTCTTTCAGAAAAGATATGCTCTTAAACCACTTTTTGCTTAAGTTCATCTCTATTAATTTACCACCCTCTTATATGACAGGTAATGATACCCTGACCAGATTTCCTTTTAATGAAGTTAGGTTGTCTTCTGATAAGAACAATATGAGAAGAATTATTGATACAGATTAAGTGCTTCTTGTGAAAGTAATTTTTCTTCAGTTTTAAATTCTATCATTAGATCACCTAATTAGCACTACCAGATTAAAAAAAAAATCAAAAATTTTCCTTTTCACTCATCCTCTCTTCTTTTATCTTTAATCAAGTATGAACAGCAGTACTAATTTTCTGCGTATTCTATTTTATTTCTTCATCTGAGAGTGTTAAGTCACATTGTTTAGGAAAGACAAAAAAATTTCACTCTGAAATTTGCTACTCAGATTGTTATGAATCTTGTAGCTTGTCAAACATTCACTTGAAATGAAACCTCGTGATCTCACAAATGTGGGCTGATTGCACCGTCATCTATACATCTTCTAGACACTTGATCTTGATTCTCCATTACTTTGTTCCTTGAGTCACCATCCCCAGAGACACTGAAAGCAAAGTGTTTATTAGTATATAGCCATGGAGACCCCACCCATCATTTCCATCATTCTGTTTTCCGAGGTACAAACAGACATCAGAAAAAAGTGGTCTGTCAGTCATATCAGTCAGGGACAGGGGAGAAGGTACAATAAGAGAAAGCAGAGAGGAGTTTCCAACAGAAAACTTTCACGGAACGTGTCTGCATAGTCTGTTTATTATACTGATTACAAAGATATGAAGATGTTGGTTAGGAGTGAATGGCAGCATGCTTACAAACACTCACCATGAATATCAATACACCTCTGAAGAGATTTACATGTTTTTGATGGAAACATCAGTGGCCCTCTGTGCCTCATCATCACACATGATAGCATAAATTAAGTTTCTTTGTATTAGAAACAAAGAGAGTGAAGACCAGAAAGATCAAACGAGTAAATGTATATATGGTGACTAAGGTAAAAGATTTGCAGGCAATTATATGTCTGCATGATTTGACTTTATATTTCTATACATATAAACTACAGCGAAAATATTCAGTGTGTAAGATTATTCACTCCTTTAAGCCCATGCATTGCAATTCAGTAGGCATAGGTGTTTGTGTTTATGTGCCTAAAGAGAGTTTGATTTATTTGATTTGGTTCAGTGTACAGCTCATATTATTTGTGTTTGCACATATTTAGATACATAATGCATAAATATATGTTAACTATATGGTTGCAAAAATTAGTGCAAATATTGTTTGTGTATATAGCTTCTCATAAAATGAATAAATATTTTCTCTCTGTCCCATTCCTTTTTAAAGTTTGGTTTGCTTTTTAAACAGAGGAACTAGAAATGTTATTGCTCACAGAATTCCTCATTAGGCCCACAAGAAGAATAGAATGTATAGACCTAATTTCACTCTTGTCATGACTCTATGAACTGAAGTTCTACTCTGACAGAAAGGAAAAAGAGACCAAAAAGAATCACTGCAGAGAGCCGTCTCTTTTCCAAGTCACTGTCATGTTGGAAGTTGATTTGCCTTTACCTCTTCAGTGTCCTTATGGCAAAGCAATCCTACGTCAAGCCCCTTCATATTTCTGTGGACCTGCAGACCAAGAGGATAATACACCAGTTTCTGTGTGGCAGAACTTTTATCTTGACATTTCACCCCCGTGGTTTTCTGGGAACAAGTTTAATTGTCGCTAGCATTAAAAATCAGAAAATTATTGTCTCTGATTCTCCAACAAGTTATAACAAGCCTGTTGTTAACAAGAGGGAGAAATTAATTATTTCATACAGTTAATAGGATGCCTTATTCAGTCTATTAAACATTTCTAATGTTGATCTGGTACATTGTAGCAAAAAAAAAAAAAAAAAAGCCCTTTCTTTTATCACTCCTTTAGTTTTCTGGACTACTTTGTGTCAAGAAAGCATTTAACACTGTAACAACTGCACACTGAAAAATTACATGTCAAGGAAATATTGCCACTGCTTTAAGCTCACAGAATTGAGGTAAAGACTGATTTGGGAGAATACCTTCAGTCAGGTAATCATGGTACATTCTTACAAGCCCCTATTTTAATAATGTTTGTTTTAGTTGTAACTAACTGAGTTTACATATAGAGTAAATGAAAATACTATACTGTGAGGGGTGTACATTTTTCTATTTGAATAAAATACAAATACACTTGAAATGCAGTAAACTTTGAAACAAAAGTTGTTGATTCAGTGTCTGTTAACTTCATCAGTCGAGAAGGATAACTTTAGTTTTTTACATACCAATTATGTATTAAAGGCTTTAACATTAAAGGGAGGGGAAGGAATAGCGAATACTGCAGCAGAATTTGTAAAACAACTTGGAGCAAAGATAGGTGCATAAGTGTGGTGGAGACCTCAAATTGTGTTGAATTTAGATCATATTTTGTGGAGTTTGATGCATATACATGCTTATACTATCTTGGTTATTGTAAAGTCTTATTGGAACACCGTATAAGCAGAGACTGGAAGGTTTTTTATTTTTTTTTCTTGTTTGTGGACTTAATGTCTTTAACCATTATGCTGCTAGGAAGTACATTACCTTAACAATTCATATTTAACAACAACAACTTTCTCAGATGGTTTAATGACAAACACACCTGTCTATAATTTACACTTTCTTTAAATGAATACACATTTCCAGCAAGTATGTTGCTAGAGTAAAACAAGGAATGTAGATCTGATCTTAGGTGTTTTAAAATTTTCATCTTATCAAGAGAGTAGGCCTAAATCTCATACCAGTGACACAACCATACTGTGACCTTTCATCATATTCGGATGTAGGTTTGAAATGCTGAAGTCAGTCCTTTTCATGTCAATTTAAATTATATCAGCATGGTTTTTCCTTAATATGTGTATACACGGCCATATTTTTGATTCAGCTTGGATCAGAAACTTCTGGCTGTTTCTTCCTGATTCAAGATGCCTTAGCATTTTGTCATTAGCCTCCAACAAAATCTCATTTCATGCAGAGGCAGACAAGTGACTTGTCTCATATGACTGGAGGGCAGTCTTAAATGTCTAGTTCTAAACCACCACTGTTTACATTTCCTTAGTATCTCCAAAGCCACTCACAGTGTTCAGACAGAAGTAAAAGTCTGGTTCATCAGTATCATAATACAATTTTCTAGAGCCTTGAAAAACACAGATTCTAGAGCCCATGTCTTGGCAGCTGTCATTCTGACAACTGGAAAATTAAACTTTCAAATATATTGCTGGCTAAGCATTTTCAGATTGGGGTTTCTACTGAAATAAGATTTTTATAGGTACAAATATGAAAAGCCAAGGCTGCTTGAGGCAAGACTTGTAGTACACTGGCACAGGATCACTGGAGTTTACTGAACAATGTCATATATTGAGCATCTGAGCAGTGGGAAATTTATCACACTGGAATTTGTTGATAGGCAGTCACTTATGTGCTTCCATCATGTCCCATCCCAGTGGTATTTATAATAAAGGAAACTTATAATTTTTCATGAGCTCAGCTCTTCCCTATTTGTATCCCAAATGGATTTCAAAGGAAGTCCCAAAGATTGTATTTCTTCATTCCCATTTGTAGTATAAGCTCATACAGGTAAGCCATGGAAAGGTCATAGAAATATGAATTCAGAAGTTGTTTTCTTTTGCAACCCATGCTACAGGCAAATTGCTTCCTCTTAGTTAATAGCTATAACACACTAATAGCTAACACACCACTGTCATATGAGCAACTCATCATCTCCCCCAAGTGGATCACTACATTTTATTACCAATAGAATGTTCTAGGCCTATTTTAATATTCTTATTTCTTCTATGTGTTGATTTAATATGAAAATTGCATGATGAAACTCTTACATGTCAAAACCAAGTAATTAAAAAATGCAAATGAACTTATCAGGGAAGAAAAATGGTTCATTTGCAGCTTTTTTCCACACAGCAAACTTAACCTGTATTCAAGCAGGCGCAACAATATATATAACAGAAATTAAAAGGTGGACAAGGAAACAAGCACAAGAGGCACAATGCTCCCAAAACACAGGAGGTTCTTTGAGAATATAAAGCAGTACTTCATACTGTAAGGGTGACTAAGCACTGGCACAGTTTTCTTACAGAGGCTGTGCAGTCTCCACTCTTGGAAATATTCAAAAGCTGTCTGGATTTTGTTCTCAGTAACTGGTTTGAGGTGGCCCTGCTTGAGCAGAGGCACTGGACCAGATGACCTCCAGTGGTCCCTTCCATCCTCAGCCAGGAAGATCACCTCTGTGATTCTTTGATTCTATGAATGCTCATCCCAGGTCTTTTAGCATATAATAATAAATCTAATTGGTTCTAGAAGGACATGTCACTGTTAGTAAAAAGTGACACAACCTTAACTGCATCACATTAATACACCACTCTTCTGCTTCCCATGCTTTTCCCTAAGAGCTACAAAAAAGTTTTTGTCAGCATACCCTTCTGATTTCATTCAGATATTCCCTTCTTTACATCTGTCACTGCATTTTGCCTTGGAAAGTGTTAGTTGGAGCTGCTGCATTTTATCTATATCCATTATTCTTCTAAATAATTTTCTGGCTGCTCTCAGAGGAAACTAATACATGCACCTTTTTCATTGTGTGACACAGGATACCAGGAAGACAGAAGAAGAATATAGGGAAGATAGTCACTGAGACGTAAGAAAGTCATCAACCATATTGAACTCTGCTGTGATTAGCTGGCATATGGATAAAACCGTCAAGTGTAAGGATTAAACAGTTTATAACACCAGACATTATCTTCAAGAAAAGATATTGCAGTGATTAAGAATCTTTTAAAGAGATCTTAGATGTGCAGACAAACACGTTCTCCCTGTAGGTCTAAAACTGTAAATAGCAATGAACTGTTGGTGTTATTGTCATGTGAAAATGACACACGAAAACATTAGCTTGAGATTTAGTTGAAGTTTTAAGATTTTAATCCTGTTAAATGATTCAGAAATTCAAATGTCAAGGAGTAAGCAAAATGTTGGAGTACATGCTTGTTATTTTGGAATTTATTAATTATATGGGGAAAAAAGAATTACTCTTAATCAATTTTAGATTAGACTGATGTTGTATCAGTATGTCCTTGGTAAAAAAATTGAATGTCTCTTACTAGCCCTGAAATTGAAGTACCCCTCACACACTTAAAAGTGGACTTTAAAGCCAGAAGCTGAAAGTGGTCCTTAAAGGCTGCAAATAATCTTGTATTACCTCACTCTATATACTACATTTTTTGAAAAGTGGCAATCTAGCACTCTTTCTGTGGATTCACATTCATGTGTAATTTGCACTTGAAGAGAGGACTTGGAATAGCAAACAGTAAATTGGAGCAGCAGAGCTCGGGTGTGCTTTGCTTGGCTGTAAATGATCACATAAGGCAGTAAAGACTTAAAAGAGTGAATACTGCTGGGGAAAGGCAAGGAATATAATCTGGGTTTCGTGTATGACAAATGTAAATGAAGTATGATGTAAGCAAAACCTTGCTTCCCTAACCTTTAAAAGGTAAGTGGATTACATTTGCTTCTTGAAGTTACTAAAAGCTCTTTTCATCTCTGGCAGACAAGGAATTCCCATTCCAGTTCTAGAGACTTTTTCTTAAAAGCTTTTCGTTTCACTGTAGTTAAGGATGTGAGTGGTCAGGTGAAAATATTCCTTTTACTTTTTCTTGAGGCAAAGGACCTTTTGTCTCAATGGATATTAGAGGACACAGAGAGAAAAGAGAGATGGTTTAGTGTTTTTATTTCTTTGGTGGAAGCTACTGTATTCACCTCTTAGTACTAAGCATTACCATCAATTTTGCAGGTATAATAGATATAATATTTAGAGGCAGAATAGATAAATCTGTGCTAGTGTTTAGACTGCTGGATCTGGCTTAATTAATTATCTCATAGAAATTGATAATTCTACACTGTATCACAGATGTGGCAGTAGATGGAAAATTGATAAAACCTTTGTATTCCTTACAACAGGTCCAGGACTCTCTTGCATGTTCATATTTATTCAGTTATTAGTTAGACAATGATCATTCTATTCAATAAGAGAAAATATCAAAATTCATTATTCACATTCAAACTGCAGTGTTTCATGGTGATTGTGGTCCATCTTCCCAATGCCCCATCCTTACAGAAATCTCTATCCAAATGGTACTTGCCAGAGCACAAAGCTTTCTTCTTTTTCAGTGTAGCAAGGACTGTTCACTCAGTTAAAATATGTAGTTCCACAGACAACCCAGAAGGAGCAAATTGTTGACTAAAATCTATGGACATCTGCAGCACTGTTTTGAAGTAAATTTTGAGGTAATATTTAGATTGGGACTTCAGTTATTCAGTGGTATACTAGAAACTGTTCATACAAAATAAATATATTGCAGAAACAGTTTACAGTCTCTTATTTAAAAAGCAATTTTTTCATCAAAACATTGTTGATTAAAAAAAAAAAAAAGATAACCTAACCTAGTATTACAGATTGCTCAAGCATTGCTTTTCAACAATTTTGGAAAAAAAAATCTGTTCTAGCATAAAATGGATAAAGTCTGTATCCACAACCAACTGAAGATACAAATAAAACTCAGGGTTTTTTTCTTTTCTACTCATCACCCCACCTGTCAGACATACAAAATGGAATATTCACATGAGCTGTTTACTTCCATAAAGGATAGCATCCAGAATTTTTTAAAGGACAGAATGATGTTGTTGCTGTGGTCAAAAAAGTAACAATGACACTCGTGGGTGGAACAGAGTGAGCCTTTGGGCTGGATCTTCCTTTGGAGAAAATGTATGTAGTTAACTTATATTGTAGTTGATTTGTGTCAGTGTCAGACTTTTTGTGTATTCAAACAATACCAATTTCTTTTACTGATAAAACCAAATGTACTTTGCACATCAGAAAATAAAGCTGGGCACAAAATCATATGAGAGTGATGCTGGAAATCATTACTGATTTTTTAATTAACCTACTCTTCTTCAGCAAGATAAAATTCGAAGATCTTGAATTTATGTTCCTAGCAAAGAAAAAGGAGAAAAAGGCCAGACTCTTCTGCAGCTGAAACAATAGCTGTTGCATTAACAGACTAGCACATGGATTTCTGAATGGGGCTTAAACTACCTTGTTTATTGAACAATGTTGCAGGTTTTTTTCAAACTGTGAAAATTGGAATAATCCTGTTACAGAAGACAATTCTTGACTGATTTGAATATATGCATATATATACTTAGAGATAGGTGAATATGCTACACTATCATCTGTATTGCATTAAATACAGAGGAGAAATGTACAACTAGGACTAATCAATTAGGATGCTGAGAGATTTACTTGGTATCAGTATTTACAATAATTTTTTTCAAATTCTCTATCTATAAAACATTTGTCCATGACAAGTAGAAATGAAGTACTACGTAAATGCTTAAAACAATAGAATTTTTCAAGAATCAATAAGTAGTCATAGAAAATGTTTATATCAGTTTTATCATGAAAAGTTACATTAGTATATTCCTAACTTCATCTGATATTCAAGCTGCCTTTCCCTTGCTTTTGTATTAGAAAAGTTTTTTTCAGTCATCTAGAAGAAACAACACCTTTGGATAAACAAAGACAACTTTTTACTGTCAAAATCAAATTAATTTAAAGCCTATAACACCAATCTAGCAGACTGGCGTTGTGCCATGGTAAAACAAATGTTGTTGTACAGACCATCTTACAACCACTTTCTAATGAATATTTAAATGTCAATGTGCAAGCAATTTTACTGAGATACATCTCAATGCAAGTAGAGGCTTGTACTTTTCTCTCATGCTATGTATGGTCTTGTTTGGGAAGAAATATGTCTAAAGACATAAGTCTGATGTTTTAAGAAGACCCTAAATGTGTTTAAGAGTTTCCACCACAGTGATATTGAGACCCTCAAGATTTGAGCCCCTCAAGATGTGAATCAAACTTGGCAATATTTTTTTTTTAGTTGTTAATCAGAAGCCATAGCTGGACAGTTATGATTAAGCAATTGCATTGTGAATCTTGTATTCTTGGCTAACCTTTTGTTTTAAGGAAAAGGGAAGACAATCCCAAGATGAATGGGCTGTCTGGACAAGAGCCACCAGGAGTGATGTCAGCAGGACTGAGCAGTAACTGCAGAGAGGTAATTCCAGAAGTGGGAGATTGTGACCACTGAGTCACTGATAACCTACTCGAAATGGACCTCACATGGATCAAATGGAGGGAAGAACCGTGCCTGCACACTAACTGGCATGGGAAGTGAGAGATATAATTAGCAAATAGGCAGGTGAGTACTAATTAATGGAAAAGTTACATAATTTGTAACCAATGAGTGCTGATGCCTTTGTTTGTTAAAATGCATAAATACTGTAAAATTTTAGTGATCTGGGAGCCAGACTTTTATGGGCTACCACCCAGCTCCCTGCTTTGTGCAGCCTAGAATAAAACACAGTAATACTTGACCCATTGTGTGAACTGGCACTATGCACTGGACAATGAGCCTGCTTTTGGGACAGCAACAGGGTTCCTTTGAATTATGGTGAAATACATGTTTGCATTCCCAGTGGGATTTGATCAATACACGTTTTGAAATCAAGAATGTTCTAGGTGGAAAAAATACTCTGAAGGATTTTCATGAATACTGCTTATATCATCTGCCTCTGAGAAAACCTATTTTGCTAAGCTGCTCAAATGTAGCTTTGGAGACAACACTCCACTTCTCTGCTCCAGCCCTGCCTTTCTTCTTGCAATAATTTTAGCTAATTTCTTCATTCCCCACCAAACTCCTTTTATACAAGATAGGCATCAAAGCATCCTTTTTTTATTACTCATTTTGTGGAGATGGGAATGTTTTATGCATGGCAAATACATATTGACAAGGCTGTTTTTTAAAGAACACATAATATGATGAGGTATTTGCAATAGGTTCTGATGGCCTGAAAGCAGTATGACCTGAGCATCCAAAACAACAGTCTCCTGAAGTGTCTTATTCAGTTATAGTCAGGGAAATAAAGACCAGAAGCATAGCAGGTTCCAGGAAGAGGAGAAAAATCTCACATTTTGGAAAAGCAAATACCTTTGTTCCTCCTTTCTCTCACTCTTTCAGTTTTGAAAACTTTACCACTCTTCTTTATTTTGGATTTAGTTGGTGCAGTGCAGCTTTCAGATTTGTAATGCATTTTTGGTTCCATATATAAGAAAGTACTATTTTTATGACATCACATTTGTCAATATCCCATAATTATAGCACACTGAAAATGTCATAATACTCATAATGCATTGTGAAGCATCTTCACTTTGTTATCAGTTCAATTACAACTAATATTAGCCAGATTTATTCATAAATAATGATCCATACCTATAAACTTCATCCTTGTCAAATTAAACATATATGAATCTTGACGTTCTGCCTGTTAAAGCAAGATTTTATTTCCACCAGACTTGGTGTTTTATTTTTCGTTTAAGTTTTTTGTTTGTTTTGTACAAAAATAATGGTTGTTTAATAAAAGCATTTAAAGGGTTACTTGCAATTTATTAAATTTTTATTTCAACAAGCAGTATTAAATGTAAAAAAATTTCTATTAAGATTCCATATGCATGCTGAAGAAAAGTTTTTCTTTGTCTTGGCTACAGATTTCTAGGCCAGTAGACAACAAATCCAGTCGTTTGTTCAGCTTTTAATATGTAAGAATTGCAATCAATTTTTATGCTGTCATGGAAATTAATCAGAAAGCGTGCTTCTTTAAGAATTCTTTAAGATGTGATGTGGCATCTGCTATTGTAAACATTGTTTTTATTGACTATTGAAGCTAATACATTTGATAAATAAAATACTCAGAAAATGACAGTGTCTGTACTCCCAGTGATGTCCGTGGGCTGCTATAGTACCTCATTCCATCCCCTTTCTGCATATTATCAGATATTTTTGTTTTCTATCATATTTATATTTATTTTATTTAAGGAGGTACATCTTCATGAATTGGTTTACGCAACAAAATATTGGTAATTTTTAAACTGATGAGCTGCAAAATTCTACATACCCTATTTTTCCTAATCTTTTACAAGTTTTTATAGTGTTATTCTGGGATGATCTAAGAAGATATTGTTCTTTTGCTGTTTTTGTTTTTAAACTGGTAACTGAAGTCTTACCTCCAGATATAAAAGCTCTTTTAGGAATTCAGAAATTAAACTGCTCTGTTTTGTGAGGTCAACAGCAACTGGCAGTTTTGAGATCAAAAGTAAAGGACTGTACAATGAACTGGTAACTCATGCAATGCTGATAAATTTGAAATTGCCTAGTCGGAGATTTCAAGAACTGAATAAGTGGATTTTTCTTTTAAAGGTGGTGGAAGGACAGAAGGTATAAACATTATTGCCATGTCAACTCTTTCCATCCCTAGGAAGGTCTTTAGCACTTCATGAGTTCCCACTGGACACTGAACAGGTCTAGTGATTAGAAAAGGGATGCTAAAGGAAGACCAGAAATCAAGTAAAAGTTTCGAAGGAAGTTTCAGATAGAGGTACTTTATTACACACTATGATAACCTAAGGGTAAGTATGACAGGTTGGTGCTCATTTCATTAAAAACAATGCAAAAAGATTAGATAAAAGTATAATGTTATGATATAAATAGAAGGCTATATTCGATCAAGGCAGAAAACAAACACCAGGAGGCACAACACAAAAATATTACAACCAGGCACAAAACTAATATTTAAACAAATAACTAAGAAAATCAAGACAATTACAAGATATGACTAGAAGACAGGAAAAGATGAGTTACCAAGAAAGACTGATCTATGAATTATGCTGTTGTTAAAATCTCATTGTAAAATTACATCGCACTGATAAATCAAGTCTGAAAAAGTTATGTTTAATTTTGATAAGTGAAAATTTTAAAACTTTCTAGTGCACTGTTGCAGCTCAGGGAAATTTTTGCCAGATGATATTTGATTTAACAACAAACAAGTACTTTAAAAATAAACAAGAAAAATATTTTCAAAAATGTTTGACTGAACAGCTTTTTGAAAAATTATTTCACTATCATCTACTCAACTTTTAAGTATCTCTTTCATTTTCTAGAAGTAAGGTAGAACTATCTAGAAAAAGTTTGTGGCAGAAATGCAGCAGTTAGCAAAAGGATTTTTATATATATCAGCAAACTGTGTTTTCTGGGGGAAAATTAATCTCATGTTTTGTGCTTAGGCACACCAGAAACCATGGAGTGGGAAGAAGCTATCACGGTACTAAAGTTAGCTTCCAAGGTCCTAGTGCCTTAGAAGTACTCGCCTTGGTTTGCCTTATTTTCAGTTCTCAGCAAGTAGTGCCTCAGTGGACACCAGAGGGCCTCCAGTGCCTTTTCCTTTCCTGCTTGTGGCAGTGACAAAGATAGTCAGTGTTCTTGTGTGTCCTCCACACTAAGACACACATCCTCTCTCTGATGAGCAGCATGATTTGTCCTGCACTGAGAACACCAGGTGGGAATTGTCCAAAGACAAGATAACTGATAATCTAACCATTACAACTAGATTTATTGACAATACCGTATCTAAATATTGCCAATGAAGTATATAATACAGGCAGGTATAAAGGATTATGATATTAAGCAGGTTCAGTGAAGTAGTGGTTTACAGTCTTTGGCCTTTCAGACCACATGATTACAAAGCAACAAAGACACCTGGGGAGCTACTTCAGGATTTTATCTGTGTACGTGACTGGATCTTAGCCAGTGTGGTGCTGCTGGGAGGACAGACCACCTAGAAGCTACCTGCAGTTTGCTCAGCTGGCCCAGTCTCCAGCAGCGTTTTGTACCCTTTTGCAGGCCAATATGACAAAGTCAATTGCAATCATCACAGCTCACCCATCTCAGGAATGCAAACATCCAGACAGTTCCTCCTGCAATTCCCACCTGGTGTTCCTATCTTAGGACAAATCATACTGCCCATCAGTGACAATGAGGACAGAGGGTGTGTGTGGGGGAAGCATAAATAGGAACCCCTGACTCTCTGGTTTTGCCATCACACATCTATATGCTCCAATGCTGTTTACCAGTGCATGATCAAATTTGTAGTCTGTAGCTGCCTTCAAGACCTTTGATAAACCACTGGTAGCTTAGTGATTGATTGAAATTAGCAGCTCAAAAAGATGAGCAAATATGGCACTTCAGAAACATGGAACAACATATGCAAAGGTGCAGCATGTAAGACAGTGATATTTACATGCTTCTGATCCTGTTGTGGATTATTCTAATTGAAATTATCTGGCTTGCAGCCAAGGAGAAGAAACCATACTCCAGAGGTTACATACTGCTAGCCTTTTGCTACCCAATGTTATTAAAATTTTTCTTGCAAGATCTAATTATTTCTTAATGTATGAATCTTTATCCAGCAGTGGATAAAAGTATGTTAGTGAGCACCAGGCACTTAAAAGAGAGAACAGTTTCATTTGATTAACGACTTGTTTGTTTATTTTTGTAAAGTGAGATCTACTTTGAATGATAAAACAATTGAGGGAGAATATGAAATATATATACAAGCTAGAATTATTAAGGTGAGCCTTTCACTGTTATATACAGATTTTTCTCTTTCACATGTGAGGATACATCCTCAGTTTGACTGATACTAGATATGCATGTGCATGTGCAGGGGACTGGAAGGCAATTGTCAAAGAAATTTTGACTCTTGTTTGTCCTGCAATAATTGACAATTGGTGGAAGATTTTTCCTAAATAATTCAGTCATGCCATTAGGGATTACCTCCCATTGGCCAGCCAAGTAAACTAGAATATATTTCATTTCATCATTCTATATGCTATTCACTCATACATTACCCACTTATACCTACTCTTCACTGATTTCATTACAACACTGCAGATAAATAGAGAAAAACAGGAAACTATCTCAAAGGGAAATTTGTATGAAGAAAATAGGGAAGGCAGGCTAGTGAACCAAACTCACCACATAATAACTAGAATTATTTTGATTGTAGTTGGTAACACCAGATATCACCACACTGATGTCTTATAAAAACCTTTTTAGACTCTGGATCGCTGATAAAGTAATATTTATAGCCTTTGTGTCAAAGACCTGGAAGGATATTTGAAATAACATGAAAAGTAGTATTAATGAAGCAAACATTAGTAAAATTCCCTGGGTGTTAACTTTATATTCTAAGACAAGAATTTTTAAAAGAGTGAGTTCGTGAATTTCATCTTTGTATCAAAACCAAGAGTTGAGCCTAAAGTAGCTCATTTGTGCACCCTGCATGACAGCAACTTCTCATCTCCTTTGCAGGGTAAAATGTATGAGTGATTCTTCCACCTGATCTTCAACCCTATCTATGTTATGTGGCCTTCATTACTTATAATCTTCAATAAGGGATATTAGATGTACATTCCTGTCTATTCCTTTTAGTAATTGCTTTCAAATCCTACCAATTTGACTAATTTTTTTCACTAGTTCATAACACTCTCTCACTTCATAGTGTCCAGCCTAAAAATTTGCAAGTTCACTATTCACTGTCAAAAAAAAAAATAATTTCTCTTTAACATGGTTCCATGTGTCAATAAGTGCTCTATCATTCTAGAATAACAATTATGCATTCATCTGTTTCACTACTATCATGATTTTGTGAAATGATTTTTGTTTTGTTTCATGGTTCCTCAGGGGGATTGCATTTGTTTCCAGGTAGGCTGATAAATTAAGACTCTTGAGAAGCCTGTTAGAGACCAGCTGAAAAATATTATTGGCAACTAGTGCATTTTCCTCTACTTATGCCAGTGAAGTTATTACAGGTGATAGATATTTTCTCCCCAGCACTAGTCAAAGGGGCAAATTGGAAGTCATTACCGCTGAAAGTGACAAGGAATCATAGAATCTTAGAATATCCTCAGGTGGAAGGGACCTATAAGGATGACAGAAATCCAACTCCTGCCTCTGCACAGACAACCCCAAGAATCATGCCCTGTACCTGAGAGCACTGTCCAAACAAACAAAGATGTTCATTAAGACTCTCTTCTAAGTAAAGCAGGAGGTACTGAAGAGAAGGTAGGCCCTGTCTGCTTTACTGTTGTGGTTGGTCTCAAACCTCAAGGTAGACATGAAATAGAATTTTCACATTTAGCATAAAACAGGTTGCAGTTGTCCCATGTTTTACAGAATTAGTATGGTTACTAGAAAATCTTCTGTCTTTTGCTACATTATTGTTTATAAGTGCTTGTTATACTATGTTACTGATTATAAATTTAATCCTGAGAAAATTTGGTGTGCATATTTGTTTATATTGCTGTAGGCATCAGTCACATTCATTGTTTCAATTCTGTGGTATGAGTAGAATTTCTGGTGGAAGTGTCCCTTGAATTTTTTTAAATAACGTCACCACAATAGCATGGAGAATGTATCTTCGATATTGTAACTCTCCACTACAAAACTGTTGAGCTATCAGTGAAAAGATTTTCTCTACAGTTACCTCTCTTAAGAAATTGTCGTGTAGGTAGTATGGTGAAGGTGGTGATAGAAAAGGCAAAGATGTAAAACTATGCAATATACAGGTATTTTGCCTCCTTGCTATGAACTAGCAGACATTTCATTGAGAGTCTGGCCACCAACTGCAGATTTGTTATAAGTGCCAATACCTAAAAAAATAAAAAAGGTTGCAAACCTTCTTTCCAACAAAAGACAATGAATGTCTGAGAAATGCCATGTATTGTGCATTTTCCAGTCTTTTATTCAAATCTTTATCATTATGTCAAAGCATTCACTTCCTTTCATGAACTGGTTTTCTATATCTGCCCCAACAGTTAGTTTGGTTGTGAAAATGAGTTCATCTTCATGTTCATGTGGTTGTTAATAGACAAGAGACAGAGCAGATAAATGGTACCACGATTATAGGAATGGTATTCAAACACACATATATGAAGTTTTATTTTAACTCCTATCAAATCCATGGGGACCTATACTGTGAATTTACATTCAATCTTACCAATGGCTTGGAGGAACACGGACAGGGAAGTAATTTTTACAATCCTTGCCCTAAGTCACCGCAGGCTGGGGCGTATAAGCACATAGCTGGTGAAGTAAAAGTACATAACAGTCACCAACATTTTGGTGTATAATAATTTGCTGGGGTTCTTCATAAAAGCATATGTCACAGAATAAAAGGCAGTCATTCCTAAGGCATCATGTTCTGTTACTCCTGAGGTTCGTGGGTTATATCTTGGTCACTGACTACATGCTCTGTGCCCTCTGCATGTGAGGTAAGCCCCACTGATGAGCAGGAAAAAACACACGCACTTTAAAAACACCATAACATAAATTGCAAGAAAACATAGTTTCAAATGGAGTCATCTTGCTTTTTGACTGCTTAGAACCAACTACAGCAGGACATCTGATAGGATGATTTTTTTTCCTTCTTTGGATCAAACAGAATGTCTTTTTACTGCCTGAATTTGGATAATATATTTTGTCATTTTATCTAGAGAAATTTTGCTTTCTCAGATGACCAAAAATTCATGGCTATTAGAGTGTCCAGATAATATTTTACATATTGTTTTATAAGAAAAAGCTTAAAAAAATAGATATTTTTTTATTTCTGATGGGCTCCAAAACTACGTTGTTACTAGATCATTATTTCCCACTGACTGTTCTAGTTCAGTAGATCCTTCTATTTTAAAGGATCTTTCATCAAATTGAACTGTATCCCCAGTGTAAAGTGTATTTGCATAACTGAAGTGCTAGACAACTAACTTAAAAAAATATTTTACTTACTTTTCTTAATTTATAACATTTGTACTTTATCATTAAAGTATATGCTTAGCACAGTTAGGCATTATTCTGTTGATACCATATTTGTTCAGCCAGTAAGCTTACTGTCAAACATTTGTAAAAAGACACTTGCAAGTAATGAGATTTCATTATTAAAGATGCAATTTTTTTGTGCTGAGAGGTATTGTCTATGATATCTGAAAACTTGAAAATACTTATTTATGTATGAGGTAATTATTCTCATGTCAGCAGTCCCATTGAGTTAATGAGATTATTAACAAGAGAAAAGTTGTTCCTATTTTGGTGTTTTCAGAATTAGAATATGTACTCTGTTTTTCAAAATCTTAGAAGCTGTTTAAGCAGCTCTTTCCTCCCTAGATTTGCTCAATCCTACCTCTTAGACCTATATCTTACTGAGAAGTGATATCCAAGCCCTTTAAGCAGCTTTAAGGATCTCAGCCTAATATACTTGATAGATGCCTATGCTAATATCATCACTTTCCCTGTCTCTGCACTTATTTTCATAAGCATTGCTAATCAGTATGACAGAACAATATGATTTCTTTTTTTAATCTCAGGAGTTCTTAGCCTTTCTTATGTGTGGTCTCACATTGTAAAACATAAAAAAATCACTCATGATTATACCCCTCCTTTCACAAAGAGTGTTTCTTATATGTGAACCATTTTTTTTTCTTTGGCGTCTACTGCTGGCAGAAGTGGGATTGTGTGTCTCCTGCTGTGACCTAGTATAGGTTTTTTTCTTCCCTTATTTTTTAAGAAGGTCTTCAATTTCCAAAATGTTCTGAAATTCTGTGTTCCTTTTTTTTGTCTGATTATCCATTCAACATAATATTCCCTAATTATGAATTCAAGGTGAAATTAATTTATGGTAAATTTTCAAATTGAAAATAACATCCAGCATCCTTCAATTACTGCATTGAGGAAGATCTATTCTTCAAATACCCACAGACACCCTGAAAATTATACTTTTGTTATTGGTGATAAAATAGTGGACTTTTTCCCCATGCAGAAATTTTGCACGATTGCTTGCACATGATTGCTTGCTTACATAACAAATAAGAGAAAAATGTCTCACTATCATACATTAGCTTGCATCTCTCAATGCTTTAAAGGTCAATGTTGTTAGCTGTCTTGTTACGCTTAGAGATAGACACTGTGGTATAATTTTACTTTCTCTTGCCCTCAGAAGGCACAGAACTCCTTTCACCTTTTTCTCTTCACTAGCAAGGTCTCCCAGGGAGGCAAGTTTCAAAAATAAGAACAGTCAGGAATGGACAAGAACTTGGTTGTGAGTCACTTGAAGAAACAACACGTGAAGTTTCATGGGAGCTCGTGGACTGTATCTCAGAGTGCACAGACAACTGGCCAATGTCCTTGAAAGACCACACTCTCCATCATCTTTGAAAGACCATGGAGATTGTAGGCAGTCTCTGACAACTGCAGAAAGGGAAATGACATATCCCTATTCAAAAAGTCCAAAAAGATCATGCTGGAAAGTGCAGACCAGTCAGCCTCACTTGGACACCTGGGAAAAAAGAGCAAGTCCTCTTGGAGCACGTTTCTGGGCACATGAAGAACAAAGAGTTGATGAGAAACAGTCAGTGTGGGATACTGAGTGTGAATCATGCGTAAGCTTGTGATAAAATGGCTGGATTTTTTAATAAAGAGGTGGATATAATCTATCTCTATTAGCTTAGGGTGTGATATTGTTGGTGTGCAGACAAAAGGAAGAGACAAAATTAGCTGGATCATTGCGGTAAATACCGGTTCATATTTCACCTAGGGGTAGTTACATGTTAGGTTCCCCAAGAGTCTGTCCTGAAAAATATGCTGTTTAAAAACCTTATACAAATGTGAATGAGCTGAAACAGTATGCACTCACCAAGTTAATTTAAGACTTAAACTTGGGAGCACCAGTCAACACACTGGAGGGTGGGACTGTCATTCAGAGGGATGTGGCAGACAAGGAGGAACAGACTAACAGAAAGCCCATGAAATTCATCAAAGACAAAAGCAAAATCATGCACTTGGGATGAAATAATCATTCCTCTTGGTATGATATAGACTAGGAACTTACCAGCCAGGGACCAGCTCTGCAGCTTTGGGGTAAAAAAATATAAGCCAGAAGTGTCTCTGAACAGCAATTAAGACAACCCTGTTGTCTTGGGTTGCATGAACAGCACAAAGAGATGTGGGGAAGTGATTTTGATGTCCCATTGCTCAGGACTTGCTGTTCCCTACGTGGTTACCAAATTCAGTTTTCAATCTCCCAGCAAGGGAATGATGATTACAATCTAGAGGAGCTCAGGGATGGTCACTGGAGAGTGGGACTGGAGCAGTCACTCTGTGAGGAGATGCTGTGGGGCCAGGACTTGTTCAGACTGGAGCAGAGACAGTTTCAGAGCACCTAACAGCATCTCAGTGCCTATAGGGAATGGATCAAGGAGATGGGACCTTTCCTGAAGTGCCTGCAGAGAGGAAGAGAGACAGTAGATATAAATAAAAAAGGAGAAGATCTCAAGTGGACATAAGGAAAAAATTCACTTTAAATGTAATTAGGTTCAAAGCAGGTTTCCAAGAGGGATTGCAGATTGTCTGTTCTTAAAGATTTTCAGGAATGGGTGTACCCTAGTACTCTGAGAACGTTCATCTGAAATTTCAGTGCTGACCTTTCTTTTAAGCAAGAGACTATCCTAGAGACAGACTTTAATTCTCTGATTAAATACATTTTTGAGGTGAAGAGGGGAGGGAGTAGATCATTCTTAGCAGAAAAATCATACAATAGAATATAGTATTCTGGATTAGTGTTGGCTGATTCATTGATATGTAATGAGAATACCATAAAATAGAAGAGAGTACATTAGAAGGGATTTCTGGAGTTCAGTCAGTTCAATCATCAACTCAAAGCAGATCAACTAGATCACACTATATAGGACATTTTTGAGACAAAAAAAATTGACTGAGACAAGATGCCAAATATACATTTTAGACTATGAAAACTGTACCCCTACCCACCTATCTTAAATAATAAATAAGAGTTCTGACTGCTGATGATGACAGTGAGTCATCATGGCCCAGTTTTTATTTTGAGAATAATCATTTGTGGTCATAGTGAGTCTGCATAGACCCCATCGAAATCAATTCATCAGACAAAACTTCTTGGCAAGTTGGAAATAAAATACCAGAAAAGGGCCTTTGGTTCGCAGATAAAGAAGTCAAGTAAACAGTACCTGTCTCTGAAACACAAGTGCTCTATTACCAAAATGCAGACGCAATCCTGATACTTTACAGCTTCTTCTCAAACTTTGCTTTCAGAATGTAATCAGTTCAAATTTATACTATGTTATATGTTATACTTTGTGTATGTTTTGCTTTCTGAGCAGACCCTGTAGCAGTTGGCATAATTTATTCCACCGATAGTAGTAAGTATAGTCTACATTTCTCTGGGATGTTTCAGAGCCAACAAAAGAAATTACAGACAAGATCTTTGCTGGCCTTTCCAGTTTACCAGACATACCCATTAAAATGACTGAACAGATACAGACCTGGAGTAAAATCCAACTTCAAAGGATACCTTTCCTTTCTTCTCAGGAAAGAAATGGCCTTCAGGAGACAGCAGGGAAACATCTACTTAAATCTCATGGAAAAGCTGGGCAAAGGATCTTCCTTGAACAGCTACAGCAAGAAAGCAACTACCTCCAAGAGAAGTGAGGAACAAGTCACATTGTCAAGATTATGGAAGAAAACGTTTTCAAAGATCAATATTTTTTCTGTGGAGTTCAATGCATGTTTACACTGCACAGTAAGAAATTTGCACTTCTTCTTTGATGTAAACTGGTATGTTTATGGTGTTTACCATGCCTTCTGAGCTAACTTCTATATCTTTAACACTATACTGCGTTGTATATTTTAACTTTAGCTTCACTTAGAATTGATCTACTGAGATCAGACTAGTTTGCCTGGCTACCTCCCATCTCTGCTATTTACTTTACACAGTTATCCTGAAATATCTGCAAGGGATTAATCAAGACAACTTTGTGAGGCACCACACGAACTGACTGCTCGGGCTGTTTTAGAAACAATATATGAAAGATTTCCCCAAAGGCTGTGGTTTTTCAGTTTGACGACTGAAAGGATAGAGCTGCTGTGAAGTGATGAGGACTGAGTGAAAAAACACTCTAGAAGTGCTGGTCCCCCTTGAAATACCTTCTTATTCCCACTCAGCAATTAAGTTTTTCAGCCTGCATGTGTCTGGAAATTGCAGCGTTATCCTACTGTCTGATTTACCAGTTCTGGGGGGAGTAGAGGAATTAGGACCATTATAAAAATTTTGTGGATTTTTTTTTTTTTAAGTTGGAGGTCTGAATCTCACTAATACCATTTAAATACACCTCTCCTGTTATGCTACATGGGGTTTTTATGTAGTTTGAGGAAAACAAACAAAAGAACAAAAATCAAGGAAAAAAACATCTAAAAATACCTCAAAAACAACCCAAGCCAAAACAAAAGAGAAGTGGGTCTCTTGATGAACCACCTTGAACAGTAAAAGTCCTAAGTGCTCTATGTCATCCATTAGCCAAAAATCAAGCACTCCGGCAAGTGTTTCTTTAGCTTTATGCCCACTTCAGCTCAAAGTCCTATCTTCTCTAAATATTGCAGACCTTTAACGTGTACCAACTAGATTTTTCCCCACACTAGCATCGATTTTTAAGTGTCCGTTTGCATCTGTGTTAAATATTACTAATTATATGCTAAAAATATGGCAGATTTCTTCAGTTTAAAATTACCTAATGAAAGGAATTCTATGGTTTTTATTCTCCCAGAATAAAAGAGATTCTAACTAATAGTTGAAAAAAAAATCCTCTCAGTCTAAAGCTGTTCTGGAACATTGAGGTGCAGTCCAAATTAACTATTTTACCTTTCTCTAACATCTCTCCAAGCTCAGCTCAAACTAGGGAGTTAAAATCCTAGTTTAATGTAAATACTGTCTTTTCCTGCACTACTCTGTAGTGAATAAGCAACATTGCCAATGATTTATGCTAAATTTATGGATGTGGTATGTTGATTACCACCCTGCTTTACACCAATGACAGCATAAAGGATGACGAGAAGTAAAAGGCTACAGGAAAGGTAAGAAAAGAAGAGAAGAAATAGTAGTAGAGGGCTGGGAATAAAGACATAGGAGCAAAAGTGCAAATAGGAGCCAAATAAAGCAGTAGTCCATTGATTTAAGAGAACTTCAAAATGTATTTGAAGAGGTTTTGCTATTTCTTGTCACGGCATGACTTGCAAGGTTAATGTGTTTTTCATAGTTATGGCTAACTGTAGGTCAGGCAGTAGATTATGAGATCTTAAAATCTCTGCTACAAATGATACAGTGATCAATAGAGATCAACTTTAAGATCTACATGTATCATGATTTTACCCTTTTTATCAGGGATGACAAAAAAGTCATGTCTCACATCAGTTTCATCTCAAACGAATCTGTGCAATTTCAAAAATGTGTCTTAAATACTGGAGTCAAAAGGAAGTGTTACAGTGAACATATTTAGTTTCGTCAGGCCTTTCTAAAAAAAAAATAATTCAGAGTTCTAACATCATGTTCCTAATTGTTATGGATCATCACAAAAATCTGACATCTACCCTCCACAGTTTCACTGGCATGAAATCTCTACTTTAAGTTCTCTGGATGTGTTTTTGGAGGTTATTTTGTGCACTCAAGGTAAGAAAAGAGCTAAGAAACTTCTTCAGAAAACCCCCAAAATTAGGATCTCTATGGTTACTAGCAGTAAGGCAGAAGGTCCTTATTAGCAAAAAGCAAGGGATCAGCAGAGAAACTGTATCTTCTCCATGACCTCGTAAGGGGTGGTCACTGAAGTGAAGGAAAAAATACAAATGGCCTAATTAATTTCATATTGTATATTTGGCAAGATTTTCCTTCTTTTCCTTTTGCTGCACCACCAGCCACAGGTAGAGGTAGCGCACACTCACAAGGGAACCACCATGTTTCTTTAGCAGCCATAAGGTATGAATAGCAGGGTTTTGTTTCTTCAGCCTTTCTTTCATATTCACTAATAATGGCTGGCCCTGCTGAGCTGTGTATTATGCTCTCCTGCTGCCACTTATTTCCAGCACTCTGCTCACTGCAACGGCAAGTTCAAGCCTGTGATGTTTCTGCTGTGGTTTTGTTTGCTTCCTGAACAGGACAGAGAAAAAAGCTCATTAAGATTCCCAGGCAACACATCAGAAGGCAAAAGCACTTAGCAGTGTCTCTTTGGACTTTTGTAAGAGATGATAACTCCTAGGGATGAAGAATCCAAATAAAAATATTGCTGCAAAAAGGCAGTCTAGCTTTCTTTTCTTTTTTCTTCCCCCACAGTCACATCAGGTGAACTTCTCCGCTTTCATGCATGCAGTACATTGAACTTAGAAAGAAAAATGTCCTATTTAGAAGAATTTAGAATTGGAGTGAGAATAAGTCTGCCATCATTGTATCATCAATCATCTATGTGCCCTTGGCAATTTTGTTTAGTCATATGTCAAAACTAAGTGAACCAGAAGCAAACTGAGCTGAACGAATAATAAAGTGGAATGAGAACAACAAAACAAAAGGAAGACAAAAAAACCTGAAAAGCTTAGAAAAACTTGCAAGTGGCTTCTTTCTCCACAATAAATTGTTCCAGTCTCACTGTATTGTTTTTCTATTCGGTTCTTTTAACTGTTTCCTGTTGAAATACTCTGAAAATGTTTAGATCACAGCACCATCCGTCGTCTGACTTTTAAACATAGGAGACTGTAGATACAAGGAATTTGTCCACTACAAGACTCAATAACAAAGCTGGGCTTTCAGGATCTTATTATATATTATTAAAAGTTAGATCAACTAAAATGTTGCTTCTCCCTCACTCTGAATGAGTAAATGGTTAAGGTTTGAGGGTACAAAAGACACGTTTTCCCTAGGCACATTTTTTATTTCCAGCATCACTGAACTTGTGGAGAAGAAACTGAAAAGGGAAATCCTCTGAATGACTGACCATTTTGTCTAACAGTCCTTAAGTTCTAGATTTCCAGAGCATCTGTTTTCTTCTTGCTCTGATCTTGAAAGCTGACCTTGGGAATCAGATCACCACGGCTGTCTAGTGATGCATGATCTTAAGGATGATCACTGGCTTCTCCTTGGAAAGTTTCATTCACTCTACTTGCTACCACTTTGCTGTTGCGTCCAGGTGCAAATTCTGTTTTGTTGGAGTATCCCATTACAGTCTCCTCTGATGTGCAGGTAACACTTTCATTGTTTTGTCTTACCCCAGATTGGTCCTTGTTTAGGAGTGAGAACCTGAAGACCCTCTCAGACTGTAAGAGAACATCCTCCTTGGAGGGAAAAAATGGCTGCTTATCCTTTCCTGGTAGAGAGTGACCTATTCACCTAACCCCCATCCACTGAACACGGAGAGTAGGTAGTGCTGACATCCTGCCTCACAATGACATTAAATGAGAAGCAGTCTTCCTACTCTGGAGCCTTTATTGTTCTTGGTAAGAATTGTGTGTTGTTCCTGCACTGCCCTCTCTCTGCAGTCCTTTAATAATAAGTGGGATATCTTGAAAATTAGGCATCTTCTGAGAGGTTTAGGTTTGGAAAATGAAGTCATTACACTCTTGCTTTTCTGTGACAAATTCAGCTGTTTGTTGCTGAAATGCTGGATTTGATGTGGCGCTTTAGACCAAAGATGATGGGAGGAGACGAGAATTCAGTGAGCAGGCTGAAATCTCTCACTAACTCCTCATAGTGTTCTTTTAACATCTAATTTCATGTAAGTGTGTGCAAGTGTGTGTGCATTGCCGAAATATGTTGCTGACCTGAAGATTTCAGATGGTTAATTAGGGTCCTTTTCTGTGTTATTGGTATTTCACCGCACTGACACTGGATGTATCCTTTTGTTAATGAACTAAATATTTGTAAGAACAGTCCTTAAAAGTAGTGACTGAGGAATTCAAGACTTGGCATGAAAAGTGCTAGAAGTGCAACAGGTGTGAAATCTCTTCCAGTCAAAGCAATGGAGAATCTAGTTTTAGCCTCTAACTCTGGCAGAGGACCCATAGTAATCTGCATTCACTATGGATTTTCCTAGGCCCAACAGAAAAAGGTGTTCTATATCTTTCCACTTCTATTGTTCTTATTTCAAATTCTTTTTGACCAAGGTCTGCATTTGCCATCTGTCTGTATGCTGCTTAGAACAACTGGATACTGGTCTAGATTTGCCCTGTAGACATTCACAACATTTGAACAATTGAAGTATTGCTACTTTTTAATTATTATTTTAGTGCAATGCATTTCTTTAAGGGAACTTATACTGTTTTTTGTATTTCTTCTTCCTATTACGGCTAATTCTTAATCCACTTGAGTTTCAGTCCTTTAAGCTGCATATTCAAAGCCACAAATTATTGCACCTAGCAAAGATGTTCTCTTTTGCCTACTGTTTTCCTGTTTATTAAAACTGTGTGATTGTGTCAAAAAATTAATAGCTAGAAGTCAGTGGCTGTTACCAGGAGATATGTACCTACTCTTCTCTGCAATAGAGGAAAACAATTCATCTGTGTTAACTCTTGCTTAGTGATTTTTATGTTTGTAGCAGAGAAAAACACAGCACTCTGGAACCTGCAAGTAAATAGATTTACATATTGTGTCAGATTACAGAGTTTTCTTTGTTCTCTGCCTGAAGCTGGATGCAGCTACCAAATAGGAAATAGTAATTTGGCCAATAAGCATTTAAACATATGTGGTCCTTGCACAGCAAATACATTTTCCTCCAAATATAGAAAAAGGTATTCTGCATAAAGAGGACACATTCTGAACGAAGTGATCTATGGTTTGCATGGAGACCTTTATGCAACAGCAAACCTGCTTTGCCTCTGGAGGGCCAGATGGGACTGAACTCGGTATCAGGAGCTGATTCGCGAGTTTCTGTTGTAGTACTTTCACCTGCTGGGTTAACACAAACCTAGAGGAAGGGGATAGTCATTCACTGAGATTAGCCCTTTGCAACACATCATAGAAGTAAGTCATCCACATGTGGCCTGGCATGTTTTTAAGGCTCTCAGGATTGCATTGCTTGGAGAGCGACTGTGTAGACTTCAGGGCAGCCTAGCAGAAAAATAAAAGAGGATAATACTTGAAAACCAACAGCTGAAATATCTTTTTGAGGTGTTAGGAGCATTTCTGTACCCTACAGATGTTCTGTTTCAGATGAATAAACACAAATGGTATCATCTAGGCCTTAGGGATGGTGCTTGCATTTCCAGTTGGTCTGGTTTTAACTAAGTGCCTAATGCGATACAACTTGTTCCGTGCAGAGGACACGGTATCTCATGTGGGTCAGCTTGCACTGGTGAAGCAGAGCTACTTGTTGGATTCAGCAGGATGTAAAGGTAAGAACATGGAGGGAGGTTAATTTTTTCAGACCCCTCCTTAGCTGCCAAAACTAACTCCTAAAATTCACAAACAGGACACATTCTACAAGTCTATCTTAGTTAAGCAAATGTAGAAATTTTCTCATGGTTTTGCTAAGGGAATAGTATGATGATGAAGGCAACAGTTCCTGTAATTTGTCTTGTGAAAACAGCAGCTGGTAGTGATGATGGAGATCACTTTCTCTTATGTTTGATTTCCATGCTACATTATAGGTGGTGCTTCGACTCCTGCAAAGAGAAAAAGTTTACATATTATACAAGTTCCAAATTCCAGAGCAGAAATTAAAAGGAAAAAAAGAAATGCAGAGGGTTTCTTTTTAGTATATGATGTATATGATATTCATCTGAATATCTCTGCTATCTTTTTTACCACTAAAATATAATCAATGTTGGTCTATTCTAGCAGAAGTTATGTAGCGTTGTATTTTTTTTCTCATTTCATAAACTATTATTTTTCAGTGATTCAGAATGATCCCTGTACACAATTTTAACTGGTTGCCACATATAGATGGAAGCTATTGCTTAAAACTATTACAAGAAACAAGTGGTGATTATTTCCCATGGTGCTTATCTATAATTTTCATAGGTTATCACAAATCACCAGGTAATTCAAACTCCATGATACTTATGAGGAAATTAATATCCCACTTCCATGAAACATATGCAATTACTTCTTTAGCAGGCTTGTGTATTATTTTTTTTCCCTTGATACTTCTTATTAATATGCTTACTCCAAATGAAAAGCAGTCAGTTACCAGACTAATAATGTTGGTACTGAAATATAATTTGTAATGCGTTGATGGTTATTTTATTTGGGGAGGTAGGACAAATTAGCCAAAGGGGTGAAACAATATGCATAAGTTACAGCCTATTAAGGCTTCATGTGAATTCTCTGTTTCAGAAAGAAAGCAACCATCACTAGTCTAATCCCTAACAAATTTCGTTCAACACTACTGGACTGAAGCCATGTGACTTCCAAATAAAAGCATCTACACAGGGATTCAGTAAATGCCTGGCAGTGGGATTAAACTCTGGTGAAATAAAGCATTAAATTCACTTTTTTACAGGAGGATCTCCATATAGAAATATTGTCTTGTAATTGTAGATGAAACCAAAACCACAGAAGCAGAATTAGGTTTTCAAATGACTGCTGATATAATATGATCAGATCCCATCAGTCAGCAAAATAACAAGGAACCCTGGTTCTCCATTTCTAATTTTTCTAAATTTGAAGTTTCTATAGAAAATATAACTCAGAAAAGAGGGCTTTGTATTGCTTAAAATGATTAATTTAAATTAGGCTAAAACTAGTTGAATATGGTTTTGTCACTTTTGTGTATCCATGTGGAATGAAGCTATGAGTGATATCAGAGGCCTGATCTCTTGAATATGCAAGAGGAATAACATAAAAATCTCAAAATTATAGGAATAGAAGCAAAAAAGTATAAACTTTGTGACTTGTAAAAACTGTCAGGAATAAGTGTAATACTGTAAGTGTTTACATCATAATTTAAAATATGAACTAGAAGAAATGTAAGTAGAAAAATGTATTAGATATCACTGACTCACTGACTGGTGTGAAGCCACTGATTTT
Organism: Lepidothrix coronata; assembly: GCF_001604755.1. Classification (NCBI taxonomy): domain Eukaryota; kingdom Metazoa; phylum Chordata; class Aves; order Passeriformes; family Pipridae; genus Lepidothrix; species Lepidothrix coronata. The sequence goes on along the minus strand of NW_016690235.1, from coordinate 3,785,703 downwards.
TGTGTTAGATCATTACAGCTTCCAATTAATTAGAAATCCACACATTTCAAAGTAACTTCTGCTAGAAAAAGTTAATAGGTGTGAAGTCATTGACAGGAGTTGGTTTGGAAAGTTAGATACCTACATTCCAGGCTCAATAAAAAATAAATACACTTTCTAACAAGATTCAGTGTAATCTCTACTCAGACCCACTGCCAATGTGTGGTCTTTTGGCATTTGTTTAGAGATGATGATTTTTGTGTCATGAATGCAAATAACAATAAGTCTATTCAAATAAATAAATAACAATTTTAAGTTAAACGTCAAACTCTTTAAAGCAATAGAATTTTTCTTGTTGCATCCGGGTGCATGCTATAGCAAAAATAAAAACAGATTAACAAAAAACTCCAAACAAAAACCTGTGTGAAGTAGCATACTTTATGTAAGGTCTTTCTCTTAACACAAAAAATCAAGCTAAAATGTTTTGAATCTGACCTGAGAAAACAACCATTTTTGCCTCACTTGCTTAGTAATGTATAATATTGGCATATCCCAGGATGTTTTTTCCATTGTGAAAAGCATTGGCAATAGGCTTTGTATGCTTTAGGACTGATTGAGCTATGAAAAGCTAGCAGTGTCGTGTTTCAAAAAATGTTCAGGTGACAGGAAAAATAATTTAAAAATTTTAGTTTATTGCAGTTGTTGCTGAGTCCTCATATGGGCACTACAGTTTTTCAACTTTGTTTAGACAAACAAGAGATATGTTTTGGGCAGCCCATCTCCTAAATATGTAAGGTCCATATTTTGGGGTTTTGGTTTTGGCTTTTTTTTCCTCTTTTTTTTTTTTTCTTTTTTTTTTTTCCTCTCAATTTAGGCATATTAAATTTGGAGCTGAACTGCTTTGTAAAGTTGTGAACTTACTAGTCTTGCTGACACTATTCAGAGCAGCTGGAACTCAAGATGTGGATTTTGTGAGTATTCCAGCAAAAATACATTAAATTTTTCAGAAGTCTTTTACAATAGGCCATCCAGGAATAACTAACTATGGGAGTTCAAGCAGGAATCTGCAGCAATTTGCATACAGCTCTGCTCTCCTAGCCAGTTCAGAAAGCCAGGGAAAATAATGAGCCATTGGCAGACCATTAGACTTGGCGGTCTGTGACAGAGATGCCAGTACATCCATTTCACACACCTGTGTGTTGAAACTGCAGCATGCCAGGGGCAGAGAGCACTTTCAGCTATGAAATCACTCACCATGTACTGCGTGTCTCCCTACAGGTGTTACAAGAATCCTGCAGCTCATTTTCATAGAAACAAATTTGCACCATCAGGTGACCATACCGAACTTGAGTACCACCAGCTGTTTTTGCACTGCCCAGTACTGCTCCCTGAAGAGATTCTCTGCCCAGCTGGGTCCAATCTGGTGGCAGAAGCAAGAGGCTAGAACCCCGAAGCATCATTCCCACAATAACCAGTTCTCAGGTGTCACACCAGCATAGCTGTTCTGCCTCCACAGACCTAGGGTGGGCTTTCCATGTGGCATCCACCAGCCATATGTGACATCATCTTGCCTACAATTAGCTGGGTTTACACTAAATTCCATCTTTCAGGGGCCACCTGACACCACTTCTCAGAGCTTTATACTTCATGCAGTCATGTATGACACCAGACAAGCTGATAGGCCAAAGTCTACCTCCAGCTATTCCTGAAGCAAGGCTCAGCAAGGAGTTTAATGCACTAACAACACCGCCAATTCACCTCTGCATTATTGAGGGAAAAAGGTATCATGCACTTCCTGGCACCTCTGTGATGCTCTTTGTCCTACCAGATTGTAACTTTTGAAGTAAAGAGCTTTAGTAACATTTACCCTTTCACAAAAGCGAGTTCTGCCTAACCTCTAACAATGCCTTTCTCTGACAGTAACGTTTTCCTTCATAGTTAATAGGAAAAGATAACATGAATTACATGCTAAAAAATATGTGAAAATTCAAATTGCAGTAGTTAGGAGGAACAGCTGAATGTTGTCTGATTCAAATGCATATGTAGATTGGTTTTTCAACCAATTTACTTGGCTGTACAGAAATCAACAAAGAGAAAATTTAAATATAACCCAACAGCTCAGATTGTACGGCCTGAGTTGTTGAATCTATGTTACCAATACTTAAACACTCCCTTTAATTATAAGAATATTTACATATCAAAACTATTGAACATTCTAGTGACTGTTCTGCCAAGAGAAGTCTGCATCATGCTTAAAATTCATATATCTGAAGGATTGTTGGACAGAAGTATGAAAGAATGAACATTCAGGTCAACCTTACGTGAAAAGAAGCTTGTAATTTTAAAAGCACATTGATAGGCCCTACTGACTTTATTTATCCAGTAAGAAAACCAGTCATGGTCACATAACAAAATAAGAGCTATTAGCATTTTTAAAAGTCCACCTAATGTTGTAAACCTCATAACACTGGAATATTGTTAGAAGTTAATATTGAAATCTACAACAGAATATGTTTGCCTAAAAGTTGTCAAACAAAACTATAAGGAAGATGTGTATTTAAGTTGATTTTTGCTACCATTGTGTTAACACTGAAAAAGTTCTCCAAATTTGCATTATTTATTTTTTTGATAATGTGTTGAGTCCCTTGAAGTTGGGACATTTATGCTACTAATCCTATTGCAATCAATATTTCTTTTAATAAGAGTTGGATTTTTTCCCATAAAATATGGTAAATAAAAAATTCTAAAGCAATGCTGTAACTTTTCCTCTTTTTGTAAAATATTTGCAGATTGGGTTTTTTTGCTGTGTAAAAATTCAAGCTGAACTGAAACTAAGAGAGTCGTACTTTTTATTTGTGTCTCAGTCAGGAACCTCCTCCCTGTCTTGGAAAACCCCGAAATTAACAAAAGCAAAGCAAAAAACAAAAAGCTTTTGTACTTTACAAGCAAATGTCAGAATCAATAGAATCAAGCTGTATGTGTAATTGTACTGCTATATGCTCATTATTAAAATAAGCTGAAGAATAAACTGTAATTTGGGTGATCCGTACAAGGAAATCATGTTCTTCCAAAATTAATGACCTGTACTAGCATTTTGGCCATCAGCAACTTAGTTTAGTAAAAGAGAATCTAAGAAATATCATCTTTTTATGTTCAAAGAGGATCAAACCCAAAAATCACTGAAGCTTGTGTCCTGTGCATTCAGTTGCCCTCAAATATTGAAGATCTCACCAGGAAGAGCCATATCATGCAAATGTGTATTTAATAATTTCTACAAAGCCTATTATCAAAAAAGTTTTCATCATCAGAGTTGACTGTCTATCCACTTGAACACAGAATTATGTGGTTTAGCAGTGCATTCAATAAATACAATGAGCCTTGAAATTTGTGGACAGTACCAGAAATAAACTGCCTTAGACACAGTTTCACTGACAAACTGAGGTTTGAACTGGGTCTGTTGGAGGAGCAACCAAGCTACAAGGAGATGAATTATCTGCTAACATGCTTACAAGAAAAATTGCTTGGGGCAGAAGATTAAATACCGTGTAATATATGATATGACAACAATTCTTAACAGAAAGTGAAAGCCTGATAAGTATTGTTGCATTGGCATTTAGCACTTTTCATTAAATAAATACTATTAATTGATTTGGATTTGATATGGTCATTAACACGTAGCCTATTTCTACTTTTACATCTTTATTAATCAGGATTACATCTAGCCAAGTCAGTAGCACCACACAGCATTTTCAGCCTCCAAAACATCAAATTACGAAAGGTGAGTTATTAATGGGAAAAAAGGCAAATCATTCATTTTTACTACTGGAGCATCTGTCCTGAAGAACGTGAAACGTGTGAAAAACCTTTTGCATATGGGCTTTTCAAGAAAAAGGTTAGACACTTGTTATTGAAAACTGAAGAAGTGAAATCTTTTGCAGAATCTGCCATGGACTGGACTATAGTTCTGCAGCCAATATTTTTATTTTTGTAGCACATGTTTCATTAGGGGGCTGGAGTACCTCTCCTGTTAGGAAAGGCTAAGAGAATTGGGACTGCTCATCCTGGGGAAGATAAGGCTTTAGGGTGACCTAATTCTGGCTTTTCAGTACCTGAAAGGAGCCTGCAGGAAAGATGGAGAGAGACTATTTACAAGGGCATGTAGTGAAAGGACAAGGGGGAATGGTTTAAACTGAAAAGAAGGTAGGTTTAAACTAGATATTACAAAAAAATTCTTTAGTGTAAGGATGGTGAGGCACTGAAACAGGCTACCCAGAGAAGTTTTGGCTACTCCTTTCCTGGAAGTGTTCAAGGCCAGGTTGGATGGGACTTTGAGTAACCTGATCTAGTGAAAAGTGTTCCTGCCATGGCAGGGAGGTTGGAACTAGATGATCTTTAAGATCCCTTCCAATCCAAACCATTTTATGACTCTATGATTCTGTATGTCACCAGAGAAAACTGATGGAAAAATGCATGGATTCAATATGATGCGTTTTTAAGGGCAGTCATTATCAAATTAGTATAGAATTATCTTCAAGTTTTTCTGATTTGGAATTACTATATTTTGGGTTTCAAAATATATGATTGTTTCCCAAAGCTAGCAGAGTGGGGAATACATATGCAGGGTGAGATTTGATTTCTATGTGACTAATGGAGCTGGCTGCTATTCTAAGCAGAAACCTGTTAGATTGATATTGTGGGGGATGGAAATTAGCATAAATATGAGAAATCACTATCATTACGTATCAGAGTTAACAAATCATTTGAATGGATAAAATATCTGATTTTCTTGAGCCTTCAGGCTGTGTACAGACGTTGGAAGACTGGTTATGTTGGTTTTGCATTTTTCCTAAGTTGCAAAGAAACATTTGTAAAACTAGAATCCAAGTTTCTATTGGAAGAGTTTGCTACAAAACTAATGCCTCTCAAGAAGGGAATGACAGAATAGATGTGTTACTAAGAGTACAGAAGTCTGCTTTGCATTGTTTTGGTACAGCTGGTCATTGTTCTACGGGTAATTACATAGTTGTTGTCAGAACCTGCTACCATCACTCAGCATGTAGAGTTTTCAAGAGGAATACTGTTGATGCTCATTGCTGTTGAGGATCAGTAGCAGAATCTGTATGTAATTAACATTAGACAAAGTCCTGGGGGAGGAGAGGGTATGGGGTGGGAAAAGTCAGGAAATGTAAAAAGCCTATAACTTTAAACACAGAAGCAATTTAAGGACTATTAGAAATACTTATTTAACCAACACAGTAAAAACTGCTGAATACTCCAATTTACACATCCTGTGCTTCGTAAAGCAAATATAGACAAATTTATGAATGATACTGAAAAAATAAATCCCTCATGATAATGTAAAGCAATTGTTTTTAAATTTTCTGCTCCCCATTTTTCTTCCACTAAATTTCAACCTTTTCAGCAGACAGAAGTCCACAATTAGACATATCATCTCAGCAGATCTGTGTTTTCTATACAATGTAATTTCAAAACAGAAAATAACTGTACTTAAGGAAAATGCCTGTGGGTTTTTAGTTTGTTTGTTTGGATTTTCTTTCATTATTTTATATCTACTTCCGAAAAATTTTTACTATATGTGACATACTGGTGCAAGCAGCACTTTGTTTTTCCACTTCTAATAACTAGCTGGTTTTTTTCTCACTTTTAAAAATATTGTTTATATTTCAACAGCTGCCTTATAGGAGGACAGCCCAAGAGATATTTTGGCTCTAGTGATATAAGAAGTTTTCGCTACCTTTTTGTAGAGAGCGCTGGATATTTGTAAATTTCTCACAGGGCAGCTTGCTTGCATAGTCTATGATTTTATTAACATTCAGCTTTCCTGGCCTGCTTGCAGCTTGTCAGCTTTGTGTGTAGCTACACCTCGAGTCCCTGTAGGACAGTTTGGCTATGGTGAAACAAGGTAGTGGTGGGGGATATCTGTAGCCAGATTTGAAAATATCTAGATGAGTCTGGTGAATAAGCTGGGGTCACTTGATATGATAGGGTAATTTGTGTAAAATAACAGTGTGGAAGCATGCCCCACTTACCTTCTTCTCAGTTTTATTTGTATTACGGAGCTAAGAAGCATTTTGATTGTGCTCAGCTCATTTTCACTGGTGCTTGTCAGGTGGTCATCATGTTGCTGTGAGGTAGTTGTGAAGCATTGTCTCATGACCACCCACACTGACTCTACCTTTACTCTTAGACACACTGTCAAAGTCTTGGCAAAAGACTGGGGAATGGGGAGAGACCTTCAGTTGGTGTTTCCTCCAATACCTTGGCACGATTAGATCTGGGCTCCCCACATAGGTCCATGGTACTTTTCCAGCACAAAATTGCTGTCACATACAGCCACCTGCAAGTAACAGTTCTGCCTTGTACTCTTCAGCCTAGGCATCCTTCCCATACCTTAGGGGTTGGTGAGTTAACTGAACTATTGCTGAGGCACAAGGTCTGTTTCCAAATAGGTTCCTCTAGTGCTGCAGAGAGATTTTCTGCAGAAGTCCATAATTAATTCTTGGACTGTCTCATATCCATTTAGCCTTCAGCTTGGATGAGCACCTCTTTCATGGTTTTCTCATCTACCAGGTCCAACTAGCCCTTCTCTCCGCCTACACTGCTATTGACTTGTAAGAATAAATCTGTAAGTAATGAATGGAAAAGCTGACAAAGTGCCTGGCTGGCCAGGGCTCTGCAGAGTACTTAGGTGCCCTATGACACGTATAAAAGCGATTAATCTTCCCCCTCATCTGCAGGCACCATCTGATGGTATGTACTTCACTTTTCTGCAGCCAGCGGCCTGTCACTGTGCAGTCACCGTTTTTCCTAAGAAACAGAACCTCCACCAGAATGTGCAGATACAAAGGTGTTTGTAGAAGGGAGGAAAGCTAAACAGAAAGGTTTCCATTTGAGTGCACTGCATAGTCTGCAATGCATGGTGGTGTGTGACCATTTGCAGTCCTTAAAGGTTTCTTCAAGCAGTGCCTTGTTACAGGGACTCAGCAGTGTCTGAATAGTTACAGACACTGGATGATTACCTGGATGATTGCTGGAAGAAAAAAAACAAGAAACACTGGTCAGGTTTTGTTCCATGAATGCAGATGACTCTTACATTCTTCATCTATTTAATTGCTTATTTACTGTTATAAGTGTCATGTTACCTATCTTCTGCCTCATTGTTTAGTTTGGCTTTTGTACTTTAAGTGCAAAGACAGCTTCTTGAGGTGGGGGATCTGTTCAGGAAGACATCTCGGTGTACATTTTATTTACACACTGAGCTCGGAAAAATAATTTGCAAAGGTGAACCAAGGAGAATTTAGAATAATGGATAGGCTTAGTCCTCATCGCACACTCTAAGTGACTTGGTCACTGTGCCGCAAGAAGATCAATGTCACTTTGACTGGTAGTGCTCTTGGTGTTGGCTCTTCATAGAGTGGTTCTGCTACAAAAGGTGTTTCCTTCCATCGTGAGAGTTGCCTGAGTCCTCAGGTAACCACAGCCTCTTCAGCCCAGCCTTGACAATCTGGGGGAATAAAGGGTGTCATAGACACTGTGCTGCATGCAAGAAATCATCTGAGTCTTCATTTCTTGGAGACAGTAAAAACTTGTGTCTTACAGCTGAAGGGAAGAAAAACAGAGCTCTTCTGGTGCTAGTTTTTTGAGCCTCTCTCTCCTAATCAAATACTTTCTCTTAACCAAATAACATTTTGCTTTGGAGATTGAAATGGTGAAACACTGTAGTAAAATGTCTTGTCAAAGACTCTTCTCTTGACCTTTCTTGTTTTTGAAAGAACCGGTGTCTTAGGTTTGGCCCACCTGGCTCTTGTTGGGTGCCTGGCTTCAAAATGGAGGAGGAGGAGAGCATCCTCTTAGCCCAGGGTTTGCATAGCTTTCAGAGCTGCTGGGGTTGCAGGACTGCAATGTCACTCATAGCACGCGCAAGCATTTTTGCTTGGTTAGCTCAAAGGACAATTGGCTCTTAATAGCGGCATAATGGTTTTCTTGTGATGAACTATTTTACATCCAACTCTGGTCTTTGAAGGAAAACTCTCTGCTGACTTGTTTATTATTTATCTTTCCATTACAGATGAATGTGCTAATGTTGGCATGGAACATGCAAGAAAAATCTAAAAATGCACAAACATGTGACTTGAGTGAATAAGTACTAGAAAAGCATAAACTTACAAATAGTACAAGTTGAGTGAAGTACTCCATTACACATCTCTCTCTGAAATTTACATGAGTTACTTGAAGTTAGGGCCATCATGCTCTGTTTAGGGATTTGTTTTCTTGAGCATTTAAAGAATATATTTGGAGACAGTTACATTTTCAATGTTGAGCTCTTTAGATTTCTGCTTGGATTACATAATACAGTTTGAACTACTTTGAAGCCAATATTTTGATGCATGAAAATTGGAAAATGTAAAAAGAGCTTCATCTTTTGTTTGTCTCTCTGAATAAAAACAAACCTTTGTATAACAGTAAAGCAAATAATTGGACATCTACCAGTAAACAAAAGGGAACAACCCCAGTATTGCTATTTTACAAAGGCCAGAAGTAATCTTGCACTAGTAACAACTATGTTGTATTTTACATTTGAATTAATTTAACTGAATTGACCTACACAGAATTAGGAAATGTTTTTTGTGATTATGTCTTTTGCAATACCTAAATAAACTCATGATTTGTCAATCACTTTCCTGCAGAATATTTACATCGCCATTTAAATAAGTCTACACTGGTTTCAACTCTCTGTGTGTACAATGGTATCATGATGGATGTTTTGTTGTTAAATAGTTGAATTAGGTGCAATACCATTGATAAGTGATTATGTTTGAATTACTCTATTGTTTAGTGATGTCTTCCTTTGCTGCTGGTGTACAAACTGAAAATATTTTCTGTACAATGTTTGCTACAGATCTGACAACCATGACAACCGTCTTTTAAGACCATAGCATTGTGCCTGGTAAGTGTAGGTGTTGGGCTATTATGTTTCTTTCACCATGCAATCAGTGACAAATCTCTACTGATTTTAGTAATTAGAGTGAGTCTCTGCAGAAGGAACACAGAACAACTAATTCCTTTGCCCTAAATCTCGTATTGAGTCGTATTCCCTGAGCAGTTCTACCATGATGGCAACTTTCTGCATTGCTACATGGCATTTAAATGTATCACTTACAATGCTCTTCTACATTAACTTGAGACTTGAAAACATGTGCTAAAGATTTTGCTACAAAATACCTGATAATGATCACAGTAGCACGTGTTCAGTGTTGGGCTTGTCTGGGGCTTTTGCCTTGAGAAAACTCTAAAAGCTAAATACCTTTGAAAGTTCTAATTTAATTACACTTTGCATCAAGAAATTCTGTCTGAAGTGTTTATATGCTAATTGCTTCTTCAATGGCAATAGAACTATTATTTTTTTAATTAGCTACTGTGTGTAAAATTGCTTATTTGCAAGTCTACTTTGTTTTTAGATTCCTCTGTATTAGATAAGTGGGTCATGTTTTGTTGCTTGTGTTTGGGTTAGTTTTTTTTTTTTAAGTAAACTGTGCTCTTTCAAGCTTTATTTTCCTCCTGTGATGTGAAGTTACCAAAGCACAGAAAGCTTATGTGTACTGTGTGTTGTATTTGCTGAAAGTTTAAATTCTTGCTGAAATCTAGACTATTACTGAAAACTTAAAGGATAAAAATCCAGTGTGAACATATAGTCTAATTAAAATATACCTCAGCTATATTACCAGCTCAAACATAGGCAATGCAATTTATCAAATGAAGAGATTCTCATCTGTAGATGAGAACGTTAGCAAAAACCGAACATTAGCAAAAACCAATCTTGTATGGGTGTCTTTGTAAACTGTTGTGTAGCTGTCATCCTTTATCTAAGAATAGCAGTCTGACACAGCTGATAAGATCATGTGTGAATATATTTATCATTTCACTGAGTGTTTGAGTTGAAGGAAAACTGTTTCTGGAAAAGCAAAAGGATAAATAGTGGGAAGGAAAGGTTTATCTACTGGAGTCGTCAAATAGAAAAAGATTACATATTCAACAAGCTTATATATTTACATAGCCTATTTCATTTTATTTTTTTTTAACATCTCTTCTCTCACTTGATCTTTTGTTCTAGTTAAGTAACATTGTCCTTTATGACAATTTTGCATTTGTCAATCGCACTCGTTGTTCCTGGAAAAAAAAGAAGTGCAGTCAGGCCACACAAGCTAACTGGTATTGATCTCAAAATATACCCTCTGGCAATCAGAATGGATCAAAAGTACAATTGTCCCTGAGACTCTTTTATATGCACTACCATAATTTGCAGCTTGTGGAGAAAAGCAGAAATTAACATCTCCACTTTCTCTTCTGCATAAGAAAGACAGCACTTTTATATGTGTACTTCTCTAGAGGTACTGCTGACTGATTATGATAGTCTAATTATTTGCAGCCCTGTACATTGTGTGGTATAGTTTTTTTAAAAGGTTTCTATAAATTACCAGTCTGCCTCTTCATACAAAAAGCAGTAGCTAATAACACCACATTATGTGACTTCTCGTATGAACAGTCAACTGAAGCTGCAGGCTTGTACAGAAACTACTATTGCAAAATTCAAGACTATTTGTCATAACCTTGAGAGTCATGAGTCTCTTCTACACTTTAAAGTGAAAAAGAGGGGAAAAAACTTCTAACACGCGAATGTATTTTGACTATCAAATGATCATCTCAGTGGTGTACAAGTATTCTTCCATTAGAGGTTGTTTTCTTCTTTAGAGAATCTCTTGTATTACACTTAATCATTATTCATTAATTAATTAATCATTAATGACTAGATGAAAGTGCTGTTTACTGCATTTAAAAGCCTAATTCAGTAAACATTTTCCAGAGATGTTCTATGTCTGTACTTAACACCTGTTGTATATTTAAAGGTGCATTGAAGCATTAAAACTGGAATCTTAACATGAACCACAGTTAAGAACATTGACTTACTCACTGGGGAGGTCCTAGATGATTGGAAGTTGGCAAATGTTGCACCAATCCACAAAAAAGGATGCAAGGAGGACCCAGGAAAGTACAGGCCTGTCAGCCTGACCTCAGTGCCTGGCAAGGTTATGGAGCAGATCATCCTAAGTGCAATCACACAGCACCTACAGGATGGACAAGGGATCAGACCCAGCCAGCACAGGTTTAGAAAGGGCAGGTCCTGTTTGGCCAACCTGATCTCCTTTTATGATCAGGTGACCCGCCTGGTGGATGAAGGGAATGCTGTGGATGTGTCTACCTGGACTTCAGCAAATCCTTTGACTCCGTCTCCCACAGCACACTCCTGGAAAAGCTGCAGCCCAAGGCTTGGACAGGGGCACTCTGTGCTGGGTTAGGAACTGGCTGGAGGGCCGGGCCCGCAGAGTGGTGGGGAACGGGGCTGCATCCAGTTGGGATCCAGTCACTAGTGGTGTCCCCCAGGGATCAGTGTTGGGCCCAGTTCTGTTTAATATTATTTTTGATGATCTGGATGAGGGGATTGGATGAGGGGATTGAGTGTACCATTAGCAAATTTGCAGATGACATCAAACTGGGGGGGAGTGTTGATCTTCTGGAAGGCAGGAGGGCTCTGCAGAGGGACCTGGACAGGCTGGAGAGTTGGGCCGAATCCAAAGGGATGAGGTTCAACAAGGCCATGTGCCGGGTCCTGCACTTTGGCCACAACAACCCCCTGCAGTGCTACAGGCTGGGGACAGAGTGGCTGGAGAGCAGCCAGGCAGGAAGGGACCTGGGAGTTTGGATGGACAGGAAGCTGAACATGAGCCAGCAGTGTGCCCACGTGGCCAAGAAGGCCAATGGCATCCTGGCCTGGATCAGGAACAGTGTGGCCAACAGGTTCAGAGAAGTGATTCTTCCCCTGTACTCAGCACTGGTGAAGCCACACCTGGAGTGCTGTGTCCAGTTCTGGGCCCTTCAGTTCAGGAAGGACATTGAGGGGCTGGAGCAGGTCCAGAGAAGAGCAACGAGGCTGGTGAAGGGACTTGAACACAAGTTCTATGAGGAGAGGCTGAGAAAGCTGGGGTTGTTTAGCCTGGAGAAGAGGAGATTTGGGGGAGACCTCATCACTCTCTACAACTCCCTGAAAGGAGTTTGAAGTCAGGTGGACGTTGGTCTCTTCTCCCAGACAACTATCAGTAAGACAAGAGGGCATGGTCTTAAGCTCTTCCAGGGGAAGTTTAGGTTGGATATTAGGAAGAAATTTTTTCCAGAGAGAGTAATCAGACATTGGAATGGGGTGCCCAGGGAGGTGGTGGATTCACCATCCCTAGAGGGTTTTAAGATGAGACTGGATGTGGCACTTAGTGCCATGGTCTGGTAACCGTGTTGGATCAAAGGTTGGACTTGATCATCTCAGAGGTCTTTTCCAACCTGGTTGATTCTATGATTCTATGATTCTATTAAGTAATCTTGTCAAGAGGCAGAAGTAAGAATTAAATATCTGCACTTGGCAGAAATATCAAGTGACAAAACTGTCATATGAAGAGGGGGGATTTAAGCATCCTTATGCATAGACATTAGACTTTGCAAAGGCATGGTTCAAAAAAAAAGTCATGAATTGAGGGAGATGCATACTGAATCAATTAGAATGATGTAGAACCATGACATTGATGCTAAGAGGGTTGTGGAGTTAATGATTACTGCATTTTTTCCTAGTACTTTTCTGCAATTTTCTGTAGGGTTTCTATCCTTGCTTTGATTGAATCTATTATTTCTGAGAAGTTGAAAATTTTTACGGTGATCAGATCCTTTAAGAAATTTTTAATGGAATATAAGCATGTGAGAATGGCAGAACGCCTGTGTCACACTACTCTCCTGAGGCTGTTACGGAACGTTCACTCTGAATTAATTTCTACCACAGTGTTATTCAGCTGGGCCACTTCTTATCCTACATCTGGCAGTAAAACCTCAGCATCTACAGAATGCTGATATATCTGCATCTATAGATGCTTCCAAATTAACAATACTTTGTAGAAATTCAGTCTTTAATTATTTTAGATAAGGAAGAAGGCAAGAAATCTTAGGACAAGACTGCTAGAATATAGTCTCTGGGCTCAAGCTTTACTGAAGTCAAGACTAGCCTTGTGCACATGCTTATTTGTTACTTATGCTTCAGAAAATCTTCTTGCATTGACGTAAAGATGTCTGTCTGGATTTATTTGCATATCAAAGTCTTATGAAAATTTAATGTTGTTATAACTTTGTGAATATTTGTCTTCAGAATATGCAAATGGAGCACTCAGATTGGAAACTGGACAGTTTTAGGGTTCCCAAGCCTGAATTTGAGAAAATTTAGGTAACAACATTTAAACCCAGTGCACCAATATGCAGCCCAGAGACAAGTGGTTTCCTATATTTGAAACTATTACACGTAACTTATGATATATTGCTCTGTGTGTTTGTTTAGCCAGAGCACAGAAGGAGGTTTTGAACTAGTGCATTGAACTCCCAGTGCGTGATGCAGAAGAGTGAAGAAAACCTTTTTAAAAACTAATGCACACCTTATGTGTTGCCTTGTCTACCACGAGTAATTCATTGATGCATAAAATACTCCATGTATAAAATAATTCTACCATATATAAAATACCGCTCTATAAAATAATTCTATTCCTCTTCAGAGGAATGCTAGACTAAGTTTAATACATGAGGCATTTAGCTAGAATAGCTGTAAGAGTACCCTTTAATGAAATGGAAACTGGGTAAAATCTGCTTAGTTATTCAGAGGGTTGGGAAATGCCCTCTGCATCTTAGGCTCCTCATATTAAGCTGAAAGTAAAATGATGCAAAAATTCTTGAGATTTCGTTCAAAACTCCATCCTACAGTTTCATATAACATTCAAACATTGTAGCTGAAATGAAATTCAGGATGAGCAGCTAGACATCCTCCTCTCTACAGGTGTATGAACACGACTTATGCACCTTCTACTGGAAAGGATGAATGACACTCTCCAGTTCTATAGTGGTCAGATTTGTAGATGGGGATGGAGCCACATCTCACCCTTTCTCTCGGTACCTTAGAGTCAGACTAGTCCTCAATACTGTAGTGGTGCAAAGATGCCAGTGTTAATTCACATATCGAAACAATCACTTAGAACCACAAGAAACAGTGAAACTCTGTGATTTCTACAACTTAGACAGCTTCTTACTGTATTTGTGTTTATTCAATGGATAAGTAAATGATCTTTTCCAATACCTGAAATGCAGAATCTAAAATATGATTTACTGAAGAATGACATGTTGGTTATCATTCACTGTGCTTTGAAATACAAGTGCCAGGCACAGACAATTTTCAGACTAGCAGTAAAATTATTATTTCTTTAGCTACCAACATTGCAAAGTCAGGAGAATTAATTCTGTTTCAAACCTCACCATCCAGAGCACGGATTTTTGTGGCTGTAACTAGGGTAACATAATGGTTGATGTGTATCCACAGTGGAGTCCAACATGTCTCCCAAGCCTCCGCTCTTAAAATCTTGCACACAACTAGTTTGAATTTGCTTGTGTCAGGGAAATAAGCATGACTAAATGCAAAGTACTGCTGAGCTGCCTTGCTTCTTAAGCATCTAGAGCCTCCTGTGTGTAATGTGGGGTGTAACAGATTCAAAATGAAGGCCACATGGAAAACTTCGACACATTCAAGATTTGTCCCTTTTGTAGGTAACTTGTTTTATAATGTGCTTCTCTGTCCTGCAGTTCTGATATAAAACTCAATATGGCTTCTGTTGTTTTCATTATTATTAACTCTTACTGTCCATAGATTTTACTTTCTCTCATATGAGGAAAAGACACCTAAAAGAACATAAAAATATTTAAATTATTTAAAAATGCAAGTAACCGTTGTTCTTTCTGTCCTCAAAATCTATTTTTAACTTAACCTTTCTTTCAAAATTATTTTTTGTAATAATGCAGCTTTTTTATACATTTCATTAACTTGTTGCCTCACTGAAAAAAAGATAGCAAAGTAAAACTGCTAAGTGTATGGGGTTCTCTCCTATGCTGTGATGCTGTAAGATATAAGCTGCACAGCACCAGAGGTCTTAGAGTCAGTATAAAGGATTGCTCTAGAGGAACTCCTAAGAATCTCTTCTCAAAGTCATAGAATTGAAGTAAAAGAAGTGTTTGAGTGATTTCTTTGCTTTTGCTGTGACAGATGCCTTTTCAGATCGTGCTTAGCAAGTCATGCTAGGTATTAGATTCTCCAGTGTTCCTCTGAAGAAATTTTTGGTAGCATGGAGCTTGTGATTTTGGTGTTTTCGTTTGGGGACTTAGGTGTTTTTTTTTTGAATGGGGGACATCACAAATAATGTTTCATTTATTTGAAACATTTTCAGATGAAGGATTTGGCCTCACAACCATTCCTTCTCATCTTGTGCAGTCTCCTTTCAGCCAGTGCAGTCTGATATTAGTTTATTCAGTCTACTGGTTAGGTATAAAGAATGGAGGTTCCTGTCAAAAGCTGTTAGAGGTTAACTTGCCAAGTAGTATTACTTGCCGGCTTGATTATGATTTCAGTGGTATTTACCATACAGTTTACTTAATGGAATTTCCTTGTTCTCATTTTTTAAAAAGTAATCCTATAGTCAGCTGAGCTCCTGTGACACTAGCAGAGGACTCACAATGTGACAACTTCTTGGTCAATTGCTCATCCAGATGCTCAGTGCCCAGTGTTCCTGTTCATGCTATGAAAGTGTGTGTGTTAAAAATATATTGCTGCCTGATTGTTTTGAAGTGAATAGGAACAGTAAGACAGTAGCTAGTTTAAACTCGTGGTTATAAATTACTGGTCTCTTGACAAATGACCAAGAACACATAGCAACTCTGTAAGGAAAAATATGCATAGTAATGAGTGCACAGCTATTTAAGTTGCTTGGTTATCCCTTGGCTGAGCAGAATCATTTCAGTTACAGTAGAAAAACTCATGAGAAGAGAATTATTTTCATAAAATATAGAAAAAAACCCTTTTCATATTTGAGGAAAAAAAAAATAAGTATTGGTCATCCCAATGTGAGAAAGACTAAGCTATTAGAGAACATTCAAAGGAGGGCAACAAAAATGACAAGGGGCCTTGAGGGGAAGCTGTATGAGGAGCAGCTGAGGTCACTTGGTCTGTTCAGCCTGGAGAAGAGGAGACTGAGGGGAGATCTCATTGCAGTTACAACTTCCTCATGAGGGGAAGAAGAGGGACAGGCACTGATGTCTTCTCTGTGGTGACCAGTGACAGGACCTGAGGGAATGGCCTGGAGTTGTGTGAGGGGAGGTTTAGGTTGGATATTAGAAAGAGGTCTTTCATGCAGGGGGGTGGTTGGGCACTGGAACAGGCACCCCAGGAAAGTGGTCACAGCACCAAGCCTGACAGAGTTCAAGAAGAGTTTGGACAATACACTCAGGCACTTGCTGTGACTCTTGGGCATGGTCCTGTGCAGGACTAGGAGTTGGAGTTGATGATCTTTGTGAGTCTCTTACAACTCAGCATATTTTGTGATTCTGTGAAATTTCACATTATGAATTTTCTCATGTTAAAGGTGTCAGTTGATTACAAAATAACACCAGTTACTCAAAAAGATTTAGATTTGGAACCCTTGGAGAAGGGAGAATTCTTTTTTCAGGGGAAAAGACACAGCTATAAACATCTCCTAGAAGCCCTGAATCCTTCCAAAGAAAACATAATAACGTCCTATAATACCAGTTTTTGAAAGTTACTGTCTTAGGAGTACTGTGCTGGCAATGTAGTTTGGTTTTACATTTTTATGATCATTGCAGCAAGTTCCACATTAAAATAAATTACATTTATTTTAAATCCCTAAGTTAATAATATTGTTGTAATGTAGGTCAGGTATTTTCTCAAAATCTCAATGTCTACCTCTACACAAATGTCATAACTTGAAAAGTGTTCTTTGAATGTTAAGAAAAAAGCAGTTTCTGCAATATTGAAATTCTCTTGTGGCCAGAGAGTAGATTGTGTAGTCCCTACCTTTTCCTCTCTGCTATGTATTCTTGCTATGATGAAAATCATAAAAAGCAATGTTTCATGCTGTATTTAAGAAATATGCAAGTGTACAGTTGAACTGCTGTTTCTGCAGCCAAAGGCTCTGGTATGGCCAACAGTGTACCTCTGTGCAGGGAGAGGACCGCAGGCATCTGATGAGTACATTTGTCAATGCAAACCTGTTCAGTTCTACTGGCTCCAGAACTTCCTAGATGTCTGTTGAAGGAAAGATAATATCCTGAACTAGTATTTAGTCTTCATTAAGCTACATGCATCTCTCATCTACTCAACACATCTTCTCATCTTCTTCTCTCACCTACTCAACACAGTAGAACTACTCAACTAGAGTACTGAAGTATGGCACTTGAAATGCTCCCAGGCCAGTTTTACAAAGACTGGGCTTACACTATGTGGTCGTATTAGTATAATATGAAATAAAATGCGATTTTAAATATAAATATCCTACCAAAAGATTAACAGCAAACAGAATGGTCTTCTTCCATATTATTTTTCTATTTGTGTTTATTGAGAGAGATTAGTACAAGTCCCTGTGTACAAATCTTCAATATAAAAACAGAGGGCATACACAGTACTTACTGTGTTCACTGACAGAAAAAAATCCCAGAAACTAAATAAAAGGTGCCCTCAAAGTAGTGGCCAAATGGATATACAAGACAGCAATATACTTGTATACCTGCAATCTCTGATAATAACAGATAAAATATTTATTTTAAAATGCCATTTTAAAATACTTTAAACTGTTGTTGCATCTCAGAAAAGTTAAAACTAAATTTGTTCTCTCTTATCTTCAAAGTACTATTTTGAATTTTGTTTATAAGTTTTCAAACATTACCTCAAGAAGTTTCAAAATACCTGGTGTGATAGTCAATTACATTTCCAGAAATCTCAGGGCTTGCCAATGTGAAGAGTTAGTGCATGGTAGTTTGCAAACTGAATTTACATTCTTACACCATGTTAAAGTGCCAAAGACAACCTTAATTTGCAGGAAAAATGGGGATAAGAAGAAAGCATAGTGCAATTTCTACCTGAAATTAATATCCTTTTGGAGTGCAGCAAGGACAACCTCCTAGAGTTCAGTGTAGAACACTGAAAATTCATGCATCATCAATGCCACTAGCAAGTAACACTATGTAGCAGACAGAGCTGCTGTGTCACATGGCTGCTGAAGCTGACCCTATACTGTTTATATTCTGCTTTCCTCTCTTTCCAAATGCTGGTGTTTTGTTCAAATCATCAATTTTTTCCACTTTTGTCTTCACCCCCTTTTCAGTCAGCTCTAAAATTCAAGTCTGTACATGCTATTTTGCAAAGACGCTCTAGGTGTTTCTGTATGGACCAAGAAGAGAACAGCACTGAAATAGTATTCACTGCAAGTTAATCAGCTCTGTTAAAAAAACTGATGGTTTTAACTCTGACTGGGTTAACACTGGTGTACTTCTTCCAAGGCCTACAGTAGTATTGCCTGCCACAGATGTTTATTGCTTCATTAGACAGTTGCTCTGAAGCCTCAGTATGTGCTATGTAACATAGCATAGGCACCTTTTGAGTGTCTGCCACTGAGCAGAACCTCTAAAATGCAGTAAGAATATACTGGAAAAGCCCAGTTTTGTTTTCCCATTAGCCTTCCCTTTGGCCTGACACTGTTGAAGTGATGTAGAGAATTTTAACTGTAGTCTTTCTCTGTTTTCAAGTTCTTTAGAAAATGCAGTCTTGTTACAAGGAATTGTCACCCTAGTTTTGATATTAAAGTCAGCAAACACAAAATCTACTTTTGTACCAGACTTTCTCTAGTCCCATCTTTTTCATGAGCTCTCATACAATAACTGTTTCTCAGTGAACAGAAAGCGATATTGATCTCCTGATGTCTCCCAACATGAACCTGCTTGCAAATCTATGAAGCATTTGTAAGTGGCTCATGGCTACAGACTGTTGTAAGAGGTAAAATGGACTCATGTCACTTGCCCAGGAACTTCTTCCAAAGTTTGTGCTCTACTGAGTGGCTCTACTACATATGTGGTCCCTCCACGCATTAAGCTAATCTGCTACTACACGAAATTAAGAAACATCATTCAGGTAATGTCAACAAAGAAGTCACACAAATAGTAGCAAATGCAAATTAACACCATTATCTGGTAGAAAATATCAGATAATATTGGTTTCTAAAATGTCCACAGTTGAAGAAAACAATTATTTCCTCCCACTCCGCAGCAAATTTAAGAAAACAGAAAAAGAAATGGAAAATTAACAGATAATGCAGCAGACACTGTTTTTATGGCTCTTCAGAGCTTATGATATCAACTGATTTTCTGCAATCTCATACCTTTTTACCATAAAACATTTAAGAATAACTAGGCTAAGTCTGCTAAGACATAGAAGCTCACACTCAAACCCAGAAACAGAGTCACAGAGTCCCTAACTGCTGCCTAACACCATTAGATAAAATGTTCTGTGTTTAATATTGTGTACAGATGAAAATACACATATTAGTTTCTTTCCTAGATTTTAGCTTTCAGTTCCAGCTTCTAAATCATTTGTATCTTTCTTTCCTTTCTCTATCTGTATTCTCAAATTCTTTTAGAAATGAAATCTTGGACTACAAAACTATTAGAAAAGGTTCCACCACTCATACTATTCAACTTGTTGTTACTATCAGAAAAAAAATCCGAAAAACAACAACAACAACAACAACAACAAACCAAACCAAACCAAACACCAACCCTGAAATCTTCCCAGCAATTCAGGTATTGGTTTTGACAAGAATACAAAAGTCTAGAAGCTGCTGCTAGTAAGAGTCTTGGGTTTAGATGCTTATTACTAGCCCCCTATTTCTATTACAGTTTCTAGTATAACTAGAAACTGAAGCTACTTGATCCTAAAATGCTGGGATTTTATCAGTGATCTGTATGATTTTGCCCTAAAACTCCAGTATTGTGGGTCTTGCTGTTTTGATACTGCTGTACGAGTTACACAGGAATAATCTCTCTTCAGGGGAATATATACTGGCACAGGTGTAGATGTGAAAATATAGAAAAAAAATGCTTGTAAACTATATTGAGATCAAGAAGCCATATGGTAAAACATGTTGGACACTGTATTTTTGAAGGATTATGCCACTAATAAACCAAAGATCTTATTCAAAATCTTCTGTTGGACAGATCAGACTTTTAATCTTAATGATTTAGGAATCATTATATTTTCTCTTTTTGCAGCTCACCTTGCTTTTCACTCCAGTTATATTCTAACACAGAAGTATCGGAATTTTCCGTGACACAATAGTAAGAAGTACAATGAAAGTAAGGAAAGGAGATTTTGTAGGGCATACACTTGTGTCAGCCAGACAATGAATGCTTGATTTACCAGGTTATTTTTTTGGGTTAAACTCTTCTAGGAGGAAGAGGAAGTCAAGTACACCTTCTGGCCTGACTGTGCTCTTTGCCATGAGTCTGCCCCAGCAGACAAATTTTCTGGACCACAGCACATAGAGCTGAATCCAGTCTGGAAAAGAGCCCTTTTTTTTTTTTCAGAAAACCTTAGAAACCCTGGGGAGAGGCCTTTGAAAAGCATGAAAAGACCTTTCTGATGACCTGACATGACTGGAAAAAGGTTGCTGCCACTTAGAAAGGTGAGTCATCTCAAGTCAAGTCTGCAAGAATAAACCTGCAAAGGAGGACTAAGAGGGTAGGGGAAGAATTGTGGATAACACTTTTCCATTTCATCTAGTCAACATATCTGTTGTCTCTGTGAGGGTTGTGTTAAAAATAGCCTTCAAATTTTCAAAACTTTTCAGTCTTCTCTGGAATATTCACTACAGAAAATGTAAGAGAGTTCACCTCTGAGTTTGGAATTATTTGAAAACCCGTGAACATTATTTCTTTCTGAATATTTTCATAACCTACTCGTAAAAACACTCCCAGATCTGCATCAACTGCATGTCCAGTGTGTAGTACCCTAGCACTCAAAAGCAGGAAGGTCTTTGAGTCAAAGGACATTGTTTTCTGTTTTCATAATTTATTCTTCACTCACAGAAAGTCTCTGAGAATACATCTAGCACTGCATAAGTAGTAATAAAATTTTCATACCTTTCCATAAATTTGTCTGACCTCTTGTACAAACATGTTCTCAGTGGCTGTGTTGAATGAGAATGTAGGTCTGTAAGGAACAATACAGCAACAGTCTCATATGAGTAGAATGTCTGCATTTTCATTTGTTTGCAAAGCATCATGAAAAACCTGCTATTACAAATTAATGTACTATCATTGACTCCAATACAGCTGCGACAATGTTCCTCGGTGGAAAGTCTTGTTCTTAATCTTAAGAGAAAGAAGATGCTGTTCGTAAGTATTCTGAGAGGATTTTTTCTTTCTTTGTAAAATTCAGCAAAATTCATTAACACCAGCTGTTCTCTGAATAATACTAGAATGTAAATTTATGTTGCTTTGATTCTTCTCTGCTTCTCCATATAACAAGAATTTACAGTCATTCTACAGAACGTAATATGCTGTTATCTCCTGCTAAGTACTCTGCCAAGATAATTCCTCTTTGGAATATTGCCATCCTTAGTGGCTACCCAACATACAAGGAAGCTGTATCTCTTTTTCTTGTAATTTCATAATCTGAAAGTTAATTCTGATATACACTTCTTTTTCTTACATAGCATAAATACCTTTAACTTTCTTTTTTCATTAGGGCAATACCACTTGTGAAATTTTAGTCAATAAAGTGTTATTAGGTTGATCTTAACAAAAGAAGGGAATATAAAAACCATAATCTTATAACTATATTGTACTATTATTTATGTGAAAAATATAATAGAAATTATGAAGCATTATAATAATAATATAATCATAATTTTAAGTATTTTACCAATGCAACTGCTGTTTTAATTTAAAGTTGTATGTACATATGTTCTTACCATTCTGAAGTAGAAATGGTTGTAAATCAAGATGGAATCCATTTACTTTTTAGGAAAATATGAAGCCATCATCCATATTATTTTCAATAACAAAATATTTACTTTCAGTGTTAGAATTTTAGAAATGTAATACAACTGTTATTGTTATTTAGTTTACATACTCTTTCTCAGTGAGATGAAAGCACCTGTGTTCACGCTTAATATGGTCTCATTATTCAGCAGTGGACAGGGGGTGAAGGAGTGGAATTTCTCACAGTTTTTGGCAGTAAAACATTTGCATAATTTAACATACATTGTGCAAGTTATCATACACCATTCACCCTTAGATTGATATTATAAGTGAATTGAAATACTGCACACTTTCTGTTCCTTGATAAAATTATTTGCATGCAAAAGCAATCACACGTGTCCGGGAGAGGGTTTGTACACACACAGATAATGTATTCTGAAGTTCCAAAATTGTGGAATATTTATTCTAAAAAAAACAGTGAGTGAAATTCCACATTAATTCCAAAGAAAGCAACTCAAATGGCATAAATCAGGCAGGTTATTGTCCAGAAGCAGTAGCAGTTGTCTGCTTCCTCAAGGATATGGAGAGCCAGGGCCCAGGACATTCCCAGTGGCAGCTGTGTCTGCCTTAACATGCAGTTCCATAGTCTTCAGAAATGGGACTCTTGGGCCAAGGGCCATGGTGAGATCCATTAAGGCTTGTGAGTTTTCACAAGGCCCTGACAGGATGAATTTCTTCTGATACACCTGAAAAAAATGGAACCATCCTAGCAATTAAGTAATGCTGCTGTTTCTGCTTCAAGGAAAATTTTAAGTTAAGCTAATAGCAAGATTTTGCCATGCTCATTCTTCTTGTCAAGTGGATGGTGAAATAGTTGGGACATGTGTACTCACAGTGAAGGGAAAACTGTAGAAAATAGACAATTCCAGCTGGAAGTAATTTTTTTTTTTTTTATCACACACACACACACACAAACCACGCGACTGAATTTTTGTTCAGATGGAGAAGGCCTGGATTTAAAGTGGTGGATTAGGTTTTGGAGCTATTATATGACACTGTTACCCAAAAGAAAATCTTTCAACAAGCTACGAACAGAGTACACATTTTCAGCCAGATGTTGAGCACCAGTGCGTATGACAAAAGAGGAAGTCCCCAGGTCCACAGCTCCATAATCTGGCAGATAACTGAAGTCTTACTTTGGGTCAGGATACATGGTTCTGACAATAATGCTAATATTGGTTCTTTTGGATACGAAGCTTCATGGCTGAGTTTGAAGCAGCTTTAGTTTCTGAAGCAGCTTTAGCTTTAGCTTTTGAATTTCCTGTGATGTTGTCATTATAAATTAATAACTTTTGCACCAATAGAAGCAAAGATGTGCCAGGGCTACTGTGGAACAAGAATAGAGTTGTTCAAGTATTTTGGCAGAGCTGTGTATCTGGGGTTTGCTACCGTATCCTCTATTGAAAAACAAACAGTGTACGGTTTCAAAAAAAATAAAATCACTTCTAGCTGTAACAGTATATTTTTCCTCTTCTGTTATTATTGCAGGATACAACCCAGCTATTTTTATCTGGAAAATTATTCGCCTCAAACACTGGGTTCAGTTGTCTACATTTTGTTTAGCTTTTTTGACATTTCTGAGAGAAACCCATCTCCAAAGGGTGAATTCAGCAGACCACAAAGCAAGCACTGATAATGGATACGACATGGAAATGATTTAAAATGAAAGGTGTACTTGAATTTGTAGGAAACTAGAATAACCTAAGAATGAGAATTTGCTTATACTCTACTGTTAGAAAATCTCATGGTTACCACTGAAGACAAGATTTTCCAGAGACTGAAGAGGCTTTTTTTTCAGATGTTCAGTTATTTATTTTTACTTCTTCATTCATCCCTTTGAAAACAAAAAAGAAAATTCAACTTCAATCTCTCATTTGGACAAAACATATATAGCTGCGTTTTCAAAATATCTAGACTGTAGCATGTTGCACAATTTTGTGAATGAGGGTGCCATTACTTTGATGTCTAAAATGGGAAACAAACTGCTTTGGAAGCCTATCTGCCATTATGTCTGCTGAGCTGTTCAGCAATTCTGTCTCTGTGGGAATAACCTGAGTATTCCCAGGTAAAAAAAAAAAAAAAAAAAAAAGAAAAAAAAAGAGACAAAATATATGTACAGAGAGCATTTACAGAACTGCTCTCACACCTTTTTTTTCTTTTTTTTTTTTCACATGTGTTCCAAGGGAACTGGGAGTTCTTAAAATTCCAGCAAGCTAAATATTTCCCAGTACTTTTGTGTATTAGCATAGTTCTGGGGAAAAAAAGGATCTCTTAATATTTCCTATGACAAATACAAAATAATCCAAGGCCAACAGGGGAAAAGCCGAGGTTCAAGACACCTGTTAAAGCCTGGACTGCTTCAAGTATGACAGTACACTCTTGTTGGATCAATTAACTGGACTAGCCATGTGAAAATAGTTGGTAGAATGTACACAGATGAATAAGTTCTTTAATTTTTCATTCAGCTGCAAGCAGGAAAATAGTCATAAGAGACAGAGTATACAGTCAAGCTTGGCTACATAACAGACTTTAAGAACAAAGGTTTCTGCCAATCCAAGCAGAGGTGCTACAGGAATGAGAAAATCTGGGAAACTATTCCAGGTTTTGTTCCAATTCACTTCATCACCAAAATAGCTCATTCTTTACTATTAATTCTTCCTTTTCACAAGGTCCAATACAGCAGAAACACATGGACTTACCAATCTTGGATGGGCAAAGATTGATTTATTTTGAAAATGACTGAGATCTTTTTTCCTTAAAGTCAGCTTTGCCAGGTAAGCTGGCAGGAGGTATACTTATTTAATCAGAAATTTATTTGAGCAGTGGTTTTGATAAACCTGTGCTTGTATAGAATGCTCTGCATTGTTTGGGTTTGTTTCTTGCTTTTTTCTTATTTCCCTTGATTGTGCAAGAGACAAAACACTGTTGTTACAATCTCACACATAAGACCTTTCAAATGTGGTTACAGATCTCTGGTGCTTCAAGTGCTAGCTAAATGATTCACAGACATCAAAGGCCTGTTTTTAAAGACTTTTTCCTGAAGCTTTTTTGTCGTTGTTGTTTGTTTGTGTCTTTGTTTCTTTGTGTTTTTAGTGTCCATCCTCATACTGTGAATACTCAGTATCTCCATAAGTCAGGCCATGGGTAATTCAATATAAAATCTGAAGTGCCAAGAGTTAATTGACATTCTCAAACTCTACGTGTGAGGGCTAGCATAGGCCTGTATGTTTTTTGAGAAATCAGGAGACCTTTAGAGTTTTCTATGGAGGAGTTAATGGGACCTATTGTTGCTTAACCCAAGGGAGGAGAACATATACATGGAAAGGCATGCGTAATGACACAGACTATAAATACTTGAGGCCAAAAGCAGCAATAGCTTTTTCCCTTGCATTGCAGAGTAGAGGTAAAAAAATGGTATTACTGGCTTTCCGTGATTTACAACACTCACTGTATTTGAAAGATGCTGTAACCCATACTTGCCATTCTCATTCATCTTCTGAACATAAGATGTTCATCAACAGTAATCAGCCCAAAGATGAGTTCTGAGCAACAACTAGGTATACACTTAATATATGTAAGAACACTGTGACAGAATTATTTTCAGGGCAACTTTTAAGTGTCTTCAGGGACTATACAATTGCATTATCAGCAGATGATATTTAACTCTGTGATTCTGTGTTGTGCAGATACAAAAGCACTTTTATACTGAGAAATTCAGAATTTCAAGTGTGGCAGAGCACTTGGCATTTGTTCAATCTTATCTAGTGCCAGAGTTCTCAAAAAAAAAAAAAAAGAAGAGTAAAAAGGGTGCCATATAGAGAAAATGAACCTCCTTTTCTTTCTGTGCCCTGAAAGCACCAGAAAGCAATAACAAAGGCCATTTCATGGGAGTCTGGGGAACCTTGCACTGTGTGACGTTGAACTTTGAAAATTAGAGGCATAGCTCATGAATGGGCAAAAAGTGACCACCTACTTTGCTGTAACCATCTAGGTGTTAGATTGCACCTAGATATTTGAGTCATCGCTTGAAGGACTGACGTGGAACTATTCTGAGCCTGTGTTACTTGGTTGTAAAGGTGACCCTATCATTAGCCTGTCCAAGACTGAGGAAAGACATTTGCAGTTCAGCCACATCACAGCATCTGGATCCACCTGTTTGAGTTTTAATTAAATCCAATGTAAATCTAGTACAACTTCAATGGCTGTCTGAGGAGGTGAATGCAATAGTCTTAAGATTTTTAGATTTGAAACTGAAGATTGAAATTTTTATGATTTAATTTAATGTAAATCAGCTTTGTCAATCAGCTTTGCTCCACTAAAGTTTAGCTGTATCAACAGGGAAGAATGAGAGTTACATAGCTTTTTCGCTGCACATTTGAATACTCAGAATTTTATTTGTATGTTATATGTATAGATATAAATATTTAAAGACTAACATTTTTAATTATTAAAGAAGAAAACAATACATAAGCTAAATTTACCTCAAAGAAAAACGAGATTTAAGTTCAACATAAGGGTATGACCTATCTGTTACACAAAAGAGTGGTTTGCCAATTAAACGTTTGGTGGTATATTTGCAGCTGTATTATCCTGAGGGAATGTATCAAGCTCTGTGTTATGCTTACAAGAATTTCTGCAAGTTGCAGAATTTCATCATAAGAGAGATCCTTACCTGCTACATACCATCTATTTCTTTGGAAGACCACTATGGCTCAACCAAAGTGCAGTGAAATGAGATGGCTGTTCACCCTCCCTTGTCTCCTCCTTTAAATGATGAATCAAAAGGGTGTTTGAGTGGGTCCTAATACAAGTAGGATGGATACAAAGCAGTGAGTCTGTAAGTCTTCCTAGGCATCACCACTTGGACCAGTATGATGCTAGTGACCATCAGAGCTAATTTCGGTATAATGTTCCAGAACAGCAAATAACTTGAGCCTGCAGAAAGTGGAGGATGCAAGTCCTCCTAAGTGACAGCCCAAGAACAAGGGCCAAACAGTCCTGCTTGTTATCCTGAGAAACACAATTATCTGTGATCCATAACAGAGAGAGAGCAGGGCAGAAAGGACAGGGAAATTGAGAAATGTTAAGCTCATGTCTACAGTGGTGGCATGCCACACAGTGGGTGTTCAGTTGCCATTGCAAGTGCTTTCCAATGATTTCTGGCAGAAACTACACTTCTCTGAATTCTGTAATAAATCAGTAATATTGTATACAAGTTAGGCAGTATTTTCTGCTAGAAATCCTGCAATATTCTACTGAGGACTTTTCATGCACTCAAGCAATACTACGGCATCATTATTTGCAGACTCATGGTAATTTTGGGAAGACCAATATTATATTATGAAAGGTAACTGGAGGAGGATACTTTGGATTAGCCTTTTGAACAGGCACACACCCAAACTTTATTCCTGGAGAAAAACAGAACTCCTGAGAAAAATATTAACTAAGATGTTATATTATTTGACACTCTCCATCTGTTAACTTTAAACTACTGTGATATTCCACAAGTGGTATTTACACAAGACATTTGAGGATTTTAAGCCAAGTCTTCATAAGCCTTATTGGATATGATACCCTAAATGAAACAGATTGTCCATGTAGAGAGAGTAAGTGGTTTGGACACATTTGGCCAGATGGAGTTTGATTGGGTGTGGGGTGTGATGTTTTGAGCGGTGTGGGAGGAGGGGCTCATTCATCCCCAGCTACTAATTGTTGATTGCAAACCACACAAGTTATCTAAGTAGTGATCATATTGTGCTTCAGATCTTCAAACACAAGATTATGTACACTAAATTGCTGGATATATGTGTGTGTTTCATTCTTTTAAAGTAAGATTTCACATTTTTTTAAAGACTACTTTACTTAAAAATTTTTAGTTCTATAGAAAGAACACATTCTTGAATGGTTGGTCGTTCATATTTTTATTTAAATGTTATTTTTTAGCCCATATTTAGTGAAAACTCTGAGTGTTGTGGATGATTAGTCATACAATTCTGATATTTACTCACAATACTCTTTTACATGCATTTAGCATGCAATTTACCCCTGTAAAGTCAGTGAGAGTTTTATATCATCCTTCAGTGATGAATGAACCTTATTTGTTTCTCTGCAAAGTTTCCATTTCAAAGATGCAAAATAGAAAGTGAGATATGTTGATATGTGGAAGTATTTTCTGGAACACAATAAAATCATCTAGCACTGAATAGTATAGAAATTGTTTTGCAAACTGTGCTGCTTGTGTAAGTCTATAATTACTCTATTAACATGATGTGTTTATAAGTCAGTTGCAGCATAAGCACATCATTCTGTATATGTGGAAATCTGCCAACTGAATACAGTCTACTGTTGGCAGCAAAACTACTGTATGCCAAAGACAGAAATTTGTCAGTTTAAACAGGTGCTGAAGCCTGTGACCTTGACATCTAATTTATATTCTTTGTCAGGTGTATCTGATTTCATGGGCAAAGTGTGTATGTACACCAGCTGGCTTCATATGGCACTCTAAATGAACTCCATCTCTTAAAAGGCAGGTATTATGCACTTAAACACCAACAAATAAAATTTGTTTACATTACCTTTCTGTGTGTATTGGAGAGGGAAGGATCCCCTTTTTTATTTCTGAGGAGACTGAAGGAAGGACATTTCTGAAAAGCACTGATTGTAGGGGCACTTTCCACATAAGGATACACTACTGTTGCCACAAGAAGAGTATAACAGAAACCTTCACATTCCTCTGTGCTTCAGACTGAAATCTGTGATTGTTGCTATTAATTTGTCTTTCCTGGACTCCTGAGAAGAGATTAAATTAATTCAGCTCTATCCTGTTTTGAATGACTACAGACTGCTAGTCATAGACAGAGAAGCTGCCGACTACTTTCAGGATGCTGGATTCCTAATTGACTTAGTTGAACTTTGTAAATCTAGTCAGCCTTCCTCAGTGGAGAGTTAGAAATAAAATGGATTTGGATGCTGCCACGACTGGGAATGAGAGGCTGGACAGAACGGGCTTCCCAAGCCAGCCTTTTTTCCTCCAAGCTGTTCATCAACTAACAAGTGAGATATTGAGACAATAAAAGCAGTAATCGATCCAGGCAATTTTAACTAAAGAGTTAGAATATAGCAAAAGTTCAAGCAAAAAAATAAGAACCTCGAGCTCTTTTGAGAATTTAAAACCTAAGGTACAGCCTAGATATGGAGAAGAAATGGAAAAGGAACATTTTTTCACTGATGAAGATGATCAAACACTCTTTCACTACTTTCCTTTCCTTGCAGATTTTTAATCATCTAAGGAATCATGAAACATAAATGAAGGAATTTTTTTATTCCAAATTTATGTAATAAGCTTATACCAAATACATATAGGACAGTTTTCTGGATGTTTTCTCTGCTCACACTACATACTGATTCCAGGACTGCTGCAAAGACCACATACTAACAGTTTTGCAAGAATAACTTCCTTTTACACAAAAAATAATGTATGGAAAATGCAGTAACAAGAAAACTGCAGTTTCTGATAAAAGAAGAAATTCAGCAGTGAGACGCCAATGGTTCGTCATTTGATCTAACCTTCACACTACAGTTACTTTGTTTTTCATGACTCAGTTGCTGTTTAAGTCATAATGGCTGTCTAAAAGCTATTTAAGTGGGAGAAAAAAGCCAACCATTAAAATAGCATTTTGAGGAATAGACTGGGAGAGTGGCTGATGACCTGTGTCAGAATCTGCTGTGTGGAAGGAATCCTTCATGACAAAAGAAGTGTGGATATTTACTGAATATTAATTTGCTCTGTGCCCAAACAGCTAAGCAAAGCAAACTGGGACTTTTTATTGTTCCTTTCATAAAAAAAAATTGAAGATTAGTTATATCTTTTACTGAAAGGTCCCTCTATCTATTTGCCACATGACCTATTCCTATTCACCATACAGATATGGAGTTCAATATTTCAACATTTTCATATTATATGAAGGATAAAGGGTAGGGTGTTGAGATTGTTTATGCTGAGAGGTGGATTTACACAATAGTTTTTCAGTCCTTCCCTCATTTAGGATCTGTCACTCAGGCAAGAAATTGACAAAATTGTTTCTATTCATACAGTCTAGTTTGCCAAATTGCATGGTATCTGTACCTCGGCAGGGTCTAGGCCTATGCTTATCCCATGCCTGCACCCATTTTTTCATAGGATTAATGATCTGGGTCTTTTTTAATGCATAAGTATCTCTTTCCAAGCACTTTACATTACTGTAGAGATGTCCAGGAACAATCCTTCCACATCTGCCTTGAACTGAAGTCAAGTGCACTGTTTGCACCAGTTAAAGTGTGAACCTCAATTTTTTTTCTCACCATAGCTGAAAAAACTTTCACTTGTAAATGGTCTCAAAAACCTTCTTCTGTACAGCACCCCAGCCGAATCAGTCTTCAGTACAAAATTTCATGAAAGTCAGCCTTCCAGAAGTGAAATATTTACTCTAAAATTTAGTGTGAATTTCACAATGGCTTTACATCCTTTGCAGACCTCACTAGTAAGAAACACAAATCAACATGAGCTAACCGAGTCACCACAAATTAATTCACAAAGCAGTGACTTATTTGTAAAAAAATGCTACTACAAGAGGTTATTTCCTACTTCCTCCTGCCTACTTCCTTATCTGACTGTCCAGACCCTCCCTGTATGAACTAACCCACATGCTACTGCTTTTATTGCAATATACTAAATTTCTGCTTATTGACAGAGTATGGTAAAGAATGGACTGTACATCCTACTGGTATATAAACCCTGTAACTCTACAATAGCTATTGTAATAAACTGCTCTGCTCTGACCTCAACTAAATTGAATTCCCACTATTTCTATGTCCATAAGATGATAGCAAATTCTCTCTCTGAAACTTAAAATCATTCCATATTTTATAAAGGCCAGGCTTTATTGCTTTCCTTAGGCGAAACTCCTGACAAAGTTTAATGACTGTTTAGTCTGAAGACTATGAACATTAGGCCTCCAAACAGTTTCTTATAATGATGCTGTTTTTGTAAGAATAAATTAATAGCTATCTAAGAATCTGAATGAAAGATATAAAATATTAATTTATCTGTCTTCAGTTCCCAAAGAGCTATGCCATCATTCAAACCAGTTCCATCTTAAGAAAATCTGAGTTTCTGAGAGCAAATATGGACACAGTTTTACTTGTCTCTTACACACACTTTGTGATGAAAAGGTGTGACACCTCAACTACATATTATTTTACTTTTTGTGTCCAGTTGTGTGTAAGCAGTCATTTATTTAAAAGAAATAAATGTTGTTACAGTCTCATTAATCTTCTCTGTTTACTGATTGTTACGTTTTGGATAGTTAAGGATAGTTAAAGGTTGCAGCTCTGCTGCTTTGCTTTTCCTCTAACTTTTCTATTTTTAGTAAAAGAGAAGGAGGCTAAATCTAACCCAGTGTTTGTGAAACCCTCATATAGCCCAATGGGAATTACATACCTCCAGAAAGGCATCTGTGGCGCAGTAATAACGAGGATTGTCTTCTAACATGCAGCATGCTTCCTTCCTAAGTGAATCCTTAAGCCAGAGTTGTCAGTCAGAATATTTCAGGCCCTGTGGGAAAACCTGATTTCCCACCACTAATGCAGTGCTATCCAGCAACTCTAAAAATTTCCATTCACTAAACAGTAGCAAAGCTCCATTATTTTCCTCTTTGTTCTCATTATAAAAATGTAGCTCACATATGGTGTGGGAGGGAAATGTTACAGAGTGCTCTTAGAGGACAAATATTGTTGAATTAAAAACGCCACTAAAAGCACATTTTAAAAGTCACTGAAAACAGAGTAAACCTCTATCAACTAATGTGTTAGATACTGATCTGGTCTGATTCACACACACACATCATAATAGTCACAAGCGTAGATAAAATATTCTTTGTTTATCTTTTTTTGGCTGTAACCACAATTATCAAGGTGTATTTTCTGATCTTCTACAATAGCACCAGCATCCAGCCTCTATCCTTGACTATGAATATTTTTCAAGTGCTATAAACCAGCTGTAGATTTCTAAGGTTTATTTTGTCAGCTCTTTCTTCCTATGTGGACTGTCATTTGGTGCACACAACCAATCTGATTTTCAAGAAGATATAGTTCTAGTTCCTATTCTTGCTGAGCAGTCATGAAGTCACAACTGTATCGCTACTATCGAAAAGACTAGCATCTAAACTCTACTTTTTCTTTATTTGATGCAAAACTTTAGCAAGATTTTAAAAAAAGTATTTGTATGTAAAATTAATTGATAATACGTTCTAGGATACTTCATAGCATTGTTATTTCTGCAGATGAGAAATTCATGGGGTGAACAGCACAGTAGAACAATAAAAATGCAGTGCTAAACATTCAAAGTCCATTAACTACCCAGATAAACCAGCTGTATTTCTGGACACTCCGTTTCAAAGATTTTAAATACAAAACAAAGCTTTCCTTGGCTAAGGGGTTACCCTTAAATATGAAAGAGATGTGGTTTTGCTTTTGACATTGACCTGGTGTACCTAAAAAATATGTTGTATTCAACATAAAGAATTGTTTGACTTGGGTCAGAGATTACAGATAGAAAATTTCTTTTTGTACAGTTTTATTTCATGTATTGCTCTTTGATTTTTTTTTTTTTTTTTGATCTCTTGATGATCCTTAGAGTGATAGAAGTCTTCATTTCATATGAGCAAATGCCTAACTATCTGTTTTTCTCTCCTCTCCTCATGCAGCTTCTGAGGACTGACAGGTATCTAACAAGTCTCTGTGCGAAGGCCAAACACTTCTCGGTCCCTTAATGCTCATTTTTCCCCTATGTGGTGCATTGCTCCCAGTTATTCTGAAAACTGAATTCAGGCCATAAAAAAGGTCACACTGCCCTGTTGAGTGCTGCTTGAAGTGATTCTTTAACTATATCCATTCACCCTCCAAATCAACTGAGGAGTCAGAAACTATCCCTAGTGATGGGCCCTTTGCTACTCTGAAAGGCAAGATTTATACATTCAGAAAGGCATTTCAGGAAATGTCTGGTGTGTTCCTCTTACTGGGTATGCTCCCACACTTGTTCCTGTCATGATCAACTTGTGAGGCTAAGTCCTCTCCAAAGTGCCTGTTGTTGAGTACAGGGAACAGAGGATGGAAGAAAAATCTGTGACCACTCTGCAGTCCTGTAAAAGGCAGAGTCTAACACTGGCAAGATGAACTGATTAGGCAAAAGAAGCCACAGCAGATGAAAACTAGCATAACAATTGGGTCAGAGAACACCCTGGTGCTGCTTCCAAAAACGTTTGTTATGCACTCATCATTAATTTTAAAAGACCCCTGAAAGCATCAGAGCTGTACATGGGCAGTCTTGAAATATTTTAACTGCCTGGGAAAGAGGAGAAAAGGCAGCACCCAATCACCTGATAGATGCACAGAGCAAAATAGGATGAAGAAGACAGAGTGGCCTCTCCATTTTCCTGACCACTTTGCTACAATCAGTACAAAGGAGTGGGAAATTGGAGGATGTCAGCCTTCAACAGAGTAACTGTGGATAATGTCAAGTGGTTAAATGCACTACTAAAAACATCAGTTTAAAGGAGAAGAGAAAAGCTGCCTGACAGCAGTAATTGTCACCATCCCAGATGACTTTACGTGTGTTCTCACCTAGACTGAGAATCATTTGCTAAAGAAAATGGAAAAAATAAGGTGTCCAGGTGGAAATGGCTGTGCTTTGAGAAAGAGCATGCGTCAGATATTAAATATGCGTGCGATTCTCTCATTCCCAGACTTCTTACTGTAAAGACAAGAACTTAAAAACAGTGGTCTGCAAAATGTGATATGCCCATAAAATTCACGTAAGAATTTCTAGATTACAGTCATTCACAAAACACAAAATCCTTGTTGGGGCATCAGTTGGAAAACTTTCCTGGATTCCACAATTACTTTTTGCCCTGTAAGTGTACCAGCAATTAATTTTTTTTAGTATTCTTCCACTGTAACGAGGATTGGAGCAACTGCTGCTGGAGAGAAGAGTGATTGAGAATGAGCATACACTAAAGGCAATGGGAGTCCCAGGCTGCACAGGATGTCTTTGATGAGAGCTGAAGGAGGTGTGCAGGGTGCCTGCTGGTCTTGGTCTTGGCAGACTAGGATTACCGGGGGACAGTCTTTTTTTAAAGTATCTGGAGTAGAGGAAACCTGGAAAAGTGAGCTGCTGCTCATGGATATTAAGAACAAAGTGCACATGCTGTGCCATGAGTATTAAGAACAGAGTGCACATGCTGTGTGTGCCACGAGTATAATGGATGGAGAAAATAGATGTGAGGCTGTACGTGTTGGTGTTGCTCAAGTTTAAAACAGAAACTATGTCAGGTTTGGTACTTGTGAGTAAGAATAACACGTGTGGGGGAATTTTCAGTTACCTGCACTAGCTTTAAGTTCCTTTTCTACAGTATTTTAAATGACTGACATATTTTCTTCATGGACAAATAATAAAATTTATTGCAAAAAACCCTGTTCTGCATAAGAAGTCATGCATTAAATTAAAGACTTAATAAATATTTTCTAGTTCACATCTCAAATGTACAGAAGGAGAGATGCCTTAGCTCAGCTCTTACGATGAAATTATAATAAACATATATGGCAAGGTAGAGAAGAAAATTTTATGATAGATTTGGTCTTGGATGTTTCTCCAATTAATCATCCATGCATGCAGCCTTGCCTACTTGGTCATTTCCCCAAAAATTAGTCTCAGTTTCCAGGAGCCTCTGTAGTATCCAACAGCTACTGTTCTGAATACCACACTCTTAGGACAGATGTGTCTTTCACTTTGAGGAAAAGAAAATCTTGACTTCTTGCTGGGAACTATGTCATTTACTGCAAGCTGTAGAAGAGCCCATACCACCCTTCCTCACATTATGGCATACTAATTTCTAGAAAACAAATTTTAGATCATTCTTTTTAAATACTGCCCTGCCTATAGGGGTTTATGCTGAAAGCACTAAGAGAGAATACAAGACATATCTAAAGCAGTTATATGACAGGTTTGAGAAGACTGGTTTTTTTCCAGCTATATGTGGTTTCTAAAGAATTTCTAGTTGTTGGTTGTGACGAGGACTAAGTTTCTGTCAGCATTTGATAGAGGCAAATTCAGTAAGGGTGGTTAGCACTTGAGTAACTTAAAGTCATGAAACTGTATTGTTGGTTTTTTAGAATATAATTATTTGGGCAAGTAAAGCTATGAAGTTTTAGGGGCTGGGAGTAGATGGGTGTGTGTCTCTGCTTACTAACTACCCAGATAATTGTAGCTCTCAGAACAGAGCTGGGGCTTGTTTCTGGCAGGCTGGATTGCTCCATCACCCCATGGGCCACTGGCAATCATAATCCAGTGTATGGGTTCACCTCCATCGCTGCTCCCTTTGTACCACTCAAAACGCACTGATTGCTTGTGTGCTCTGCTATTTTGTCTTGCATCCATGTTTTGGTGACTAGAGGAAAGGACATGAAATGAAGGTGATAGATTACATGAAAAAAGCTTCTCTGCACATCCACAAAAAAGTGCAGGTAGACATTGTCAGAAGGGCGGTTCCAAATAATACCCTCCCTTGACTGCTCTTAAGTTCCTGGCAGGAGTCACCAGCCCATCACAAGTCTACCTGCATAAGAACAGGGTCAGAGGGCCCATCTGCCAGTGATTTAGAGCTGAGCACCACAGGGGTGTGATTGAGTATGTGATCACTAGCAAGGATCAAGATGGACACCGTAGTGAGTAGGTGAGATGGCCTGGGAGTGAGGGGGTAAGAGGTTCCCCACTGGCCAGCTATGGGTGTTAGAATGTCAGCATGTCCCTAGGGGCAAAAGCACAGGAGGGTTGGCTGTGGGACCAAGGGAGTCCTGGTCAGCTCTGGGGGTGTGTGTATGTGCACAACAGTCTGAAAAAGCCACTGGAGTGGAGCTGTGGCCTTGGGGTCCATATGTCCAGGTGCCAGCAACTGGAGCCACTGGGATCCAGGTGCAGCTACTGGGCAGACTGAGAGTTTGAGCACAGGTGCTGGAGAGATCCACTTAGTGTGTACATATACATGCACAAATATACACATATATACCACTTTGTGTGTATATATGTGTGTACACATGTATGTATAAATACACACACACACACACACACACACACATATTCTCCCTAGTGAATTTCCATCCTACTCAACCAGAGAAGGGACAGGAGAGGCAATGTCAATCTGTGATCTGTGCCTGGTCATGTATAAATATGTTTATGTGCTCTATACTGTGCTCTCTGTGTGTGCGCCTACTGTGAACACATCTTGGGCCTTGCTACTGGTTGGACCAGGACACATGGATCTGCAGTAGCCTCTCAACAGTTGGCACTGTTCCAGGATCTGTATCCACCTCTACATTGCTGGCAGCATTATCACTTATCACCAGTATGATGTTTTAATAAAGAAACCTGTGTGCATTCTAAGTTATTGATACACAGTGAGTATGCAACCATGCACATCATCTTACCTTTCAGTACCAGATAAGAGTGTTGAATGTTTCTTGCTTTAAATGTTCTACTTGATATGGTTTTTAAATAGTAACTATGAAGGACTACTCCTTAGTAGTTAGTAAAAACACAGAAGGACTGCAAATAAGTACCTTTTCCTGAAAATTACAAGATTTTTACAAATACTGCAAACAATAAGGTAGAGTCAAAGAATGAAAGAACATGAATAACCAAATTATTTGATTGACTCATATGCCTCCATGACTTTCACATGGCCACATCGCCTCTGTGAACAGACAAGTTACCTGAATGCAATTCCAATGTCTTTTTCCTGATTACTCTGCCATTTCACCAATAAATTCAGTCACGAATGAACTTGTCAACATATGAGAATGGTAGTTATTTGCTAAAGAATTTTTGAAGTAATGTGCATTTAGAAAATGTTGTGCATAGCTGCAAGGTTCAACTGAAATTGCTTTGACAATTACTGTAAGAAACTCTTCTTTGAAATTATATGTTGCTATGTGTCATCATATCCCTTATGCCCTTAAACTGTGGCCATTTAAAGAGTTCTTTCAAGTTTCTTTGTGCATTTGCATGGGTATGGAGATAATAAAGGCATTTCAGTAGACCAAACATAGTTTATCTTCACACGTTCATAAATGGCTTCTCTAATAAAATGCCACAGCTTAGCTCTTACCTATAGCATAAGAAATTCTATGGAAGACAAAACCAGTGCTTAGATGTGAGATTTCAGTAGTAATTACTGCTAAATGGGTTATCACCATTCTAGGCAGCAAACCTCAAAAAAAAAGGTTTTGCCTTACTCATGAACTTGTCACCATATGAGTATTTCAACCAGATAAGCTGCATTTGGAAGACACCAAAGGATGTAGCTGATCCAGGTCAGTCTTTGTAGGTGCAGATTCACTGACATTTTAGGCAACCTTGAGTTTTGAGCCTGACCTATTCTTTTCAAAATTACTCAGAGGTGAGCTGGGGCGGAGTGAAGGGGAATTCACACAGATCAGATGTCTCTCTTTTCTGGAATTCGTACCTGAATTGGAAGACTTCTGTTATACCTTGGGAAAGACTTGTAGAGGAACACTATGCCCTTTCACTGAATGCAGTTTTGTGTGTGACTTCTCTTCAGTGGTCTATGGCAGCCAAGGTCTGTGTCTCCAAGTTAAGGATGCTTTGATACTCCTGAATTTTGAGCAAGGTATCCTTCTACTGCTAAGGGCAAATCTACTCAGCTTATTCATGAATTATACAACCCTCTCTTTCAAATTTGGACCATGAATGCAAATATCTGAATATTTAAATACTGCACAAACTTTAATTCAATTAAAAGTAGATGTAGGTTTACAGCAAAAGCATTTCTTATCCTCATCAAGCAGTTTATTTTTGAAATGTTCTCTTTTTTTTTTTTTTATTAAAAATCATTTGCATGGTGGGCACACCATGTAATTTCAGTAATTTGAGTTAAAATTACTCAAACTACTGAAGGAGCTCTTTTCAGGCAAGAATTTGCTTTGTGTCTTTGCTTAGAGCACTGCAGGACATTACCTAGCACAGCCCCCCTGCAAAGGCGGCACAATGAGGTTCAGCAGCTAGTTTTTGCCTCGTGCACAGTGTGTGCCTAAAACATTCTACTCACCTCAGTGAGGGTGAATTTCATCCCAGGTCCTGGAATGCAAAGGATTGCAAAAAGTCAGACACCAGTTCTTCTCTTTTTACAGTACCAAATAAAATTAAAATTAAAATCACGGGGTGCAGTTTTTAGCGCATCAGTAATATTCTTTTAATAGCTAGATTTGTAGATAAATATATGCAATATTGTTACCCTTTTTGTGAATAAAAAAACACCGATCATTTAATGAAAGCAGTTAGTTAATTATTTCTGTGTCCTTGAGTTACATATTTATTTATGAAAATTAATGTAATTTTAAATAATAAGCAAAACATTTTCTGGGCTTGTTTCTTTTGTCTCGCTCTTTGCCTGCCAACTTCAACTTTCGCTTAATATCTACAATCATTGTATTACTCTGGTGATGCAATCACTGATGACTGATGAAAACTTTCTCATGTAAAAAAAGTCAAAACAGTAAACTCAGATAAATTTTCATACAAGAGTTTCTTACAATAATTGTCAAAGCAATTTCAGTTGAACCTCACAGCTATGTACATTTTCTAAACCAACATTGGTGCAATAATTCTTCAGCAAATAACCATGATTCACATATGTTGACCTGTTTGCAGATATTTAGAGATAAAAGTTCAGCTTTCATTACATTAAATGTGAAATCATATTTCTCCTAGATGACTAGCCACCTAGTAGATTGGTTCCATTTTATTCAGTTAATACTGAGGATTTGTCTGCCCCTATGAAACATGAGCTTGTTGTTAATTGCAGAGATTCAGATACTTTCATTTCCTGACCAAAAATGGATTTAAAATTGCATCTTACTTATTTTTCTAATATACTTTGAAACTTAGAAAGTTTGCTAGTGTTTGTATCTGTTGCAGCTTCAGAAATTTGTGTTCAAAAAAGCCGTATGATAACATATGAGTAATGTCTGAACAGATGGATTTTCAGTTCCATAGCAATAGCTGGAAATCTGACGCAGAGTAGGGTAGGGATGTATTATTGTTTTCCCTCTATCAGCCTTAGTATCACCATCTGGCTTTCAATTATGGAACTGCAACAAAGCCTATTTTCTCTTTATCACCATCTGGTACCTCACAGTCAAGTGACAGAGTCACAGGACAAATTTAACTGAAGGTTTTAAGAATTTCAGCTATTCAACTTGTAAGGTAAACAGAAGCTGAAGTGCTGCATATGAAGTACTAAAATAAGCAGTCTAAGGATACAGGCACTGGAACTTGATCAGCTGCACCTTCAGGGAGGAGAGACTGGGAAATGGCCTGGTTTTGTCCTGGTTCAACCAACATCCCAGATGATTTCTGGGATCACACAGAGTTTGGATGCAGCCACCCTTGAGGCACCACCTTTGGATGAGGTGATGAGATTTTGACAGGAGTGTGGACAGGCCATTTAGTTGGCACCTAGACCACAGAATAACCTTCAGAACTATTTATTACAGTAGTGCAAGAGTCTCAAATGACCAAAGTCTGTGGTTATCTGCTCCTTGTAGTTGCTAGCATGGGACTATTATGTAATGCACTGATGCTTTTGGAATCTTTCCATCTCTGTGTGAAGAATCCTTATGATGGTAGGAATGGTTCTGTGTTAAGGAAAACTGTCCTGAATGCATGACAATTTTGTTAACAGCTTCAATACTATGCAGTGAAATACTGAAAAAAAAATGGATGCTTAATTAAACCCAAGTTATTTTCAGATAAAACCACGTGATGATTTTGGCTGGGATAGTTTTAATTTTCTTCACAGTAGCTAACATAGGGTTATGTTTGTATTTGTGATCGAAACAGGTTGACAGCACAGGGATGTTTTCATTCCTGCTGAGCAACGCTTAAACAGAGTCAAAGCTTTTGCAGCTACTTGCCCCACCTCACGAGTGAGGAGGTTGGAGGTGCACAAGGAGCTGGGAGGGGACACAGCCAGGACAACTGATCCCAACTGACCCAGGGGTATCCCACAGTACATGGCATCATGCTCACCATATGAAGATGGAGGAAGAAGAAGGAAGGGGTAGACTTAGTGATGGCATTTGTCTTCCCAAGTCACCACTACATGTGACGGAGCCCAGCTTTCCTGGAGATCGCTAAACACCTGCCTGAGGATGCGAAGCAGTGAATGAATGCTGTGTTCTGCTTTGCTTGTGCTCACAGCTTTTGCTTTACCTATTAAACAGTCTTTATCTCAACCCAGGAGTTTTCTCAATTCTGCTATTCCAATTCTCTCCCCCAAACTGATTCTGGGGGACTGAGCAAGTGGCTGTGTGGTACTTAGTTGCTGGGTCAAACCAAAACATACTGAAGATAAATTGCATTTATTCATTACAGAATTTGAAAATTCTTGCCATAAGCCCTTGTTTCCACTGTACTGGAAACATCGACTCAGTTATTTATCCACTGACATCATACATGGGACTTTCATGCAATTACAAGGCATTTTCTGTTAGCTTTTGTTCACAATGTGTTTTCTTGCATGTACCTCATATTCTTCAAATTGTATATGTGTACTTTAATTTAAAGTTCTGATAGGTCAACTAACTACTATATCAAGGTTTAAAAAGAAGTCAACAGAAGGTGTTTAAAAATGGCTGGAAATAATGGTACATACTACTGGACTCAAGCTGCCCACTTAAATTGCCCCCTCTTCAAGAAACAACAAATCATGTCACAAATTTTTTTATTCCTTGTCTGTCAACAACATTATTGCTCTTCTTGCTTTATGTGTATGACAAGTACTAGATCTTTGCTAAAATTACCCCTAAATAACATTTTATGATTTAGAGCAGCTTTTGGACAGCAGCAATAGTTACATCCTGTTCTTTAAAGAATATGAATGTTCTGTAGCTGAGAGCAATCACTGAGAGAAAATGTTAATTTTGAAAATTCAGGTTGCCTTCACCTGTGAGATGCTCCTATTTTACACTGGTAAATTGCACCCTCTTATTGCTATTGACATCATACTTTTCATAGAAATTGGAGTAAAGTACAGTGAATACGATCTAGAAAATATTATTTTAAGAAAATGATAGCTAGTTTTCTTTCAGCCAGATTTCATATGATTGTTTCTCAAATTTATGACTTTTCTCAAAGTCTTTCTACATCCAACATTCATGCAATCCTCAAATAAAATGGAAGTACATAATGCCCCTCTATGTCCATTTTCTAAAACCTAGAGCAGGTGAAAAGGAATACATCGTAACTTTACTTTCGTGAGTTTATGTTCGCTATGGCCCTGCTTCTGGAAAAAGGAAGGGAAAGTGGGTAATTAAGCACAGATGTATTGTTTCAGTGCATGTAATTCTAGCCTTTCCATCTTTTAAGAAAAAAAAAATGTTTATCCGCCATCTTTTGGGAACTGAATGTTTAGTAAATGTGCATTAGAGTTATTTTGCTAGACTTCCTACTGGTATTTAAGAGGAACTGCTTCTCCTCCAGAATTATTTGGTGTCCTCTAAAAACTTTAAAAAAAAAATTCTGATTTGTAGTTTCTAAAGAAATGATTCACACTTGCTGAATATTGTTTAATATAACAGGGACACCTCACAGATGATTAGAAGCATAAGACAGCGAAATATTTGCCTCTGTGATGAAATAAGCAGAACAGACTATTTATTGGGTCTGACTTTATTAACAGTAAGTAGTGATATATAGACATATCTCCCTCCTTTCCCAGTGAGTGATGTTTGGGGCGTGTGGATGGTCTACTACAGTGAAAACTTGCACGGTTAGGAAGTACTCATGGATTCCCACGGGGGAGTTACTGCAGCATGCATAAAAGCTATGCAGAACTGCAGAATGGCATTATTTTGGTAAACATCATGATTTGAACTCACACATAGGCGGTTGTAATGGTTCTCACACAGCATATCTCAGGTCACTGAGCTCTAAATTGCACCTATCTTGGCACAAATAAGCAGGTTCTATTCATGCAGCAATTGTACTTCCAGCACAGGTCCTTTTCTTATTCAGAAAACTAAGAACATCACCTTTGGCATGGACGGCAACAGTCCCATCTCCACCACCTGGTGGGCAATGCATCCCATTCAAAATTGAAGAGACGCACAACACCAAGGTGCCTGACCTTTAATTTCAGAGATTTAATCCTGTTTGCAGGTTCCACCTTACATGCAGAGACACTGCAAGTAGGGGCTTTAAATGAATGAAGCAAAGTCTCATTATAATCCACTGACCAACTTTTAGCTCAACAGAACATTTTTAAATTCCATTCAAACCATTTCTCAAATGGAAGGGGTATGTTTGTAAAAGAAGCCGAACTAAGAAGGTATTAGATCTTGAGTAAAATTAGTGGCAGTGTAAAAAGTATGTAATGAAAAAACTATTGTTGGTTTCCAATTTATTTTTTGAGTTCTCTTTCAGGGTTGGAAATAATTTTATATTGTAAAAGGAGTATTAATATTTTTCAAAATATAATTTTTCACAAGAAATTGTAAATTATTATATGAGCAGCATTTTTTTAAAAATATATTTTGAAAATGTTTAAAATTTGAAGTTTTGAGTTCAGTCAGCACTGAAAGTACTTTTTTCAAAACTTTAAATCATATACTGATATATGTATGTGGATGCTAAACCATGTTTTCCTTATTTTTAAATTTTTAAAATATATTTATTTCTGTTTCTAGATAAGACACACCTAATGATAAGGTCCAAATCATAATTCAGCCATTGATTTCATCCTACCTAGATGCCAAATAACATGCTAAATACTGGGGCAAAGAAAACACAAGAATACCAGTGTGAGCCCAACTCTTCAGAGGTTCATAAGGTTAAGCATTTTTATAAATCTGAAAAAGCTTATTGTACATGCCAAACCCAATAAAGACATCACTGTTCGAAGTCTTGTGACAGAAGCCTTTAAGTCCTAGTACAATAACTAAAGGAAATATTTTCAAGACAATTAGAAATGGCTGAAGCATTTTTGATGCATTTAATATTTCTTGTTAAATGATCAGTGATTTGAAGATTATTTAATTTCAATTGAAGAGGCACTGTAATCTGTACTTACAATAGAGTTAAAGGTAAATGTATAATCATTCTGTTTCTATAGGAACTGCATTTTCAGAGCTAATTACAAAGAAAGTATTGTTGTGATCTTCTTACTCCTTCTTTTCCAGACTTCATGGCAAAAGAGAAGTACAACACGCTTTCAGAGGGCCTTTACAATTAAAGAGCTAATAGGCTCTTTTAAAAGTGCTTTTAGATTGTGGTATGCACATAA
The DNA here is from genome assembly GCF_001604755.1 of Lepidothrix coronata. Lineage (NCBI taxonomy): Eukaryota > Metazoa > Chordata > Aves > Passeriformes > Pipridae > Lepidothrix > Lepidothrix coronata. The sequence goes on along the minus strand of NW_016690235.1, from coordinate 3,742,306 downwards.
TTCCCCAGAGCTAAGATGAAAAAAAGCTCTCATCAGCTTTGATTTTTATATGGAGACTAGACTGAATGGACAGCAGTACGGAAACATTTGACTTCTTGTTTTGCATTGTTATCTTTTCTGAAAGCCAAATGCCTACAACTAAAAGAAAACAGCAAGCTTCTCAAGCTGCTCTGAGTTCTGGCATCTTACTGCAGAAGTACCTTTTGAGATTCACAAAATATGTATAATACAGTGAACTGGGCAGCACGACTGAGGAGATGCAGGAGAGTTCTTAAAGTTTTCTGTTGCTTCATTGTTTGAAGGAGTTCCCTTTGGTGATCCATTCTCTAGAGACTGAATTTCAATCTCTAATTTTTTCATATTACCTTGTAGCATCTCCTTAACTTCAGAAACAACTCTGAAGGGTACAGTGATAACCTTAGCACTTTCCTGTTTCTATTTTGTCTGTAGCAGTTCAGTCTTTATGTATAGCTATCCTGCTTTATCTTCCACTTAGAGTAAGTCATAAGGCAGCAGTACTCCCATTTCTTCTCGTCATTACACTTCTTAGAGTAGATGCAATACTTTATCATGCTGTTTATAAACCTTCAGAGAAACTACACTTTACCTGCAAATTCTAGATACTTCTATGTGCAATACAAAATTTTCAATGGCGATTAAAACATGGGCGCAATTTCCCTAGAACAGCAATCTGTTGGTGTTACCAGCAGTCCACAGAAATCACAGTAACGTTTTATGGGCTTTTTTTTTTATTTTATTTTATTTTTAAATTAACTGCAGTTCAACAGCTGGAACTCAGTATTAACATATTTGGGTACTCAGTTTGAGACCAGGGGGAATGTTGTATTTTGTGGTCAGCACTTTCTAAACAGTGGTTAACTTGAAAAAGTCAGTGAGTCAGTTGCTTTTTAATCCACATAATATGAAAATAGTTTTACCAGTTATTGTTTATTTCTGGTTTTTCTCCAAACTTTGCAGGAACTCTCAATCCTTTTATTATAGATTATTCCTTCCTACTGTTTCTCTTCAATCCCAAGACATTCCATATGATGTAGTATAAGCCATAGTTCTCCTTCGTGGATGTCTGGCACATGATTCTGGATTAGCAGTGCTTCCTTTTATTGATGAGTGCATTATGTGTATTACAGCATCACCAGAGGTAGAGCCAAGGTCAAGATGCTGCTCTTTAACTTATTTATCAGTGGCTAAAAGCAGCTAGCTGCTCTTCTTTGGTTTTAGCCTCCCTATTTGGGTGGCTTAGGCCAGAGAAGGAGACAAGAGAAAACAGGAAGTCTTGATAACACCGAAATAACCACTGAAGCTGACTGCTGAAGCTGAAGGGAAAAGCCTCTGCTGAGAAGATAACAGTTTTCTTAGCTCTGAAGTATGGCTACTAGGGCTACAGCTTGAAAGAAAAAGACAAAACACATAACTTTGGACAAACCATCGGTGGTAAACGAATGAAGAACTATGTTTCATTTGCGGTAGCTTCCTTTGTTCTAAATTATCCACTTGCAACACAACACGTCTGGGTTTTGAAGAATGTGTTATGTATGTTTTCCTCCCACCCTGCTATGTTAGCAAAAAGCATCTCACCATTATCATTCAGTTATTTGTGACTTTCAAATCACTGCTCCTATTGGTAAGAGAAATTCCTCAAATGTACCAATATTTCATTGGTTTTATAACACAGATTTCTGAGGATTACAACCTTCAGCCAGCTTTCTACAGAAAAGGATGTAATTTGCTGCCAGTAAAAAAAATTAAAAAGAAATAAAAGATCATTCTAAGACTCATCTTAGGGACCTGGCATTGCTGCTCCCGAGTTGCTCAATACGAACCTGACACTCCACGTATTCCGTTAAAAAATGTGTTAAACGCAACTGTTTCAAACAGCACAAAGAACACAGAGTGTGTTACCGAGCTCCAAAACTCATTCAGCACTGACTTCTCCAAGTGCAGGGAGGAACAGGGGCAGCAACAGCTCTTCCAGCAGCAAGCGCAAGACAAGCAAGCGGCGAAGAGGCTGGAGACGCCCTCACACCGCCAAAGGCCACCGTCCTCTCCACAGCACGGTCTCGAGGAGGCCTCGGACGCGGCCACCCGCAGAACACAAGGCCGACGGCGACGGTCATCGCTCCGCAGCCGTCCCACCCGCCCTGTCGGGCCCGTGCCCGCCGCCGAGCCGCGCCAGACCCCAGCGCTATCGCCCGCCGGGGCCTCCCCCAGGAGCCGGCGCCCTCTCGACCCGGCGGAGAGTGCCCTCCCCTCTCCCGGAGGGTGCCCGGCGCTGCCCCGAGCGGCGCCGTCGGGGGCGGCGCGGGACGGTCCCAGCGCGAGCCGCAGGTTCCTCCGCCCGCGAGCCCGCGCCCTCCCCGCGCGCCGCCCCTGAAATGGCCGCCTCCGCGCCCCCCCCCCCGCTCCCGGGGGAGACACACCCCCAAACCGCGGCACCCCGCGGAGGCGGCGGCGCCCCGACCTCTGAGCCGCGGAACCGCCCTGGTCTTCCCGGGAAGCGGCGGGGCGGGAGCAGGGGTGGAAAGAGGGGGGATGGACCGCGCCACCACCCGCGCCGGGGAGGCGGTGGCGCCGCGACTCGCGGGGTTGCGGGGGCGCCACGCGCGCCCCCTCCTCACGGCGCGGGAGGGCTAATAAGGGCCGGCCGGCTGCCGGCCCGCGGTACGGCCGCGGGCACCTCTCCGCAGCCCGCCGGCGACCGGGGCGCGGGTGGCACGGCCGCCGCTCCGAGAACCGTTCTGCCTCCCCGAGGTACCGCCGCTGCCTCGGCGGGACTCGCCGGCGTGTGAGCCGCCGCGCGGAAGGAGCCGCTCCGCCTCTGACAGAGACGCGCCCCCCCTCCCCTCCCCACCGCCCGCCCCCCTCACCTCGAGCTGGCGCTGCCTCCCCGCGCTGCCGGAGCCGCCGCCTCGCCTGCCCGCCCGCCACCGCGCCCCGCTGCTGTCCCCCTGGTGCCTGGCCCCACCGAGGGGCAGGCGGCCAGCCCAGCTCTCGCCTCCGCCGCCCGGCTGCGGCTGCCGCGTCTGTCGCCCCTCGCTGCAGGGAAGGGGCAGCGGTGACTGCCAGGCGGCAGGAGAGGAGAGGAAAGGAGCCGCCAGCGGCTCGGGCAGCGCGCTGCGTCTGGGTCTCCGGGGATGGACTGGGCTTCGCCCTGCGCCTCAGCCTGCCCGCGGAGAGGAGGGCGGTGATCGCCAGGGAGGAGAGGCACCCCCGCCTGCGCCGAGGGGCCGGCACGACCCTGCTGACGCCCGGTTAAATGTCACGGCTCGCCGTCCGCTCCCCGCCGCCGCCCCGCGCATCACTCACCTCGGGAGGGGGCTGTGAAGGTGGCGGCAGAGGCAGCCTCGGCTGCGGCGCGCCCCGCCGCCGCTCGCCGTGAGGGAGCGCCCAGGCAGCCGCCAGGTAAGCGGTGGGGGTGCCGTCGGGGGTGGCGGCCACGGGGAGCCCGCCTGTGAGGGTAGAGTAACTTTCGGGGAGCCTCTGGGGGGAGAAGAGGAGACCGCGGCGTCGGTCTGCGCCCCCCTTGCCCCGCCGTGCGCCCCCCGGTGAGTGGGCTGCGGGGGGCGAGAGCCGGCGGGACGCGGCGCAGCGGACCCTCCACCACCGCCCGGCCGGCCGGCCGGCCTCGTCCCCGGCCCCCCCAGCGCTGTGGGTGCGCGGCGGACGGCGCTGCCCGCCCGGCAGCGGGCGGTGTGGGGGGAGAGGGCGTCGGGTTGCCCCAGTCGCGGGCGGGGGAGACGGGACGCCGTGCCCAGCATCACACCTCCCCTGTGGAAGAGCTTAATCCCCGTCGGGCTGGAAACCGTGCGATGCGAGCAGGAGTCCTCCGGGGGTTCCGAGCGACGTGACACAAACACAATAGTCCTTTGTCGCCAGTGCGGAGATGCTTCCACACCTGTGTCCACTTGCATGGTGGATGTGCTCGCTGGAGTACGTGCATCAGTAAAGTGGGGCTTTGGGGGCGGGGGGCAGTGGGGGACTGGTGTTGGTGGTGTGCGGTGAAGGCACTGTTTTACCTTCTGCACGGCAAATTCAGAATAGATCCCGTTTAAGGAAGGAGAACGAAGTACATGCAGGTGCTCTTGAACGTACCTGGGAAAAAAATAACGGCAAGAAAACTACCTACTGTAGAAACTATCATTTCTCCAGTCTCTTGGGTCTAAATTATAAGGTTTTTTAAGTTCTGTTCCATAGTTGCTGGAGTAAACATCAAATATTCTTAAGCATTTCCCCCCTATAGCTTTCCTTGCCAAGTGAAGAGCTGCAGTGGTTTTTTTAGTACGTGCTGCTGTTTCAAAATACTGTTCCTTCAAAAGACTTTCTCATTTAAAAAGAGAAACGTCTCACATAGAAAGGAAAACGTCTGAACACTGAACGTTTCAAAAATAAATCATATCTGAACTTTCATTGCTTGCCAAGTGCTGGGGGAAGAGGGGAGGCAGAAAGGAGCACACACCTTTTCTGTGCCTTTGTCATGAAAATGAGCCATGCAGTCTTTATTTCAGTCAGAACTATAGCATGAAGGTAATGGAAGTGAAAATTAGTTTTATAGTGTTCGGGGAGGTAAGCCATAACCCTTAAAGCATGCACACAGTAGTTCTGAAACCTTACCCCACTTTTTACGGTGACGCATCTGGAATTGACAGATCTACAATGTAAAATATAGTTAAGAAGATTTCATCTCAAACTGATATATATGCCCTAAAATAACTATATAGCGTTTAACTCATTGTTCAGGAACTGTAACAGCTGCCTCCACATGAAAAAAAAAAAAAAAAGAAACAAACCACAACCAAAATGATAGGAGGTAGAATAAAAGAATACACTTTTCTGAGCTTCTGCCTTCCAGTGGAAAGGACGAAATTAAAAGAGATGGTCAGTATTCCTGCCGTATACAATCAAAGCACCAGCAGTTCCATTAGAGGCTACACCCTTTCCAGGAAGTGCTTCCTTGTAGAGGTGAAGCTGTTTTGTGGTCTACTTTGCTATACAGTGGGCCACACAGAAGAGTGCACTAACATCAGTATATTCCTACTCCTACTATGTATATACGTGTAAACATCCCAGTCAAAAATGTGCTTTGAGATTTTTCTTCAGATCAACACTTTAAAATGATTGACTACCCAGCTACTGTGGCACCTTATTTTTCTTACTTGAAAAGTAGTGATTTTGACAGTAGCTAATATATGTGCATCAGAACAGTGATACTGTTCCTTTTAGTTAAATAGAATATCTCTGAAAACTGTTTTTACTGCTCTGAATTCCCTCTTGAAAGAGTAGGAATAACACCTACGTAAACTGAACAACAAAGGTGTGATCAGATAACATATGAACAGTGTGGTTTGGTAGTATAACAGTATCAGATTTTTTTGTTACTGTTCTAGAATCCAGGCATTCTCTGAAAGGGCTCTAGGAGGAAATGTTATCCTGGGTAGTAGCAGCAAGAGGTGAAGAAATACAAAGTATCAGAGAAGCTCGTTAGTTTAAGCGGCTGTCCACAAGTACTGTGATTACTACTATGGTGGTATGCCACTGTGAACTAATACCAGGATTTGGGTATCCTGCAGTTAAAAAAAAAAAAAAAAGACCAAAGTAACTTACCCTTTGTAGTTCCGAAACTGTATCATTATCCTTCAATACAGACAGTTAAGGAAGTCTGGAGATTGGAATATTAGTGGCTCTGTGCTGAGTTTAGCAATGTAAAATCTGTTAGTGCCTTTTTCATATCTTGTTTTAAGACCATTCAAATTGCACAAACACAGGGTGGGTGTGGTTTTTGGAGAGGATATGGATGAGGATTCTAGGAGGATTCCTGTGGTGGTTTTTACATGTCATGGTAGTATGACTGTTGTCTGTCTTTAGGGGCTTTGTTTATTTATATACGTTTTGACTATCTAAACCTCAGTGAATAAAGAGGGGAAAAAAGGTTAAGGAGTTCTGAAGGCTCTGTATGTAGCTGTCTGTTGGTTCATTGGCTCGTCCTTTGTGGGAAGGTGGATTTCGTTCTAGCTGTTGCTGATAATTAAAAATCCAGATGAGGGATGAGTGGATCAGTTTCAGTAAATTTATACAATACTAGGTATGCCTATTGCTGTATTCTCCTATTGCAAAGGAGCTTACTGGGCTACTATTACTCGTACTAACTACATTCTGATTCTCTGTCCTTTTTCTTCACATTTTGTACAGATATTCAGGACATTTAAGAAAATTCTATTTCTAATTAGTCATTGATTGACATTCCTGTGTCATAAGGCTGATTTGGTTAAGCTGTGTCTAATTATGAATCTTTACAAATTATTGCTCATTTCTAATTAGTGCAGTGACTAGTTTAACTGTTTATTTTCCAAAATGTTTTCAAGTCATGTATTTTCAGCCAGAAACTTTTTTTCCCACCTAATTTGAAAGCATAAAATTAAGATTTTTTTTTTTCTTGTTTTCTGGAGACAGTAGTTTCTCCGTTGCATTAGAAAAATGCTCAAATAAATGAGATAACTCTGTAAAGAATGGAATTGAAATATTTGAAATTTATAGACATTGCTCCTCAAGACATGCAGTATATCAATCAGTGTTTTCTGTGCTGAAATATCAATATTATTCCCATGAGATATGCTCAGTGGAGTTCATGTTTGAATTGCTTGCTGTCTCATAAGCCTTTTTATTCCTGGGGACAATTCCATTTCTTAGTGATGAAAATCTGTGGCGGGAGGAAGCATAGAAGATAAACTGTCATCAGTGTTGTATAATGACATTTTGGTGGCCCATTTTCTGGTTTTTGTTTGTTTGTTTGTTTTCTTTTTTTTTTTTTCTTTTTTTTCCTCTCAGCAACTATCCTGTGAAACAGGAGTTCATGAGATTATTTTTAATCATCCTGATGAGAGTTGTTATTTGATTAAAATCTAATGTCTCACTCCCTTTGAAATTGAAAGTAGATATTTATATCAGCAGACTGTAGGCAAGTCTTCTTATATATAGATATACCATTTGTGTTTTCAGCTTGATTATCATTATGAAAGTCCTATTGGGTCAGTGTGAATATTTAGTGAACATCTTTTCTGTGAGTTGGAATTAGTGAAGTGTTTAACTCATCTTCCAGAAATACTCCTAATTACATACAAATAGAAATAAGGGTACATTGAAACTAATGCTTTATTTAAGGTGAAAATATTTTAAACTGCTTCTTACTGTTGAGCAGCACTTCAGCTAATATTTTTCTTATTGCCTTCATAGTAGGCAAGAAATTCCTTCTAGTTTTGCATTACAAGGAAATACCAAATTATATGTGACTTGGTGGATTTTAAGTGGTATAGTCAAAGTAGGGAATGTTTTTTAAAAAAATATTTCAGAAGACTAAATGTATCTGAAGGAAATGGGCATGTGAATTTTCATCTGATGGACCAATTACATTTTCTAAAAGGAAAGTGAAATGAGAAAATTGAGTTTTAGTTTGACAAATAAAGCAACATAAGTTATTAGCTGTCGATCTCAAAATTAAAGTTGCAATGAAAGAAAGAAAGGTAAAATAATAGTAAATAATAGTAAAATTTTATCATCACTGAAAATAAAACTATAATTTATTTAAATAGAATAAACAGAATTATCTTCAGTAGAAAGATGTTTCTGCATAAAGATTTCTATTGTGGAATTTGTTTGATTAACTGCAAACTGCCTGTCCTTTGGTTATAATGAAGAAGAATAATTATTCTACAGTCCTATTTCTTTTTGTTTAGCTAGGATTTATTCAACAGTAGCTGTGATTAATATTTTATAACTTTTAATCAATGTATGTTCTATTTTTACCTCTTTTTTTATAAAAACTGCATGCCTTCTTAAAGCCATTATTCTTCAGGTGAAGAAAGATTCTTTTTAATGGTGAAAAATCAGATGTATCCTGTAAAACTATAGGTAAGATATCTTAACTCTTACTTTTTATATTTCAAGTTATAGTGTAAAAAATTACATTTTCTTTGATATTCAAGTTTAATGCTTAGGAGCAACCAGTGGTCACTAGTTCAGATTATAGAAACTTAACAGGACTCCACACCCCTCATTTCTTCTCCCCTCCAGCTCCCAATAATTTTAAGTATAACTATCTTCAGTGTTGAAAACTTGTAAGAGCCATGGAGTGGCATTTACTGAAGCAAGGCAAAGGCCATCCTTGAGCTGTACAAATGCAGAGCCCCATCTCTAGGAAAGAGTGAGATTTCACTGGAGTCCCTTCTCTCAGCAGTTTCCTTGTAACTGAGAGTGTAATAAGAGGAATCACACCACTAGAGAAACCAAACAGACTGGCCTTAGAGCAGGACAGCTACATAAACTGTCATGCTCTGTTCACTTTCCAACTTCCAGGTTACTCTTTCCTCCTATTATTTCCTTCCCTTTATCTTGTTTCTGAGAAAATGCAAAGTTTTCATCAAATGGTATTTTCTCTTGATTGCTGTAATTCATAACTGCATCTCAACATGTGTTTTGGTGAAGTCTTTGTGGAATAGCAGTAGATACTGGCTGTGAAGACCTTTGTAAGAGAGATTCTTTTGAATAAAACCTCAGTTTGGCATTTTCTGGATGCTGTTTCCTTTAAAGCAAAAGAGTTTATGTTCCTCTGTGACAAGTCATCGAGTAAGTTCCCATTTACAGCACACGTGGACCTCAGCACTGATATTTTCCCACGGCCGCCTTTTGCAGACCAATGTGTATCAAAGTCAATCAAAATTATCACAGCTCCACCATCTCTGGAATGAATCAGTTATGCAAGCATCCAGAGAGTTCATCCTGCAATTCCCACCTCATGTTCTTGTCTTAGGACAAATCATATGGCCAATAAGAGAAAATTTGCAAGGGAGAGGAGAGGGGTGTGTGTGTGGGTGTGTGTGTGCGTGTAGGACACATGTGAAGACCCAACTATCTTTCATTGCAGTCACATTATAAAGACTGCAGATAACATCAGGAGAGAGATAAGAAGAGAAACAAGCTCCTTGGGAAGAAGAAATTCTGCTTCCCTGTAGGTCCTGGAGGAAAAACAAAGAAAAGTATTTCAAGATTGTGACTTTGCAACTTTCCAGACCCTTAGTTGGGTCTGGAACAGCTGTCAGCCCCAGTAAACAGACTTTGTGGCTGCTCGTGACAAAATCCCATGTTTCTGAAGTGAAAAGAAATAGGGGAGGCTGAATCTACAATGATGGTGTGTGACTGGGAATGAGAGAGCCAGACAAGCTTGTGGCCTCTCAGCATCAAGGTGTCTGACTGTTCTCAGAAGTAACCAAGTGCACTTATGCTTAAACATTGTGATTCGGTTCTCCAGGCATAGCAGTAATTCTCCTGAAAGGAGAGACTATGTTGCTATTCCTGACAAGGGTGTTAGAAAGTGATGAGAGATTCAGAAAACTAACCACTCATCTTCAATTGTCACATTTGAGTACAAGACTTGCTGTAGACGTTGCTGTGAATGCCTCCAGTGCTGTATGTAACTATCCAGACCAGGGCAATTATATACAAGATAAGGTGATATTTATAATTTTATTAAAAAAATATATTCACTAGTAGTAACAGGAATAGATTTTTGATTAGAAAGGCATGAAAAATTTAGTGTTATTAATATGTATGTGGGGAGGAACAAATGAGAAATACATTTTGTTTATATCAGTACCTGAGGTAGTCTGGAAGAATATGCAGAGTTCTGTGTTAGTGTATGGCTTTATAATGATTTTGATTTTTTGTTTCTTTTTTTTTCTCTTTTGGACTACTGAGTGGGACCAGCCAAAGCTATTGAGAAAATCTCTGTCTTATGCCAGCTTTTGACTGTTTCCCGGTGTAAACTGGCTCACCTTGCCAGGAAAAAGAAGCAATTTGTGCTATAGGCAAACATGAACAAAAAGTGTTCATTTATTGCAGGCTGGGTAGTGAAGGCCTTAAAAAATGAGTGGATCAGTTTAATTTAGGATAAAAGTTTCTCTGCCCTCACAGCATAAACAGACCTTTGTGCAAACAAGAATTAATTCCAACGGGGAATGGACTGAATTTTCTAGACTAGGTTATGAAGTAGATAAGTAGATTCACAAAAGCTTAAAACCCAAGACATTCTTGTTTCTGTTGCCTCCATAGATGACGAGGAGCAAGTAATTACCTTAAAGATACTGCAAAGGTAGTGAAGAGAGGTATCAGGATAAAAAGCAGTGGAACAATTGTAGGAATTAAACTACAGTAAATCATAAGCTTGCAATCACTTCCTTCCAAGATTTCTGAAGGAAATACATAGCTGAACATCTGACTGACTTCTAAATCTGTTATTTATTTTTAAATACTATGTTTTACCTGGAGGATAGCCAACTATTAGCAATAAAATTGTGTCAGGAATTAATAAGCAGAGTCAGACCACAAAGAAGTAATTGAGAAAACTGAGTGAAGTCAACATCCCAAAACATCTAGATGAACATATGCAGAGGATGTAAGACTGCTGCTCACTTTAGGGAGACAAGTGTACAGATCTGCTAGTGGGAACAGTCCAGTCTAACCTCCTTCTCATGACTTAAAGTGAGTGCACAATTGCAGTCTTACTATCAAACACTTCTCTTACTGATAAAATATTTCTTCAAGCTGTTAATTTATTGTTATTAAAAGCTTGATTAAAGGAACAAAGTTGCATGTGAGTTCTTAAAAAAAAAAAGGTAAATGTTTTGACATTATCATACTTTACAACACTTCTGTGGTTTTCTCAGACCATGTTCTGAAAATGGAAGTTGTGTTGAGCCACTAGGTCTTTCCTATTCTTTTAGGGATAGAGTTTACAGGAGAGGAGTCATTTGGGACTTTGAGAAAACTAGTTCTTGTAAGAGATAGATATAATTTCTACTTTGATATAGAAGTAATTAAGTACTGGGCAGTGTTATGCCTTGGGGATGGCAAAATAAGTCATCAAGTTACTCCTGTCAAACAATTACAAAACAAGTTAAAAAGTTTTGTACATTAGAATAAAAAAAAAAAAACTAAGGAGGGTACAAAAATTTTACTTAGATCTATTTGAGTTATTATTTTGGACTTTTCCTGTGTGAACAGTTTTGTAGTTTTGAAAACAAAGGTAAAAGGGAAAAGAAATCCTTGTGATATGTAGATAACTAAAATCCTACATATACATAAACATGTCAAAGCTTTGAAAGGAAAAAGGTAGAGATACCATGAGGGTATTTAATAATACACATCCTAGTTTCTACGATTTTTTTTCCCATTAGACAAACAAAAACTCATATGATAGGTAAAGAAATTTGAATTACTAAATATTTTTAAATTAATAATTCATTTACCAAACAGTGTAGAAGTAAAAATTTATAGAGTGTTTTCCCCCAAAATATAGAGGTATTATATCCAGGCCCTTTTTTTTTTTTTTAATTGCAATAGAAGATCAAGAAAATATTAAAATAATAATAATAAAAAAGAGTGCATGTTCTGAATACAGTTTGAAAAATCTTTTCTGTTGTGTTGTGTTACACAATTACCTGTTTGTGTTTGAGGGTTTTAGCTTTTCTGCTGAAGCAGTTTACTTTGCTTTAAAGGAGAGTTACTAGACAGTTAGAACCATCAATTTAATTTTTGCTCCATTGATTACTGCACTACTAACTAGCTTGACTTACCTGGCTGTTTGACCAGTACATGCTACTCTTCATGGCCTTGCTTAAAAGTAGTTGAGATATTACTTTGCAGTGTGGGAAGACAGTAGCCTCCAAATGCTTACATTAGCATCTGGTTATAACCATTTAGTATGTTGTAGCAATACCATCTTGATATTATACTATATATAATAACCCAATCTGAATTCTTTACTTCTGCTTAGTATTGCTTGATTTTACTTTAAAGCAGCTTGTTATGAGTGTTTGAGATATTCTGTCTCATTTGTATATATGTCAGGTGAGAGTTGCAGAAAACAGATTTGGTTAGATTTAACAGCTCCCAGACTCCAACTGTTCATTGCTCATATATTAGGGTAACAGTACTGAATATTTGGTGCATCTAAAAATAATGGCTTTTTTTCACTGTTGCCTTTTATAAAGTAATGAAGCTATTGCTTAGTTTGCAGTTGAAAGACACTGTCATTTAGTTGGAGAATGGAGTTTTACTGGAAGTAAGGAGATATTTCATATAGAAAAATCAATCTTCATCATTGTAGGTATTCTGTAAAAATATAAGGAACCTGTATTATGTCCATGGCTGCTGGAATTTATACTTATATGTTTAATCAAGATGACAGTTTTATTCTAGCTGGGTATTAACAATATAAGGAAGGACAATAAATAAGTGACTGTAATATCTCAAGAGCTTACATTTCTGCTTTAATTATATTCATCTTAACTGTATGGTGTTTCTCTTGGTACTAGTAATATTTCTTATGCTTTCTGGACATGTGAAAAAACACTGTACCAGTATGTAAGAGAGGAGGACGTGCAGATAACTGGTATATTTTTAAAATTTTCTACTTTTCATTGAAAGAGATTTCATTATTATTTTCTTCAAGTACATTCACTCTGGTCACATCTTTGGATCAGCATGAAGGTAGAAAAGGAGGACAAAGAGATACTGAAATAAGACATATCTAGAAATTTCTGAAGCCTCTTCAAAGATGGTGTCAGACATGCAAAGTCAGTTTGCAGTATATGCTTTATTCAGCAGCTATCAAAATAGAACCTGCTCTGCTGTAAGGCAATATGATCATATCTCTGATTTGAAATTGTGAATAACTCTGAAAATTATGTAATGGTTTTGGGCCCATGACAAGTTACCAGTACATTTTGTTACATATGAGCTATGTAACTAACAAAACTTTATAATTTACTGTTTGCTTGGTCTTTCTAAAGGAAACAGAAAACTGCAGAAAGTAAACCTGTAATATGTACGTAATAGTATGATCCTTTTTGTTTATTTAAATTAAAGCAATTACATTTTGAACTCACCAGAAGGGTTTAGAATACAAATATACTGTACTGAAATATACTGAATACAAATATACTGAAATATACAGTAATTTATAGGTACATAAATTTATAGGTATATAACTTCAAGTTCTTTTGAAACTTCTGCTATATGATTCTATGTTCACACTTGCAGAAGTGACCTGTTAGTCATCTCATAATACAAGCTAATGTCCATTTCAAAGGATTTGTGCCCAATTTTGCATTCATTTTTGTGCAATTTTGAAATCTGAGTTCCAAAATAATATTTCAGAGATTTGTAGTTGTTACTTAGCTACTCTAGAAAAAAACACACCAAAAATATTTGAAGATCAGGTGCTGATCATTAAATATTTAATAAACTGAAAAATAATCATTATTTCTGATTTTTGTATTATCTCCTGTGCTTGGATAAGGTTTTTTATATAAGCAATCCAATATTTAAAAATATTTACGGTCAGGGTTCACTCTGAGTTCAATAGACTATTTTCTGCAAATGTCAGGAAAATAATTTAGACCTATATATGAACTATGTACCTTCCTGTTTCACCTGTAGTTTAATTCCATTTAAAAATTATCAGTACATCCTCCAATGGTAACAACAGAGCTACTGCTCACTGATACTTCTTCTCTGTTACTCACAGAGTACTGAAAATATTAACTCCTTCCTAACACTTCATAGTTAGGAGTGATGGGAGATTCTTCCTGTGAATCTATCAGTACAATTTTTGCTTTGAAATGCAAATGCAGAGATCCCTTGAAATGGTAAGTGCATGACCTCTGATATAACTCATTATTTCCTTTGCAGCCTGTTTCACAAATGTTTTGCCTCATGAAGTAAGACAGGAATGAAGCTCAGTTATTGATAATACTTACTCTGTTTGCATTACATATTAATGCAAACTTTTTTTTTTTATTTATGGTGGCAATCACTAGATGGCACTGCTCTATGGTCTTTTTAAGTTGTTGCATTTTGCTTTTCTTAAAATACTCCTTCTCTTCTGTGATACATGTCATAATGAATTGTTACTGATTTTTTGGTATTATTTGTCCGGTATTTGTGGCAAATGGCAAAAAAAAATTGATGAAATTAATTTTTCAGGATGGTTAAATCCCTGAACATGTTGATGTTTTGGTTAAGTGTTTGACATGAAGAGAAACATACTGTTTGATAGTCTCTGTTCCAGAAGTAGTAAATAGAAAATGTCAGACAAAAAAAGCTGTAATAAGAACGCTGTTCAATTTCTGTGTTTCTGGTATCTTTGCCAGCTGTAAGTCAGTATGTTAAGTCTATCTTTTATTTCTTGGCAGGAAAGTGATCATGTAATCCTGAACTTGCTAGCTGGCAATTCTAGCTTTTCTAATCTCAAACTGCTCCATTGTCAATACAGTCAATGCAGTCTTTAGCCAAGTACATAAGGAACAAGAAGATGGGAGACATCTTAATCCCTTCTGTCACTGAAGGGCTAGCAAGTTGTATGGCTGATGTTGTTTATGCAACAAACTTCTGTGAATAGACTGGTCTAACAACTCTACCCCCAGGTCAAAAGTGTACTTAGGACATCATTGCAGCATCAAGACAGTTACTAGACAGGAACTACAAAGCTAAAGAATCTAGTGCACCTAAAACCATCAGCAACAACACCCTGACAAAACAAGAAAGCAGGAGCTGTTGTCTGTGTGTGGCGTATTTCCTGAGTTTAGAATACCATCACTGAGCCTATTACTAAAATTAAATGTATTCATTCATGGCTGGGCTTCGTGAACGAAGATTTGGGAAGGCTCTATCCACATTTGCTACAGGCACGCTGGTGGCTTATGAGGCCAATATGAGACAGACATATCCGATTGCAAAAGGCACAGCAGAAAGACTCCTTAGATAGTGTACTCTGCAAGACACGATTCTTTCTGTGTTGCCTTTTCTCCTCGAGAGTGATCCTACGTGTGTTCTTGAAGGAGACAGCTGCGTTATAGATGGTGTGTCTCCAGACCTCCCGATTTGAGGCCAGAGTAGACCAGTTGTGTTGATCAATATGCCCAAGGCTGAGATGCTGTTTCAGGGAGTCCTTGTATCTTTTCTTCGGGGCTCCTCTCTTGCTGCAGCCGGTGGCAAGTTC
This sequence comes from Lepidothrix coronata, assembly GCF_001604755.1. NCBI lineage: Eukaryota > Metazoa > Chordata > Aves > Passeriformes > Pipridae > Lepidothrix > Lepidothrix coronata. The sequence goes on along the minus strand of NW_016690235.1, from coordinate 3,727,239 downwards.
GCCATAGAGCAGGATCTTAGGGAGGCAGTGGTCCTTCATCCTTGAGACGTGCCCTGCCCATCGCAGCTGCGTTCTCAGCAACATGGCCTCAATACTTGTGACTGCTGCTTGTTCTAGAACAGATGTATTGGTCACAAAATCTGACCAGTGGATGTTTAGGATCGTATGGAGGCAGCATTGATGGAAGTGTATAAAAAATTAAATGTGCTGTGGTAATAAAGTTTTGTAGGTCTTCTGTAAAGGGTTGTGTCTTAAAAGACAACATTGGTTGTGTTTGGTCTGTTTCAGTCTGTGCATTACTCTGTTTTACTCCTGGATTTTGTTGTTTTGTTATTATGGCACTCTGGCACAATGGGGCTCCTTATTTGTTTGAAGAACAGTATGAAAAGAGTACGTATGTCTAATGGCTGCATATAAATGGAACTCTTTTTTATCTCCAGTAAAACTGTCTCAGGGATGTCTTCAGTGCTTCTGTGTGGAAGTACTGTAAGGCATTTTTTAACTTGAAGTTGACTGAGATTCTCTTAATATCAAACTCACTGTGGAATTCTTTCAAGAGTAGGTGCCAATACTGTCAGCAATGGCAGCCAGTAGGCATTTTCTGTTGTCAATTTTTGAATGATTAAAGAATTAAACCCTAATTTTTGAGCTTGTCATTTGCAAACGATTCTACCCTTTGGAATTATGATGGTAGTTGGAGCTGTGCATGTGACTTTGGGGTCTATTTCCAGAGAAAGAGTTTACCAGTCTAGCTATTGATGAAAATTAAATTTACACTCCCATGTGTTCACACTGTGTAGCATAAAGATTGTGAAGTTTTAAATGAAAGCCTTTTTCCAGCTTGGCAATTTTAAGTGCTATTCTTTTAAAATTGTATTTACATAAAGGCAACGGTAGTTAGACCAAGATTTTCAGAAAGTGTTTTTAGAAGACAAAATTATAAATTCTTTGACAGAAAATGTTGATGTTATTGCATTAATTGCTTTTCAACAATTGGCCTTTTTTTTTTTTAATAGCAAAAATGAAATGAAATTACTTCCAAAAATGAAGATATACATGTTATTATGCATTTACTTAGTGTGGTTACTCTTATGAAATTATCATTTTAAATAACCTGCAAATTTGGTTTTGGTGATGGTAACTTGCTTTAGAGAGAGCTAAATGAAAATGATTTTTGCAGAAGTTATCCACTAATAATTTTGGAACTTTTTAAAGGGTTGCCAAAGAAACTCATAAAATCTAATTTATTTCATAGTCCATCATTTTTGTTGTGAAGATTCTGGAGGCCCGAGTTTGGTGTTGGCATAGTAATAGTCTGCTCAAGAGGATATCAGTTTATATATGATTTTAATTAGCAGTTTCAGATTCGAGTAGAATGCAGGATGAGGCAGTAGTGATGCTAGCTTTAAATTGGAAGATCTAGGTTGAAGAGTTATTTGCCCTGAATAATGAGACTGTTGATGTCTTCATCCTGCAACCAAGTGTTTGATATAGGCACATGAGTACAGGAGTACTTCCTGACTTTTATCACCTGCTGTTTTTTATAACAATATGTTTGTGTCTGATTTCCAAGTTTGCTGCTTTGTTTAAAGAATTACATTTGTGGACTTTGCTTATGTTGTGGTGGGGAAACTGTTCACCAGCACCTGAGTAAGGAGTCCTGTTTACAAGTATGTCTCACCAGTGGTTGGAATCTGAACCTCATTCTTTATTAACTTCTGAGTACAATTCACTGAACTGGTGAATATCTTAGGAGAAGCTGAACAAACTGCAACTGAATTATACAAGAAACTGTCATTTAGACTGCACTGTAAAGACAGAAATGTCTTAAAATTAGTCACTTTCTTATAATGCTAGGAAAGTGATTTCAGTAACACAGAACAACACTGCTGTGCCTAAGGCTGTTCTGTCTTAACTTGACTTGAGTCAAACTAAAGTCTCCTTCCCTGACTCCCCTCACTGCCTTGCTTTCAGTTGTAGATATAAAAGAACAGACAACCGTTTTATACTCTCTGTGGCTGGAAAATGCAGCTGCCACATTTCTGCCTTCAGTTCCTTGTAGAAAGCTTCTTAACAATAAGGACCCTTTCTTAATAAAAATCTGGGGGAAAAAAAAACTAGAAAATTTTTTTTGAAAATGACCTCTTGGTTTGTTCTTTGATCAAGTAGTAATCCAATTACTTAGAAAACATGCAGTAATGGTTATTTACAAGGTCCTAGAAGAGTGTGGAAATTTCAGGTATTTCCTGGTTTTTATTTCAAAATTACTGAAAGCTGGCTATTTTGTTTCACAATCGATATTAGGATTTAAAAATGAAAAATAAAAAGTGGCAGAGTTCATTTCTGAACATGTGCACAGTTATGAAACCATTACTTTGCAGTGTAAATAGCGTTACAGTCACAACAGTAATTTGGAGCTATTCTTCCTATGAGGATAGGATGTATTTATATATAAAATTGTAGTGGTTTGGAAAAAACTTTTCCCCCTGGGGCTGGTAATACTCTGCCCCAGACAGATGTTTTGGATACTGGACCAATTAAAAAACTTGTGCACTCTGCGGAAATGACATACTTACAGATTCAGAAAAGAAGATGTTAATTTTAACTGCGTAGCTGAAGGAGAGGCAGCTTCTAACAAGGTTTTTTGGACAGACCCTACCATTGAGTCATAAGGCTCAGAAAGGACCCCCTTACTTTCTTAACTGTTTCTCAGAGAGGAGTCTAGATGCAGCTGGATCCAATCCCAGCCACAGACTTGGTCAATGGTTTAGGTTTAAAGGATTATGTAGATGTAATTAAGCCTTTATATGACTTTGTCCCACAGGAATAAGAATGGCTAAACATGTATTTACAAGGAAAAAATAAATTATTTATTTAAATTGATGATCATGTTAATTATTAGACTAAAAGACATTATTCAGAATTATTAGCTACAGAGTACAAACAGTTAAAACTACTAGTATAGCGAACTATTTTTGAAACAATATTGAAGCAATTATATTAAAGCTAGCAAAATACTTACTAACTAGAGATTGATGTTACTCACTCATACCAATGACTGTGAGCATAGCTCTTTCACTCCACCCGGAGGAGTAACTTTGAGGGATGTCCCCGCTTAAGGGAGGAATCTCCACACACACTTGAAGAAGGTGTGTGTTAGAAGACCCTCCCATTAAAAAGTGGAACTGGGCTTCTATATTATAAAGTGATTGACTGTCAGTCAAATGCCTCCAGACCAGCTGTGTCAGCTCGGCAGCTTTAGATAAGTCATCACTGCTATCACTTGTTGGTTCTGTTGTCAGGAATTTTGTCTGCCACACCTCATCTGTGCAGGTTTCCTTCAGGAAGCATGTTGTTCTTCACATCCTCAGAGTGTTTGGCTTTGCAACTGATGAGTCAGGGTGGTCTCACTCTTCAGTACCAAAAGCAATGTGACCTTCCTTCCTTGGTTGACCACTGACAACTTTTGCAAAACAGGGTAAAGCTTGAACTATTTTACCCCTTCTACTCTGCTCCCCATGACTGCAGTCAGTCTAAAAATATTTTGCAGTTTTGTATGTACAGGGATTGTAGCTAGAACTTTACAAATGCACTTGTCAAATCTTTTAAGTTACCATGGGCAGTTACTGCTTTATAGAATGTAACATTACAAAGCTGTAGAAAACCTTGCAGTTTTGTTATATAAGCTAAATACAAATGCTTTTAATGGTGAACCATATGAAATGGTATATAGCTTGGTACATTACAAGAACACTTAAACATATCTTAGAGACTTTTGATGAGCTTTCCAATAGTTCGTACTTAGTACATTGCACAATAACCTGGAATTTGAAACATTATTAATTTATGCTTACTATATCACAGGAATTAGTCCATCTAATGAAGCTGTGCTTTATATCAGTCTAATGAAGCTGTGCTTTATATAAGTCTCAGGGGCTTAACCAAATTGTCTCAAATGAGTAGGCTAAATTGTACTGAATAAGCACCTTGTTTTTGTGTTATACTACATGGTTTTTTTTGTTGTAGTAGTAATTTTGTGAACCTATCTCTACAGATGCTTTGTCAAAGCTGAATCTTTGACAATCAGTAAAAGTCTTGGCAGTCAGTTTGTTACAAGAAGTTTTTTACAGTACAGGCCTGTGCTACACTCAGCGTGTTTGGGTTTTGTTGCTTTTCCTGAGTATTTTTTAAACTGTAAGAACAGGGAAGGAACAATACTGTTCTTACCAGGCCCTAACATGCTGGTCTCAGGGACCTCGGAAACCAGGTAAAACTCAGACCCAAGATGTCATTTTACAGATGTTTTAGGAAAAGGAAACTCTTCCAAAGGAACAGCCATATTTCCCCAGATTACCAGACTGTGGGTCTTTTTCTGTGAATTAACGTGTGTAAACCAATTATGAATGTTAGGTATGTAAACTCAGCACTTACAGATTGTATTACAAGGAAAACAATTAAAGAGTGTTCTAAGGTGGGTAGGTTTTTTTCTTTTTGAAATTAAAATAAGACCACATTATCTTAATTACTAGTGAATAACCTATCCCTTCTTTATGCACCACTTTCTTTGATATGGCAAAACAGAAGTTAGAGTTTTTAAGAACCATGAATATGTATACATATTCATAAGAACATTCTCTTATTTTTGTTAAGAAATTTAAGATTTCTTGGAGAACTTTTATTTTTATTTTAGGAACACGAATTTTTTACTGCTGTCATAGCAAATCACTAAGAAAGAAAAACAGATATTCCCTATGTGGAAATAAAAGATTTATTGAACAATAATGATAGCAACGGATGTCTTTTAGCTATTTAGTTTTTAGCAATTAACCTCACAATAACATTGGACTGAAAAACATTTTTGCAGGTCTTCTAAATAGGCACAATATAAAGAATTCCAGAAGTCATTCATCTGAAAGATACCTGTTGCCTAATGAGGGAAGGAAGGAATTGCTGAAGGGAGTCCTTGGAAGGAGGTAGACTAGCATGTCAGATTGGCAGATAAATACTTGAATAGAAGTGTAAATAAGTAGTACTGAAAATTTTGCAAGTAGTGATTGAATTCCTCCTTTTTTTCTTTTTAATTGTTTAAAGGAAAATACCCAAGGAGGACTTTGTAAGTAATGCTACTGTGTTTTTATTTTACTTCACTTAAACAGGCTGTGTATTGAAATACTGCTGTAATTCAGCTGGACTGGAGCAGCCACTCAAGTGGTACAAACTATTGTATTAAAACGATCGTGTAAACCAGCTCAAGATGCACTCAATTATTTAATAGCATTCCTGCTTTCATCTAACATGAGAGCTTGTTCGTATTATTAGTGGAAAATCCATGAAGCATTTAACTTTGGAAAATGTTCAGTCATTACAAAAAGGCATTACATGTGCTTTTCAGCTCTTTCCTAAACTTAATGTCACCGATGAACTTTTGATTTTGTCTTTCGTTTCCATTTAAGTCCCACTCTGTGTTACCTTTTTCAGCTTGGGATGCTCCTTTTTGTCCTGATGTAACCCAAATTGTTTAATAATTACAAACTTTGCTTGGGTGTTAGTGTGACTTAGAAACATCAAATATTGACAGTCTGTGTGACTGGTGCCTAACCTAACAATGCAGTTTTGATATAACTGTGCTATTTTTTCCCAGGAGGAATGTACGTATTCACACAAGAAGCAAGGCTACTACAAAATAAAATTTAAAAAATGGATCTTATTCCCAGTAAACATAATAAAAGTATGTCTACTCAGCCTCTTGTTTCACAGCACTTTTTTTTCAACATGTTGTTTGAACTACTTTTATTTTTTGATACTGTTACTGAACAGGAGGTTTAGTAACTTTTTGTCACCACAAGATGCTGATTTTGGAAGACAGATCTTTCTATAGATCTCTGCAAGAGGGACTGGTTTGAAAACTGTCATGCCAGGAAAATTATATTCTTTCTTCAGTGCAGTTTTCAATTCAGTATGAAAGTGACTGAATCACTCTTACTTCTGCCCAAGGAATCAAAATGTGTTTCAGGTTAAAAAAAAAAAAAAGTAGGGCTGGAACCTACAGATTCCTAGGGGAATTTTTGTTTAGAACTTTGCTGTAAGTGATGATGTGATTTCTATGAGACAAAAAATTGGCTTACAAGTGTAAAATTTTGTATGGTATTGTGAACATTTAATCAATGTTCACTTCCTCTGTCAGGGTGATGTAAGAACTAATAGGCAAAACCATATAATATATATGAACTCTGTGTTTTACAGCTAACAGTAGATTTGAAATCACTTTCTGGTGTTGCATCCAAGGAGTCTTTGTAAGAATCATATAGAAATGTGTTGCCTTGATACATTATGTGCCATTGCCTTTTATTTTCCATGTGAACAAAATCTCTAGGAAAAATAAGTTATTTGCCCCAAATACAGTTTGAACTGAGTTCAGCTGATGATTTTGACTTTGTGTCCAAAGCAGCCACAGCATTTTGATTAAATATTATTCAAATGAAACGCTGACTTTTGTCTTCAAAAAGAGACTTTGAAATTATATTTTTTCATTTGCCTTTTAAAGTAAATTAAAAAAAAACCCACATGTCAGGAAACATATAAATTCATTCAGAGATTTTTACAAAGGGAAGTAATCAACAGTTAGGGTTAGTCACAAAGTCATTCAAGGCTGTTCCAGAATTGATCAGTATTTTCTCTTGGAAATGAAAGGAACTTAAAAAAAAAGGAAAAAAAAAAGAAAAAAAAAAGACAGTTTCAGCATGACATTCAGGGGAAGGGTTAAGTCTTTATCTCTTATCTTTGCCATTAAGGCAGCATTTCTGTGATACTGCTGGATTACTTAAGTGTCTTAAGGGATGGTGAGTAATGGTGTTATCATTAGATTCTGGATACTGAGGAACAGGTGTGGCTGCCAAATAAGTGCAGTTGAAATCAGTAATAGATAGAGTTGAATTTCTGAAAAGGCAGGTAAACATGGACATATTTGACAAATCAGTCTCTTCAGGTTGTCAACCAAAGATTGTCAGTGACACTGTATGTTGATCATTTTGTTTCTAAGATCTTACTTTGCATGACAAATCCAACAGGCTCCTGTCCCACTGGCAGATGTTTGAAGGTAAATTCCTGTGGGTTTCCTTTCACATGGTACAGTATGAATAGTGTTCCTAATAGAAAAGCTTACTTCTAGCAGTCTTTCTCTCCCAGTTACCTTCTTTACCCCTCATTATCTATAGCTGGCTGTTCCTGTTGTTTCCAACTTCCCTGCATTGTTAGGTTAGGCACCAGTCACACAGACTGTCAATATTTGAGGTTTCTAAGTCACACATCGTGAGTCTGAGTTATAGGTGAGGCAGATAATTACCTGGTTTAAGGTATTTGGATCTTAAAGGCTGCCATAAACTATCTAAAAAAGAATTAAGTAATCCCATTCTCAGTCCAGAGATTGACACCAGAACTTTTCACTGTTGGATGCTGAAGCTAAGAACAGCATGTTACTTTGACATATCACTGTAGTAGAGCCATAGAATCTTTTAGGTTCTAAAAAACCTCTAAGATCATTGAGTCCAGCCATTAAATGAGTACTGCCAAGTCCAGGGCTAAACCATGTCCCTAAGTGCCACATCTGCGCATTTTTCAAATGCCTTCATGAATGGTGGGTGACTCAACCACTTTCCTGGGCAGCCTGTTCCACGAAACAGTGGAAACAGTTTCAGTGAAGAAATTTTTCCTAATGTCCCACCTAAACCTTCCCTGACGCATCTTGAGGCCATTTCCAAGAAAGATAATTGACCCTTTGATTGAAAAATGGGGCACAAAATGTTTTTCTTATTTTAAGTTGAGGCTTTTGAAGTGCTTTGATTCTTAAACATCTGACCTGTCACTCTGTGTGGTACCTACCCTATCCTTATTCCTTCCTTTTTGTAATGTGCAGTGGCAGAAATAAAGATTCCTTGTTCCAGAGACCAGAAAGAAGACTAAGATTTTAACACATCTCTTAGAAGAGGATTTTCTTGACAGATTTAGTACCAGTCCCCTTTTTCAAAGACTTTACTGTCGAATATGCACAGATTTTAGATGTTTAGACATTTAGTAATCATCCATTTCCTTAGGGTTACCATGTTACTTCCTGCAACTGAGAGAGTTTGTTCAGTTTGTTCTTCAGAATTGGAGAGCAAACTTCTTTCTCCTCTGACTTAGAGGAGTTAATTGAACTTGGGTGAATTGACCCAATGTTCAGTAAATATTCTAATTGACTTCCCTGTAAATAGTCCTCAGGGCATAGTTCTCTGACCAACCCAAACTGAGTTGATCCAAATGAAAAAGAGAAATATTGTTTAAATCAGTTTGGTTTGCAAATAGGCCAAGTGTTCGGTCTTGTTGACCATGAGGCTGTGTGAGCATTACTGTAGGTGCATATGAGGTGCCATATCATGTAGCCTTAAAACCAAACTGGGTCAGATGATCTTGGAGCCATGAAAGCAGTGGACAAAGAAGTTAACATTCAGAACTGATATTTGCTAATGGTGTCCTGTGTGCCTAGAGCTACATGCTTTTCCTTTGTAAACTTTTAGTGATGTTTGGGTTTAGTTTGTTTTTTTGTTTTGTTTTGTTTTATTTATTTGTTTTATTTTGTCTTTTGTTTTTCATTTTCTGTTTTTGTATTCCAGAATTCAAGCCCTATGAGGTAGTACGTGACATTGACAATATTTATGTGTGGCACAGCACACAGTATAGACAGCAAATGTGGTAGATATGAAGGTATATTTTCAGTATGAAAACACATCCGAGCTGGCTCTCTTATGTGAATTGTTTGTCCTGTGGTAGTGGTGCTTCCCCACCTTGATATGATGATATTATCATCCTGGTATACCAGGTATATTATATATCTGTGCATTAAATACATTCACTACTGTGACTTTGTAAGGTCACTTTCTGAGTATCATTGTCCTAATGTCAATGGAATATGAATGTACTTAGAATATAATGAAGAACAGGTCAAGTCAATTATTCTGTTATGGACATATTCAATAGTTTTTTAAAAGTGAGTGTAGAGCTTTTATTTATTAGTTTTCCAGGTGTGTTTGCTTCATCTGAGTTAAAAAAATAAACCACACAAAACAACAAACAAAATATCCAACAGCAAACAACAACCAACCAACTCCCCCCGAAAGGTCAAGAAACAAATGAGAATGGTATGATTATTCCACTCTGTGCAAGGTGGGAGTGATAGAAAGAGAGTTAATGGTGAGTGTACATCATCCGCTCAGAGAGGAGACAGTCTCAGATTCTTCAAGAAGAATGAACTATAAGTATACTTGTACCTGGCTACAGGAGCACACTGTTTCCAGCAACAGCATGCACTTCCACAGGTACTAGATGACCTTTTATTCTTGAAAGCTTTTGAAGCTTCCCTTTTAAACTCTTTAGTTTTCACAAATTCTGAAATTAAATTGCTTTTGCGTCTTACTGTGCATCTAAGTGTTTAGGATTTCGGTTTAAATTTCTTCCGAGATTTCAACTGCATTATTTAATTGGAACCCCAAAATCCATGATGAATGAACATAACATGTATGTTTTATCCAGATGATTTATTAGAAAAAAAGGAATCCTAAAAGCAGAGGGAACCTAACTTAGAAAATAAGGAAAGTAGAAAATAATTTGTAAAAGTATGAGACTTTATCTTGAGAATTAAATTACCATCTTAGCCAGTATCACATTGTTGTCTATTACACAGACTCTAAGGAAGTAATAAATTAAGGAGATATACTGTGCTGTGTTGTCTTCTGAAGTAAACTGACACATCTTTGTTGTCTGACAGTGGAAAATAGACATTCATTTTTGCAATTCAAGACACTTGGTTTATTTTGTAATTCGTGCTGGGAACAGTAAACTGAAGACCAGATTCTGAAATGTGATCTGCAGTAAGGTGCATGCAGTGCAAGAGGAAGGGACTGGGGTTTTTCAGATTTCTATAAAAAATGTTTTATGGCTTCTTTCCCTAAGAAAAGGACATTAAAACAAATTTAAAGATTAAAATCCTAGTTTGCATAGAGATTTAGAAAGTGAAATCTGTTACTGCTTCTTGCTAGACATGAATTTGTTTGTATTGAGTGAAAGAGTGTGCTCTTGGAGACCTAATGCTCACTCTTTATTTGTGGATTCAGCTGTACCATCCAGTAACGCTCCAGAATGATATGTTCTATCTGACAACTTCAAATTGAGATATTTGATTTCCTTCAAAATAAACCCAATTTTCCTCAACTGGCTATTTTCCAGGGGACAACTTAAAATGAATCAATAACAGTTGATCCAAAATGTTTTGCTTTGTCTTTGGTTTCTATTTCATCTTCATGTTTTCATATGTCATTATAATATAAATTAATATAAGCAGAATTTGAAAGGAGAGGTAATTTGGAAGCAGAATAATTTTGACATTGTCAGAACATATTTTCCTTTTGTCTCCAAAGTGAACCTCCCAACTGAAAACAACTAGATTCTAGCAAATGTATCTTGTGATGGAATATAGTTGTGGCACAGTATTTTTTTCTACTTTGTTGTATTTTCTGCTTCAAGTCTGTCATATTTGATGTCAGGGGCGTGTAAAAATGTCCAGAGCATTTGAAAACAAGATCAATAAAATAGAATTGTGCAGGGCTTTGTGGAAAAAAACGATGTAGTATTAAACAGGGAAAAAGAAAAAGCTCCCTGAGATTCAATGTGCAAAAAACATGTTGTCATGTACATCATTGCCCACTGCATAAATGAGACCTCAGAGATCAGCTAATATGAAAGCCCAGTGTTTGTGTAGTGTAATTTGCACTGGGAGATTTTGGACTGCCTAATAAATGTGTAGTGGAAATGATACCATTCAAGAAAGATGCTTTGTGAGCACTTTTTCTTTCTATAATATTTATTTTTAATTGACTTTATTTTTTTTTGTCTGTGTGTGTGTGTCAAAGAATATCTGTGTGTATATATTGTTCCTAAAGAACAGTGATATTCTTTTTTTGTGTTGAAGATATTTAGATTGATGTAACATGGTGTTCCTTTGGGTAGATAATGAAATTCCTAATTTTAAACATTTTTTCTTTAGTTAGTTGTGAATTGTCTATGTGAGCAGGCTTGGGCCTCAGGTATTGAGAGTAAAAATAGCTTCTATGAATTCCTTAGCAAGTTGAAGATTTCAACAACACAGACCTGTTTTAGGTTTCTTTCTCTATCAGTTCCTCTTCTTTCCTTTTCCTGTTGTATCACGGAGAACTGTCTGCTGATGCTGATGTTTGGTTTAATGTAAACCACTTGCCTTGTTTGAGTGACAGACGAGACTAACCACTCTGACAAACCTTAGCAATGGCATTTGCATAGTTTACTTAACCTAGGCAACTGTCCAGAATAAATTCACAGTGCAAATCAGTGTTCTAACCCTTTTAATTGAGATGAGACAGATCTAGCAAGAAGAAATTGTTATTTTGTAATGACATTGACTTTGCACAGTCGTGTAGCTCCTTTCATGCCTGTTCGAATATAGGCAAAGAGGTCAGTGCTGCATATTATGATCATAAAGTCTTATCATGTATCTGTTCTTGGGTCATTGAATCTCATGGGAATAGTCTGAACCACTTAAAAGTAGGTAAAAGGTATACTCTGCGTTACTAATTTTGCACACACACTGATTTTGAAAGTTAAATTTGGACATGTAGATATGCAGATCCTCTTCATCAAAAATATGTTACTGTTCTTGAGGTTTCTGGAGGTAAACATGTTATTAAATAATATATGGGGAAAATACACAGCTTGGGAAGCAGATAAAGGACATCTCAAAATGAACATTCATTTTCAATCATTTTAAATTCACACTCAAGAACATGTTATTATTCATGGGTGGAGTATATTATTTCAGCTACTATAATAAGTCCTTAAATGAGTTCAGAAGGCCAAGAAGTATTTATTCTCTCTTACTGGTATAGGCAAGACAAGAAATAAGGTCTTGACTTGCTGTAACAGTTAAACCAATAGAGTGAAAAAGCAAACTAAGGCACAAGTATGAAAGCATTTAGTTCTACTTCCTGTTCTCCATTAATTACTTAAAAGTCTGGTGAAAAATTTTATTGACTGGGATAAACATGAAGATATTATTAAAGGAAGTTTTGTGTTAGCTACTCTACTATTTCATTATTGCCTTAAATTATAAGCGGGTTTGCCTTTGCATGCACTATGCAGCTCTGATTTCTGCTCACAATGTGGTGACATATTCTCTCTTCAATATTGTTGTGCTATTAGCAGTAGTTTTAGTAGAATCTTTGAATTGGCAATTGGGGCTTTTTTAGGGACCTCACTTTGTAGTAGTTGTTTTAATTTGTACAGAATAATTTCTTTAGGGGGGAAATAAAATGCTTTTTATTTTCAGTTAGAAGTAATTGCCTTAGAGGTATCAAGAAAACAAAACTGGGAAGTTGGTCATCCTCATTCTTCCTGGTGTTAGTGTAAAATCAGTACTCTGATAGTAGACCGTCAACTCCTTACTTGTCTTTACCCACTGTTAAAATTATCCACTCATTTCCAGGCAGAGACTTTTCAGAAATATCAAGAAGAATGTACTTCTGTACCTGACTGTACTACTTCTATGAAAGCTATATGGAAGGTGACATTCTGAAATGTTACATACTCATTATTTGAAGTGCAGTTGTAGCTTATTGCTACGGATGTTAGTGGATACAGTTCCACAAATTTTCCCATCCAGTTCTAGCTACAATAGATGAATTATTTTATGCACCTTTAGTTTCTTTCCTATTTCTGAATTACAGTGCCTTCTTGCAGAGAAGGTCTGCTGCTTTGCCAGTTCTTAAACAGTTATTGTTATAAAACAATTTCGTCTTTATTTTGTGTAAAGCCATTGATTGATTTTGTATGATTTTAAAATCTATATAGATAGATTTTACTTAAGTTCTGAATATGGGTTACTAGCCTTCATATACAGCCAGTCCAAACTGACTCCCCTCCATAAGTCTATGATCCTGGAGCACTTTTTTTTTTTTTTTCCCAAAGATTAATGCATACATAATTTTGTCCTTGTTATTGTTCCTTAAATGTGTATGTTCCTGATGCAGGATGTATGAATGGTGGTTCTATCATAAAGTAACTCGATTTAGAGGAAGCCTGTGCCTCTTTAAACTGCTGCTTTCCCTGTCTTTATTCCAAGGTTTCCTTAGAAAAGAGTAATAGCTACTTGAAATCTGCTGGTGTAGTTTTGCTCTATGCTCCAGTCTCTCCAGTTTCCTTTCAATGTTCTCACTGTTTTCAAAGAGCAGTACACTACAAAATACAGTAAATTGTTTTTTTTGTTCTTCTATATCAGTAATATCACTCCATTTTGTATATAGTTCCATCAGAATTAATTACCTGATTTTATTTTTTTTTATTTCAAATTTCATAGAGTATTCATAGTTGGAAGGGATCCACAAGGATCATCGACTTCAACTCTTAAGTGAATGGCCCATATGTGGATCAAAGCCACAACCTTGGGGTCATTAACACCAGGCTCTAACTAACTGAGCTAATCTCAGATTCTTTCTTTCCATTTGGTCACTAGGAGAACCATTGTCCCTCTCTGGTCTATAGTAATCACTTATTAGAGAACAAAATCCATTTTTGTTGACAATGAAATGTTTTTTCTTTTGAAAATAAAAGGTTTGTTCTCTGATTCAGTTAAGTTGTTTCTAGTTACAATTTTTTATCGTGAGTTTCTGTAATTTAATCTGTTAAAAGTATCTTCTTTCATATTGTTGTGGGTTAACTCTGGTTAGCAACTAAGCCCCACAGAGCTGCTAACTCATTTCCAACTAGTGGGATGGGGGAGAGAATCAGGAGAGCGAAAGTGGAAAAACTTGTGTTCTAAGATCAAGCCAATTAATAGGTAAAGCATCATGTCATTAGAACAGATGAAGTAGTAGAAAACTTTCATGCTCTATATTGAATATTTATAATGTTTAAACATATTAAATTCTTAGAATATTTCTACATATTCTGACCAAATGCTTTACTGGCTGTTCTAGATTTTTGTGCAAGTAATAACATGCAGCATCAATTCTCCTTTACATTCCTTCAGTCTCTTCTTTATGCTAAATACCTGTGCAGAAAAGTGATTTACAAGGGAAAAAAATTATTCTCAATTCTAATGAGGTCGTATTTAAGATAATCACATAAGAACTATTCAGTGCGTTCCTGTTAGTTTACAGTTACTCGTTTCTTAAATCACTTTTTCATATCTTGTCAGATGAATTATTAGTGTCAATATCTTGCACTGCTTTTCCTGCTGTTACTGTTACCTTTGTAATAATTCTATCTCTCGGTGCCATGGTTTGGAAGGCACAGAAAGAAATGAAGAAGGTAGAAAGTGGCACAGCATAAAAAGAGCAAAGGTTTCAGCAGTCTTTGTCCCTGTATTTGGATCATTGCTTGGCAGAGCTCAGAGGTGTTAGTTCACTGTCTTTGCTGATTGAAACATCAGGCATTCTACTTCCCTGAAAGCAATGCTACCAACTGAATAGTTGAGAAATCATTTGTCAACATGTATTAGCATGACTAAAATGATATTTAGTATAGTCTTAGGACTGCTGCTCTGCACAGCACAGTAGTCATCCCTGTGGGAATGGGTTACTTAAATTGTCCTGTTCCATGAGTGCCCAGTAATGAGTAGCCTGCTGGTTAAGTATATACCAAGTCTTTCATCAAGTACTCAGTCCAGCAGTTCTCTTAATTTCAGTGTTTTCTCCAATAATAATAATAATAATAATAATTGATACATTTAAGCATATACATTAGGTAGCTCTGAAAGAAAGAGACCAAGTTAAAAGGCAATAATTAAAAATTAAATTATGGCTCAAAGTGAAAGGTTAAGACCTATTCTTTGGCACATGATCACAGATAACCCGTGACTTCCAAATCGCATAACCTCAGATATTTAAGAAGATAGAGTTAAGTCTGTTTGCATTAATGAATGGTTTGAGGGAAACAGAACTGAACAGTTTTCACCAAATCTTAACATAAATGGAAGTTAGTAGTTTACATCAAATTATGTACTTGTTTTCATTTATGAGTGTTTGTGTGCAGTTGTCCTTTCCATTCTTTTTTTCTCTAGATCCAGGAAAAATAATGAAAAAATGCTGTTTCTAATTGAGGGACTATCATAATTCAATGAAAAAATGTTCTGAAATCTTCTTTGTATTCTGATCTGACAGTAGATGAAATAAGTTTTGCACTCACTTTAAAAAAATGCTTATGTTAAACACAGATGTTTAGTGAGAAAGAGGGGAGTAACAAATATTGGTGCTGGAATGATGGTTTTTGAGAGTTTTGCACAAACTTCAAAAAATTATTAAAAAAAAATGGTTCTATTATATTATCTCCTGAAGATTTTAATTTCCAAGAGTAATGTCCCAGATAAACAAAAGATTTCAGGACCTTTCTTTGAGTCCCTTTTTATCAAATAAATTAGTTAAACCTTCATTTTGTTAGCCATAAAAGTAGTTTGGACAGTTAGTGTGTTTAATAAGGACATTCTGTTTTAGCAAAGACATTTTTTGTTATGAGAACTCACAGATGACCCTTCTAATTTATGAAGGTGTAGCTCTAATTACAGGGCCATTTTAGACAATATAGATTTAGTATATGCCTTGTTTCACTGGCATATACCAAATGGCATGTCCCCTTTCTTGAAAAATATAATAGGCATGTCACATTATGTATCACAAAATACAACTGCTTGCTCTCTTCTTTGCAATATTAGTTAGCCTCTACAGGTGACTTTAATTCAACAATTGCCTGATCAGAAACTATGTTTTGCTTGGAGACCTTGTAAAGTAAGTTGCGGTTTCTCAGCATCATCAATCAGATAATTTCTACAGGGAATGGAAGCTTGTAAGTTCTTTGGGCAGAACTTTCAAAGCACCAGAAGAATAAATCCGCTCAAAATGCATGATTTGCTTGTACAGTTGGGATATTCTCAGTCATCTTCATGAAGGCGATTTCTAAGCAAAACACTGATGAAAGTGATACTGAGTTTTCCTTCTCTCATATTCTTTGTCACAAAATGATTTCCACTGGCTTTTTGCTACATTTTTGAGACAAAGAACCAATTTCACCTGCCTTTCTCCCCCAAACCAAACCCACCCTCACCTCTACCCCTCTGAACTCATATACAGTAGGTTCCAGCTCTGAGTTTTTAGCACTGAGCAACTGGCCAAAAACACTGTTAAAATTAAGTATAACAAGAAACCGTAAAGATCATGATTCCCTTTCAGACTGATTCTCTATTAATTACTAATATATATAGTCCTATATATAGGACTATATATATTAGTCCTATAGTCCTATTAGTGCAAATTTTTAAACCATTTTTAACTTCCAAAACTGATAGAGAAATTTGAATTAAAAGTTTAAATATCGTATGATGTTCAATAGACATAAAACATTGTAGACACCATAGAAATTGCCTTTTTTACCTTTCAAAAAGGTAAATGCTGTTGGGGAATATATAAAGCTAAAATTGCAACACTTTTCTTTTGTAAATTAATTTCTGTGCTTGCTGTGCTGTGTTCCCATAAAAGGTACATAGGCCTAGTCAGAATCTGACTGTACAGACTTGGTATAAATGAATACAAAATACACATTTGAAAATTTAAGCCCCTAGGCTTAAATTTAGCAGTTTAGAGTATGTACACAAGGATTGATGGTAAAAAAATCAGACCTCTAACAGTTACAGATTAATTAAAAATGTCTTAGTACAACATGATATATTGTTCAACCTGCAATGGCTGAATTGAAACATATTTCTTACTTTTGTGTATCGATAAACCTCTTTAATGAAGACATCAATTAAAAAAATAAATATATGTGATGTAGTGAATCCTGCTATAATGATTCCCTACACACAACAGGGAGGAAAATCCAGAATATTTACTGCTTACTTTGTAAGCTCTTTGAAAACAAATTATGTGAGTCTGAATAAGATGACTTGAGAATTGCAGGACTGTGACCCCGTTGCTGGACTTTTTGATGTGGCACAACATTCCAAAATCTATAAACCTGCACAGTTTTCATTCAGATGTGTGATAATAATCTTAAGTGTTTTTATGATGAAATATGGTTGGATTCACCATACACATGTTACACAAAAATTCATCAGAAGTCAGTAAGTAGGTTACCCACCCATAAGGGTAGTTTAAAAGCTTGACTAACTGTGGCTGTATATTTAAGTGTACCTGAGTCATTAAAACTTGAATGGTGAAAAAAGTTGATGAACATCTGCATGCTGGTTATGTCACATGGTTTAACCTTTCTGTTGAATATGCCACTTTGGTGCAGAAATTATAGTCTACTTTGCATTATTTCAAGGGTTCTTATGTCTCACATACAGTCTTTTAATGTGGGACTGGCAAGAGATGCTTGTTTTCCTTTTGATAACATGAAATTTACCACAACAAACCAACAGAATAAAGCAATTAGGGTGTCCAGTTCATAGTTAGCCCTTGTATTTGTTTGTTTGTTTGTTTGTTCCCTATGTGTGGATTCTATTGTTCGGTAAAAATGCATAGGCAACAAGCTAGAATATTCTTCTCATTGGTTTGAGACTTGATAACTGTGGATAATAATCTGCACACAGGTAATGTTTTTCTTTAGTAATTTTCTTTTCCACAGAAAAATATGTTTCCTGACTGCTCTAATGTTGTCCTCTGTATAAATGAATAGTATTTTAAAATGTTTTAAGGACAATTTATATTCAATAGCAGAACTTAAATGAGTATTATGGAAGCAATGCCAAACCCTGCTGAGCAATTCGTCCTAAATGTAGGCAGAAATATTCCATTTCTTACTGATAATTTTAGACATAGTACATAAAAGTGCTAGCTTTTCTCTCTGTTATTGGAATGACATCCTGGTGAAAGATTTTTGCAACAAAACGTTAACTTTTAACGTAGTTGTATTGATCTAAACTGTGCTCAGTTAATAAATGGTTAGAAAATAACCATACTACATATCAAAAGGAAGGCATACTAAACAAACTGAAGGAGTACCTTTTAGTGATTGACAGTGATCTTTAAGAAGATCTTATATGATTTTTTTTCTGATCCATCTTTTAACTTTATCCTAGTGAAATACGGTGTCTTGTGATGATACAGGCATCATCAGTCATTACAAGATGGTTTTAGTAGTTTTGGCTGAAAACTAACTTAGAACTATTTCAATTTGTGCACTCACCTGCTGTGTTATATGTCTTTAGTCAGCATCATTGTATTTTGAGCTGAATATGAAATGAGAGATAAATCAGAATAAAGTAAAATATATGGTCTCTGGCGGTCCTACTGTGATAATTTATCCTTTTTCTTTCATTTTCTACAATGAGGAAATAGTGCTTCTACTGCATACATTATACAAGATGAAAATTTTGTTTCTAACATGTAAGGTGATCTAGTGATTTTACCTGGAACCTTGAAACGGAGAAGATGAGATTTGGTTCTAGCACATTTTTAGCCTTAGTCAAGGCCCTTATGTGCCAGTATTCAGAGTAAATAGTCATCTCTTACTCCTAACTGCAAGCACTGGGAGTGTGCAGAACCAGAATATTAGTACACTTTCTTTCATCATTAAAATAGATTTTCTTATCTTACCTCGATCATACAACACTTTTCTAGTTTGATTTGTACGACATTGCGTTGCATTTGGTTATTGCCAGTTTCTGTGATTTTCTTTGTTTCCATTATAATAAAATTACAGAAAATGGAAGCAATTTTAAGATAATGAAAGTGCCTTGAAAACTTTCAATATTCTCTTGGCTTTCTAAGCAGAATTGAGATAAAAATACTCCAGGTACTGCTGGCATATTAAATAAACAGAAATATGTCTGTACATATATATACTACATCTAAATAAATTTTAAAAAAGAATACTCTGTTTTTGCTGTCAAGTCTGTGTGAGTTCTTACCCAACACTAGACTTGCCATCAACTTTAAGAATGTTAATATCTATTTATTGTTCTGAATCTCCAGTATTGTATATTTTTTTTATAAAATACTAGAATAGAGAAATAAAATTAACTAAAATTTAAAAATTCCATTCACAATTAAGTGCATCTAACCTGCCTCAGTGTAACAATTTTCTAGCATATTTATTGTAGAATTCTTTCTCAAAATGGTCTAGTTAAACAGGATGTCTGTTATAAATAGTATTGTATCTAGCTCATTTATGCCTTGACACTAATACATTATGAGAAACTAATACATTCTTTCTCCATGCTGCATGGCAGAAGGCAAATAAAGACACTTTGCCTGCTTTTAGTTTATTTGGAAACACAGTGCCTAGCTTTTCTTAAAAAAGGGAATAATGTTTCTTCTACGAATCATTCAAAAAGAACCAAAACAGAGTCTAAATTTCATGAATGTTGTGGTTTTGCCTGCCATTGATTCGAGCAAATGGAGCACCCTAACTAATACAGATGATACACAGAAATCATGGGATGGTTTTGGCAGCCTTTTCCTCCTCTTGAGGAATTTGATCTATAAATGACTTCCCAACTTGGGAGAAGCTGTCATAGGTAGTTAATATCTTTCTTCTGTATTTCATAAGCTCCGAATAAATTTGGTCTATGCAATAGCTTGTCTTAAAGTACAAAATACTGTATTTTTCAGTAATGTGTTTATTGCCAGTCTTTTAAAAATCATGGAACAGTTCATAAACACGTATGTGTTAGATACTAGTTTCTATGGATAGTGTACCTTCAATGTTCCTGCCCATGTTGGAGAGATTGGAACTAGATGATCTATAAGGTCCCTTCCAACACAACCCATTCTATCAATATTGACTAATGTTTGACCCTGAAATATTTTAAAAGTATTTGATTTATACTGGAATTTTTCTTTGAACTAGGATCACTACTGAGTTTTGCTTTCTGCCATCTTGGGATGTATCTGCCCTGATCTGATGGTTTGGATTTGGAGTGTGATTTTTATTTTTTTTAAAGCAAAGCTCATAGCTGCTTCCAGTTGTCATTCTTTGTTTCAGCCCATCTGGTCACAGGAGTCTCAGGACAGATGACCTGATTAAGATTTCTGTGCACTCAGACTCCTGGCCAGGTAAGACCAAGGTTGAAGTGTAGTTTCCTGAAATATAGGACATGTGGATTATTTTGCTGTACAGATTCACTACAGTGCCTGTTAAAGTAGTATAGGCAGTGTATACAACTCAAAACTGATGGTTTTGAAGTCAGAAAAAGCTTGTTAATGCCCCTGACATTGAGGAACTTGGAAGATTAATTTTTTTACCAATATTTCATTCAAAAGATAAACTTCTCAGTCCTACCAAATATCATTGTGTTTTGTTTCCTGTACAGACCCAGTGTAACTGCTGTGTTGCAGTTCAGTGCTTCTGCCTCCAAAGAATTGACTAATTCATCTTTAACTCACTTATTTTCAAGATCACCTGTGAATTTTTCTTTTTTTTTTTCTTTTTGTAAACTCTGTAAAATCACGTTTAAGTTTGTTTTGGTTTGTTTGTTTGGTTTTTTGTTGTTGTTTTGTTTTTATTTTTTTTTAATTATAGCATGTTGAATGTAGTAGCACTGATGCCAACAGAAGCCTTTTAGGCTGGAAATGGATCAGAATTACTTTTCTTGCCACCTCCTTTATCCTATGATAGCACCTAATCTTAGTGCCTAATAGATGAGTGTTAAAAGTATTTATGTTAAGGAAACAAGAAAGATATGTAGCTGAAATAACACTTCCTTTCATAGAGATTGCTTTCTCTAAGTTAGACAGATGGGTTTTGCCCACCTTCAACTGAAAGTCATGATTCATCTATGAACAGCAAAGCTCATCCTACACAGAAACTCATAAATATATAAAACAACTGTTTAAAACTACATGATTCAGCGCTCCTTTAGATTAAAAATAGTCATGGACAATATAAGCCTGTGGAAGGTGAATTATCTGCTGTGTTCATTATAGAGGACATATCAAAATCTGTAAATGCAATAGAACTTTCCAGGAATTCTGCTATGTGCTTAGCCCATGAAACAAATCACACATATTTAACTCTTTTTATGTGGCAAAACTGACTTGGCTAATCAAGAAAACAAAATAAGATTATTTTGAGGATTTATATTTACCCTGGGGTCTTGGACTATATAGCTACTGAATGGTGAAAGGGAAGTTATTAATAGTAAACCAGATATTTAGTTTATGTACTCTTATAATCTAACAGCTGTAGTATTTTCTCTTTTAAAAAATGTTATTGATAACTTGCCAACAAGCTGAAGAATTAGGATAGTTCTTAATTAGCTGTCAATATGCTGTAGATATGCTACTTAACCAAGGATACAAATAAGTGTAGGAAGCTCCTTAAGAATGTCAGCTATATAATGAAACAAAGGAAATGTAAAAAAATTTCATATAGTTTATTCTGTGGAATGTCTGTTGTGACTCATTACAATGAAATTGAAACACTGCTTTTTAATTAGTGTATTCTGAAGTATACAAAACCTATTTTGTCTTTCCAGTCCACCAAGGACAACTGGCTAATTCTTAATCTCCTAGAATGCTTTGTAATTAACCTGTCAAAGTGAGGAGTAGCATCATGGAGCTGTATTTCAAGATAGGTTCATGGCATAATATATCATTATAGTGTATGTTTACAAAAACAATTTACAGAGATATGAGACTGTTGAAACTGCACCTATATATGTGGTTTCTAAACCGTGACATTCAATCAATTTTTTTAAAAGAAGCACTGAGATAAATACCAGATAAATTAGTCCTGAAGTTTATGTTCGTACTTCACTGCCCACTTACTATGTTTTTAATTAGGCATTGTTTGCACATTTGTTAAGACAGTAACTGAAATAAATAATGCAGAAGTTATTTATTCTACTTTACATTCTTGAGATGGCAGTGCAAACAATCTGAGATTCCTTCTCGAGTGGAATAAGGTTTAACTATATGAGGAAATTGTGGCAGTGCTGAGAAAATGGGTCTTTTGAGATTTAAGCATTACATGAAACAATTAGGTTTTAATTATTTCTTATAATAGTGGTAGAGGTGTGTGAATACAGCAATGAAAAAGGAAAACATTTTTCCCTCTATCTTTTTTCTTGATTTATTTTTCAATGAATATAAACAATTATTATTCCATTCAAAGCTAAAAACATCAGTTTCTATTGGATTCTCCTATTTATGTTATCATTTATCCTTTCTGCTATCCTTTCTCTTCATTTTGAGGCAGTATTTAATTTTAGTCCTGAAGCATGTTACTGCAAAACTGAAAGACTCATCTATATCTTTTTTTTATCCCATTAAAGCAAACTACTGCCAAAAAAATGTCAACTTAGAATACAAACAAGCCCCTAGAATAATGTATTACACTAATTTATGTTGTAAAATTATAAAGCTGTCATATAGCCTTGTTTGTTTTGAAACACTTCTGAAGTAAATTTAGATAAGAGTTGAAATAAGCATATCTGCCAAGGAGAAAAAGTGGCCAGATGGATTTCCAGTTTTACAGCAGGGTCATAAGGTAGAGATGGAGCTGTTAGAATACAAGAATGAGAGATGGATAATGCTGGAAAAATCCAAAGTTAAAATTACACATAAGAAGTTCTTAGAATGATTTACTGCCATGAGTTACAGCTGCTAGACCCTCAGGTTTTCTTCTTGGAAGTTATATAAAAGCATAACTGAATTTATAACCATTTACAAATGAACCGATTTGGCAAAAAGAAAAATGAAGAAACGCAATCCCATATTTTTTTATTCCCTTCTGAATCTCTTATTTGCTACAAGTGATTCACTTCTTTCTTTGGATGTCTACTGAACAACATGAGCTTTTCCCCCCCCAAATTCTTCATGCATTTCCTTACAGATATCTGCATGGATTTTCTGATATTTTCTATCTTCCTTACTCATTTCCATCTTCTATTAGGCTCTGAGAATTGATGGAGTTGAAGAGGCACAAATCAAATCTAAATGCATAATTTAGTTAATGAATGTGGTGAATGTAGATGGGGAAGGGCATGGAGGACTGAAAGAATGTGTTCTAAATCAGCACCAGGTTTAGAATTTCCTGATAAAAGTCTTGCCTGGGAAAATATCTGGATTAAATGTAAAAATTTTGCTGGAAGAGTGGTAGAAATTACTTGAAGAAGATTGAAGTGCTAGTCTTGGATTCTCTTTACACCTCCACTGGTGGCATGGAGAGCTACACAGGAGCTGTAGTGGCTTAACATCAACAAAATTGAATCTGAATGTTTAAATAAAGTAAATCTTTTGAACCTTAGCATTTGGTTCCAGTCTATTTCTTAAAACATAATTTATAGATCAAATATTAAGATACATTTTACAAACAATAGCCTGTTTTTATTTGTTTGTTTGTTTTTTAAATTTTTGTGTATTATAAATAATTGAATCTTCATTAGAACTTTTGGACTGTTCTAGGAATATAATTTGATTAAATAATAAATCTGGTAAGCAGAAAACTGGAGAAATATTAGTTTACCTTGTTGAAAAAAGGATCCAGAAAATCATAGAAGGGAATAATCTGTACCATATTGAAGCCATGAGATATGAGATTAAATTTGAATTATTCTCTACCATTTTGGACTTTTTATTCCCAAATGAATTCTCATGGAAATAGAAATACTCCAAGTGTATTAAAGTGGATAGTAGAAATTGAATTGTTTGGGTTGGAAGGGATCTTAAAAATCATCAAGTACCAAACCCCCTTCTTAGAATTTAGTTCAGGAGTAATGCACAGGATTACCACGGTCCTGTTTTCTAGCACAAGATTGCAATTCTGTTGAATTTTTTTTACTTTTTTTTTTTCAAAAGAGTGTCCCTCTTAGTACTCGAACCATAGATAGGTATGTGGTATACTTACCCCATACATTTGGTCCCTATCCCAAAGAACTTACATCCTTGAAGTCTGCTAGACAGCTCTAATTTGTAAGATATCTAGAGACAATTCTTTATTTATCTACTGTCTCATATAATGTGTATACTGTCTCACTAACCTGAACACTTTCAAATGGAGATGGTACCTAAAGAAAGGTTTAAATAGGATGGAAAAATGTAATTAGCAGAATTAAAAAATATAGAACAATCTTCATTTCACAGTGATTGCAGAGGTCTATAAGAGGGCATTTTTGAGCTGCAGTTGTTTGGAGCTTCCAACCACAATTCCAGCCCTTATTAAACTCCCCAAGTATAACTTATAGCAGGTACAGAAGTTCAAGCCTTCAAAACTTTCCTTATCCTAACCAGTCAAGTTTACAGTGAATGAGACACAATTACTTCATTTTGCAACATACCTTGTGATGGCTTTTATAGCATCTATTTAGTATTTCTGGCTTCTGATGCATCTTTCTAAAGGTTAGGAGCAATTTTTAAAGGCTTAAGATTTCTCATGACCAACAAATAAAACTAACGATCTTTCATCTTACCCTGGATTTCTGTTGTACTCTTTTAGAATACGTTTTTCATTTTACCTTTTAAATTTTGGACAATTACACTGCATTCCACGGAATCCTAAAGGAAAAGATTTAAAATTATCTTTCATTTTTATTTTCTATATCTCTTACTTGTTCCTGCATAAAGAAGTAGGAAGTAGAAAGCAGACACAGAATTTTTATGTCTGAAGGCACAGCTTTGAAACATTGATGGTATTACAGTATATCCAAGCCATTTATAAAATCTTGCAGGATTTTGAGCCTTTCATATTTCTTCTTTTTTCCCCTGAAGGTGTAACATTTGAAATATTGATCCAAATTTTGAGAAAAGAAGACAACATAGTTTCATTCTTCTTTGCAATACCAAGTAGATGCCAAGATTAATATATACTTGTTTGTCAGTATATATTGAACACCGAGAATTGAAGAAAAGTTATCTCATTCATTTCTGCTAAAATTCCCTATTGAACCAAGTGGAAATACCGTGTGGCTATGCTGTTGAAAATACCGGTGATATATTAAAAATAAGTAAGAATTTGAAGAAAAATATATTACAGTTTATGGTGGTAGTAATCAACTCCATCACAGAAAACTTTAAAAAAACCTGTTATACCCCAGAGAAAAAAAAAAGTTAAAATTGTCTTTAAACATGCATTTATGAATAAATATTGCAAGTAATACTATATCTATCAATGTCCTTTTTATATAGGTTTTACTTTTGGGATCTTTTGTTTTTTAATGATAGTCACAGTATTGATATATACAAGCACCTCATGACACAAGTGCACATATGTAGAGTTGCATGATATGAAAATGCAGATTTGAAGATGCATACTATGCTTTGCAAGAATCTTTGAAATTCTGCTCTGTATTAATTTTATTGGAATAGTTATTCTTAATTTCTCTCACTTTAAATGGTTTAAAAGTTTTTAAGACACCATTTAAAGAAACTAGTGAAAGGAAATATGTATTTTCTGATCTCAAAATGAACTGCCTTCCTTTTGGGAAGATCTACTCCCTTGGATCTGAAGGGCTTTCACCTGAATGAGGTTCTCCACAGGGATATGAAGAAGTTTCCCCTTTAGGTCTCTGCATAATTTAGTCTCTGGACAGAATAAAGAGACAGAATAAAAGTCGTGATTGCAGCTAAGGGGTTTTTTTTCAGGGCTGGGACTCAACACAAGGAGTTCACAAAAGAATTATGAGCTCTTTCCTTGTGTTTTATAACCAATATGAATAACTGTAGAGACCAAAATTATAATGTAGTTAATCTTATGTCATTAATTTCACCACTAATGAATTTTCTTTGCTCAGCTTCCTGCAGTACTAACTAGTAGAAAAGACAAGTTGGGTTTTTTTTTCTCTAACTTTGCTTATTTCAAAGATGTGATATAAATTGAATACCACAATGAGTAAATTTATCCTGGGTATGAACTCATGCAAAGCAGAACGTGTGGCATAATTTCGAGGAATATGTTCGAATAGGGCAGTATGAGTCCTTTAATAGTATTGTACTTAATATGGCCTGTTCGGCAGAGACGAGATAATCAAAATCTGTCACAGTTTTGTCCGTGAAAATACATTTGATTTTAGAGGCAGGAGAAAGAAGCACAAATGATTAATTTTCCATTTTCTCTTGCTTTGGGTTCCTGCCCCCAGTATTCGAACTAAAAAAAAATAAAAATAAAATGTTGTGAGTGTTTCAAGAATTTCAGTTTTTATCTAGCTAGTTTTCATTCTCATAAGACAAGAGTGAAATATAGTTTTTTTTGTTTTGCCTTTTCACTCACTTATTCCTTATAAATATTTTACTATATTGTCTGTACTTAGATCGTCCAGTTTTCTGTACAAAGTATGCTTTTTAATTTCTTACACTAAGTATACAACCTTACTGGAGTTAATATTGCATTTTCAGTAGGTTTGCCCAGCATAACAGTGAAGGAATCAGGTATGGTGGAGAAGGAGGGATATCTGTAACCAAGAGAGCAACAGGGATTTAATGATTTTTATTTTTTTTCCAACAAATAATACTGCATGCAAGAAATATATGAAATATCATTAAAGTATCAACATGGCAATTTGAGTCTGTGACCTAAATACAGGACTAACTTTGGTACTATTGTGTGTCAAATGGATATGGCTATTCCCATCTAAATTTAAGGCAACAGCATTGCAGCCTTCCTCAAGTGCAGTTTTTTAACATTTTCACAGTCTGAAATTTCTGTATCTATAGACGACAAACTGAGAAATACTGCAAGTGTGCTGGGACTAGATTTCCAGCTGTTCTTAAAGAAAATAAATTACTTTAAAGAAGTACAAAGGAATTTAACAGAGATGACTGCAGTGTACTGCATTTAGTCATGAATAGCCAGCTATATAAGCACAAATAATGGCCAGTTCTTTAGAAAAGGGCCATGGTGGATCATAAGCTTGAAAAAGGTTAATTAATAAAATACCTTTTTTGATAAATGAGCAGAAAAATAATCAGGTACTTATGTAAGTAATGCTGCTTTCCTCAACATATGTAATGTTTTTGGGATATGACGTGTCCAGTTTCCCAAAATACATGTTAAGGAACAAAGCTTTAAGCAAGCACTGTAACACTTTGCCAAGGGAGGTCATAGTATTCTTGACACTGGATATGAGCATAGATGATCTTGCGTACAGGGAGGAGAAAAGGAAATACCACCTTGAAAGGTTTTTTCCAGTCTGACATTTTCAAGTGCCAGTAATATCATCCTTAGAAATATGTTTTCTGTAATCTTGAAACCCGTTCCCATTAGATCCTTTCCCACAGTTCTTTTTCCCCTCCTTCATCTGTTTATAATGTTGAAAAAAAAAAAGGTCCTTCCTTTTTCCTAATGTTATGTTTTTGCTGAAGTTGTTTCAAAGACTCCATTCCCACTGGAGGTGTTAAGTGCATTCGGGTGCATGACTGAGATGCTTTTCCAAGTTCCACACATAATGGTATAAAAGTTCATAAAGGAAGATGAAAGAATAATATTGAAAGGTCTTTTGTTTAAATGTAGTTTGAATGGTCTTATCCTACTTCAGTAGGGGATATCCTGACATATAGAACAGTGTGACACAGGAAGAATAAGATTATCAGCCTTGCAGATGATGGAAGATCTGCTTTGTGTATGGGGATGTAGTTGTGTTCTATTGATGAGAAAAAAACAAACCTGTTTCCTTACGTGAAAATAGATTTTAAGACGAGTAAAGCATAAATTTGCAGAGTTTCAGGTAATTTTATTTTCCTAGTGACTTCTTCTAATTTTTTTTTTGAAAAGGCAAAATGCTGGTCGAGCTTTTTTTAAGAGGAAGATTCATCAGTAAAAAAAGGCTGTGTGCTCTCAGAGATAAGGAAAAAAGAGTGCCTGGAATTCAGATTGTTTTTCATGGTAATTATGGTGCTCAGGGCCCTTGATCTAAAGGTGAAAGCGTAGAGTAAGGTAAGAGATTTCACAATTTAAAAATGGGGTTTATGGTCTTACTAGGATTAGGGGAACACTATATATGCATAACAATGGCAGCTAGTCCATTACTGTGTGACTTTTAAGGTATGGATGTATTTAGGTGAAATACCAATGCTTTTATATGAATGGTAGTGGTAATTTGTCATCTTTCTAAGGACTCACATGGAAAAAGTACTGGACCAGAAGTCAATTTTTGTTATTGTAATCATGCCTTCCTTGTGGCACTTAATTTACATAATTGATAAGAGACTTTCAGAAGCAGTTTTAGGTGTGCAAGAAGATTTACACTGCTGCCAAGTTCTGTACCTGCCTGTTCTCTGTTGAGGCAAAGGCATGTACACTTTCTGTCATGACACTCTTTTTGTTTGGAAACGCTTGTGCGCACGCACTCAAAAACATACACTATTGTATTCTTTCAAATCCATGCCTAAAACTCTCCTTTTCTTCAACACATTTTTGTGAGAAAAAGTAATCTGACAAAATCCAAAGCTGAGGTAAAATCTTGGCTGCCAGTATTTTTCACTGCAATTATCAGAATCCATCGTTGTGAATTGTCTTAACCTTTGTGTATTTCTATAGGCAGGGATATTTTTTATTCTTTTGGTAAAGATCTAGCATGTGACTTTTTCATGGCTAAGTAATGGTTCAAAGCTGTAAATATTGTAATCATTACCCTTTTCATAGAGAAAGGTGTATCCAAAGAGTAAGGTAAAGAACGGATACTTTCAAAATCCTTACAGATACCTTTGGTCTCCTATTTCCTTGTCAACTCCAATAGGTAATACTGATCCCTTCCTACTCCTTTCATATCTGAATTTATAGTTCAAGCCTCAGCCTTGTACTGTTGGTTTCAGTATATTGCTTTAGTCACACAGGAGCTTACTTTGTTTTACCTCATGGATTATTATTTAGTTTATCCTAATATTTTTGTTTCTACCTTTTTCTCCCTCTGGACCACTGTATTATGAGTTGTTGCCTCTTCTGTTGCTGCCTTTTTCTCTCTTGCCTCTACTATAATAAAGAAAATAATTGCATAGAGGCTCTCAATAAAATATTGTTGTACTAGGGAGCTCCTTGTTTTCATTTGTTTTGAAGGGTGCTTCATTTCTAAATAAGTTGCTGATTCACTTCAGTTGTTGGAGCCTATTAAATCAAGGCAAAAACAGTTAAAAAAGTAAATCTATAAATGGAATGTAAGTGTCATAAATTAACTGGCCATCAGAAATGTGTTATATAGTATGTGGTTTGGCAAAATGAGTTTTTCTTGGGAATTAGATCTACTTTTATTTAGACATCAAGAATGCCTTCTCATCATATTACATTTTTGTAATGAAAATGCAAGAGCTGCCTGTTGCCAGTTTAATTACCAGATTTACCTAGAAACAGATAGTATTTTGCTATTATTACTATTAAAAAAACCCAACAAAACAGCACTTCTACTGAGAAATGAAAGAGGCTGCATGGGGATAAGTTTCTTATTACCTTGAACACGTCACTGTTACTGTAATGGAGATGATACTTTTACTATTTCCTATCTTGCTTGTAGTAGGAATACAAAACAGGTTTTTCATCTACTTTTGTATCTACTGTTTACTTTTTTGAGGATGATTATCATGTAGCAGTCCTGGATATTTTTCCCTTGGTACTAAACCACCTTTTTATTCCGTTAATTTCCCTAAAGAGTGATTTGGTTTCATAATCCTTTGCTCTTTGGTCTGCGTCTTTCTCCAGTATAGGTAAGTTTGTGGGTGTTTTATTTGTTTGTTTGGTTTTTGGCTTGTTTTAGTTTTATTTTGGGGGTTTTTTTGGTCCTGTTTTTAGTTGAGGACCATACTAAAGTTCAAAAGAGCTTCATGGATTATATTCAGTTAGGCACTTTTTTTTTTTAATTAAGAAAGATTCAATTTTTTAAATTGAGAGCACAGAAGGGGAAAAAATCCAACTATCCTTGGATAACTTTCACTTAAAGATTGAAATGTCACCCAGGGATCTAACATAATGTAAAGCAACACCTGACCAGATTAGCTGCCTACGTAAGGCTAAAAGCCTCAGTTTTTCTAAGGAACAAAGAAAGCAGGCAGAAATTACTTAAACTCATGTACAATGACTTCAAAATGTTTATATTCAATAACAATTATTTGCCTCTAGAAATGTGGGTGAAAACTTCTTGAGATCAGCACATCAAGTTTGCTGGAACTCAGAAAGGAAATTGCCTATTCATATATTTTCAAATAATGAAATTGCTGAGCATAACAAGGAAAATAGTTTTATTCTGTGTATTAGATGTAAAAAAAAAATTGCTGGTAGAAAGGTGTAATGAATTGCAAGTCACAACTGTAAAACTGTGGTGGTTTTTGTTTGATAGGCACCATGTTGTCTCTTTTAAAAGCATCAGAGGTCACAGTGCAGTTCCCCTGTGGACTTCAGTTAGTGCAGCTGCCATGGGAATGCTGTGAAGTGTAAAGCTGGAGTTCCAGCTGTCCTCCTTATGGCATTTGGGGGTAATTCTCATCATCATCCTTATGAGAAACTGCATCAAAAAAGTTTCTTTTTTATTTCTTCTGAGTACTTGCCCCCCTGCTGCAAGGCAATATGTAATCATCAGGAAAAGGTAGGTAGCTTCATGAGAAATAGTTATGATGGTGCTAATAACACCAACGTCACGGGTTTGGTCCCCACAGAGGCCATTCACTCAAGACCTGAACTCGATGATCCTTGTGGGTCCCTTCCAACTCAGAATATTCTGTGATTCTGTTACAGAATTAACTTCCTCAGTTAATCAATCTGTAAGGGTATTTGGGAGAGGAAACATTGCTCCTTGCATGATTGAATTTCTGACACCTACTGGGAGAAGGAAACTTAGTTTTAGTGAAAGTGATATCCTGGTAGGCCTGGAATTCTTTTACTTGTTCGCAGAATAGGCAGAATTCTGCTCTGAGTGTGCCTTCAGTGAGATCCTGGAGCCATATCACAGCAAAAGTAAAAAGTTTAGATATTATCTGTGTCAATTCTTTCCACGTGTCTTTTTTTTTCTTCTAGTTTATTTGTAATGCAGGCTGTTGATACTGTGGATTTTCTTTCACTTATTTTAACCGCTGATAAATATTTCATTCTTATGTCAGGTTTTACTTTATTTTTTTGTAAATACATGAACTTTGAAAGCCTCTTTATGACTGCCACATATCTTTGTCTCCTGACCTAATGTGTGCAAGCCCATATTTTAATTAAATTCAGTCTTTAAGCATTCATTGTTATTAGCATTTTTATTTTTTCTACCTTTTTTTTTAATATATAAATATATTTTGTCATTTGTTAAGATTCTTCAAATTTGACTTGTTAGGGGATATTCTCTAATATGAATACAGATGTTATAGTCAGACAGTGGTATGTCCCCTGCAGTTAAAAGACAATTGATTACTTTTGTATAGCAAAGCATTATTTAATTTTTTTTTGTTTATTGTAGCTGACCAAACCACCTGCTCTAAGAAGCAGCTACATATCAACAAATTGCTTCTGAAGTGTACATCAAAATGCATTAATAGAATAATAATAATTGCATTAAAACACTGGAACTAGCTACAATCATACGATCAAATGGCTAAATATAGTCATCACTTTTAAGAGTCTTTTAACCATGATTCAAGTTTATATGCCTTCATACTGAATATCCATCCCAGATACCTTAGGGACCATATGAATTCTGTTGTGTACCCCACTTATCTTTCAGATGCAAGAAGAACCCATATGTCTTCTAACCACTGGAAGGGACTTTGTTCTTCTCTGACCTTCCTGGTATGGATTCTTCTGGTCCTCACGGCCCTGTCAATGGCTGAATATGTTCTGTTGTCCTATGGTTTATTGTCCCTCAGAGTTGAAGAATACCTTGTTATTAGCTGGGTACCTTGGGATTGCACTTCATTTCAGCCAAGGCGATTAAATTTTACAGTTTATTGTCAGTCTTTGAAATAGACAGTATATCTAGAAATATTTCTGAAAATTTTCACTGAGCAACCAAATGAAAAGCCAAGTTTATTGTGTTTAATATTGAGTTTGAACTTGAAAATCTCTTCTGCCTGTTCAGCTGATGTGCTGTAGTTGCTGTTTGGGAGCATTTCTCTTCTTGCATGCTCCAGGGTGTCAGATATTACCCATTCTCACTGGGCCATTTTTAGCTTTTATCTTCAGTCTTCCTTTACTCTGGATGGAGTCTTTTTCTCTGAAGCAAATTTACTTTTCTGATCTTGGAGACACTGTGGCCATTCACCATAATAAGTATTATTGCACTTTCTTGGAAGTGCAAAATTCCCTTTATTTGACTGGGTCTCATTTCCTGTGCTTTTCTGTTCACTCATTTATTACATTTTCAGCAAGGTGTACAACCCTCTTCCTGCATCTCAGTGATTGCAGATGTGGTTGGATGACATACCGCAGCAATTTACAGGGTAGCTGCCCTGAAAACCTTTCCTTTGGCTGTCATGGTGAGCTGAGTCAGGGCAGTGAATTAGACAAAGATTGACTCTGTCTGCACTCAAGATGAGCAGTGTTCTGTCAGATAAGCTTTGGAAAATTGTTTGCCCTGGATACTAATGTTAGCATAGGTGGCAAAGCAGAATACTGCCAGAATGTAAAGGACAGAAAGGGGGAAACCAGAAAGAAACCAGTGGTAGCAAAAATATTTGGTGTCTGTTTCTCTGTTATCATTTAAGGCAAATGCTTAGCATGCTTGTTGCAGTGTGTCTCTTAAGACTAATCTAATATTTTGTTTTAACAGTCGCACTAAAATCTAAATGAGACAAGCATATACAGTATGTTACCTGTTCTAAGGTGAAACTCAGCACATGATGGTTTTAGGGCTGGCAATAAGGACAATTTTTTTATTAGTTTGTTTAAAGAGAGTATGCTGCTATGCTCCTCCATGTACATTTTACACAGGAAAATTATTTCACTCCTGATTATATGCAAATTTGAAAATTACTAATGAAAATTTGCAGAGAATTTCCTAGTTGGTCAAACTTAATTGTTAATTTTGTACTGTACAGGCTATATTTTGCCTAGGGTGTATATTGCTCTTAAATTTCTGTTACCAAGGGAATGGTAAAATGTGTGTAGGTGTTAGACATCTTCTGCAGTGAAGCACAATGTTATAGTAGTAACTTATATCCTCCCTAGAATTATAATCAGTGCCATTATGAGTGTAGAAAACCTGGAATTTATGTAGCTATATTGTACATCATGGTTGTCAATGTTGAAATGATGCCTGTCCTGGGCTTTCTAAGCAATCATTTAAACTTATGACATATTAAGTTTAATGTACTCATTTCAAAACATAATCACTTTGTTGTATTAAGTGAGAGGAATATTATCCACAGGACTTAAATTTCTATTTACAATAATTTTTAATTTCCCTTACTAATCAATACCTCACACAGCCACATTGTGTGTAAAACAGACTCCTGTTTCTCATAGTAAAAAAAAAAAAAAAAAAGAGTTGGAGGGTGATGCTGAGAGTGTCAACATTAGATGAGCACTGTCGGTTGTTTTTTTAAAAAGCTGTGTGTTCCCCATCTCTGTGCACTTTTTACAGCTTAAAGGAGTATTTGAAGAAGGTGAACATCATTCTTCAACAAAATCCTGAAGGCAGGGAACCCTTGAATCCTCCTTTGCTTTTCAGAAGAATTTGTAACGAAAAGCTAGAACTGGTCTCCCTTAGGAAGACTACAAAATGCCTTCTCAAACGGGTTAGATGTTTTTTTTTCCTTCCTTCTGCATTTCAGAGGAAGTCTCGGGGAGAAGCTGTGAGCAAGCTGTCTCTGTCCCTGGTAAGCAGAGAGATAATATGTTTGCAGACATGTATAAGGCCTTCCCCGGGCTGGTAAGGGTGGGGGAGGAAAGAGAGAAGATACAAAAAGCCTTGGAGAAGGCAGGGCATGACCTTTTCCCCTGGAAAATTGTTAAGAAAAGGTCCTTGCATCTGAAATAAACTTTTTTTTTTTATTCCTTCCACTGCCTGGGCATTCTTGGGAAGAATACCTGCATATGTTTTACCTTGCAAGAGCTAACATTTAATGTATGAGGGAGTTGGGCTTCCTTCCTAATGGGACACTTTCAAAAGTCTGCATCTTATCCTGAGCTGTGCTTCCCTTTCAAGCAGAAGACTCTGCCCTTTTTCCTCTCAGAGGGATTTCCTTCACCTGAAGAATGCACATGATTAATTTCTAATGACTGCATGACAACACCTGAAATTGCCATTTTCATCAGATTTGGCTGACTCAACCTGACTTTGCTCACAGCACATGTTAAGGCCACATGTGCCGTATTTAAGCCTTAAAAATTTGTCCCCATGGGTGTGGCAGGGAAGGACTTGTTAGCCAGGACTGTCCCATTGCCCCACCAGGGAGCAGGACAGCTTTTGGGCAGCTTCAGTCCTGGGCATGGGGCACTTTCCTGGGGATAGGGAGTGGTTGCCCTTAACACTAGTAGCCAAATCCTGGCAGTAGGTAATAGTCTGAGAGTCCTTACACTTGTTTCCTTATTACTCCTGAAAGGAAAAAAAGATATATATCTGAATATATATCCAAAATAAGTTATATATCTAAAATACATAAAATATTTTGAATCTCAGTAAAATATTTTAGACCCTGAGTAACAAAGGTAGTGCCTCCTCTGTGCTGTCATGTTCATGTTTTGATATGATAAAGCACTTGAAAAAGAGAGTCGTGAATTCCTAGTATCTTAAAATTTTGCTATTCTGATTTGCTATTCTGCTATGCTGACATGTCAATAAGCCAGTGATTGCTGAATCACATTTCTAATGAGAGACATGGTGTCAGGGAGTGTTACTGACAAGATCCCAAGGTACAAGAGAAAACGTATATGTGTGTGTGTGTAAGATAAGTGGTGTTCACATGCAGAGTGATGCCTAACCTGGCATAATTTATTATTTGAGAAATTATGATATTGAGTTGACTTTATACAGGCAGAAAAACTGTCTCAGAATTTGTCAGTCCTCCTGTATTTTTTTACCAACTTTACATGTTAGCCTGCAGCTAAGGTAGCTTTTTTTTCCCAGGGTCTGTTTTCCGTTGTGAAATATCTGGTGTTTTGAAAGGGGAAAGTTTGGTTTCCAGCTCTTCGTGAGGTCTGATACCTAGTGGCTATTGATTTTCACATAAGCTTTAGGAACTTAGTGTCTTTGAAATCTCTGTTCTCCTGTCCTCAGAGAGAGCAGTTATTGGTAGCATGGCCTGATGCAGACACCTAATTTAGACATGATCACAAGCTTTGGGAATCCAGCTAATAATTGGGAAATAGGTTTGTAGTTTAATAGGTTTTTTTGTGATTATCTGAATAGGGGTAGTGACTTTTTAAAGTACCATACAGCATTGATTTCTTTCTAAATTATGTACACACACAGAGTAGGAACATAGGTACCTTGTAATGACAATAAGATTTTTTATTTCCTCATGAAAAGACTATTATTAGGATAATATAATATAATGGCAATGTTTATATGGCTATCAGGAAATAAATTGTATCATGCAGCAGTGTGAAACAAAGACCCCCACAAAGCTTTTACAGTCTGTACAGTATAATCCTGTGGACTTGTGTTGAGGTCTGTCATTTGATTATACCAAGGAATAAAAAGCCTCATAAGATAATTTGACATATTGAAACCATTATCAGACAAGCATAAAGTGGAGAAGGATCTGCCAGGATGTGAACGTCACTTATTTTCTATTTCATCAGACTAATTAAAATTCTGATTAAATATCAGTCAATATTACAACTTCAAAATGAGACTAACAATTCAGAAATGCTATAAAATTATTATGTTTTTAATTATTTTTATTTAAGAGAATACTTTTTTGGAGTTCTTCAACAGCCTGTATACAAAAAATGGAAGTATAATCTTTTAATTAAATTTTAATTTCCTATTTCTGGTAGTGTTATTAAAACATTCATATATGTGCTACTAAAGAAATAATCTGTTTCAATTTTTTTCTCCTTGAATTGAGTCCCAGGCCAGGAAATCCTTGCATTTATACTTACTAATTAGAATGCATTTAAAATGTATATGGTTTCTCTCTTTATCTCTCTGTCTTACTTCCCCTGCAATACAGTGGATGAAAATAAATCCTGAAGAACAACAGGAATCTAACAGTTGAAGAGAGTTCAAGTAGTCTGACATTTACCATCTTCACTTTCAGTTATGATCTTCATGGACATAAACTTTCCAGTAATCATGTCATCTTGTTCTTCCATAGGTGCGATCTACTATCAAAAAGAGCTTTAACAAAACAATTGTGCTGTGTTACAACTACAATATTTGATCAATGAAGTGTACACTGTAAGAACTGTGATACTGCAGTCACCTGTCTGAATGATTAAATTCTGGCTATGCCAGTACATGTTACTATTCATTGATACTGATTATACTAACTTAATATTGTTTCCCATTGGATAAACTTCCATTAGCAAATATCATAGTCTTCAATTTGTATCTTAATGATAAGCAAGAAATTTGTAGAGGTTGTAAAAGCATATGAAGGCTCTGCAGATATAAAACTAGGGGAGAACACAACAATGAGTTGCCTATTTATGTTCCTGCATCTCAATGCTTTTCTGACAATTTCTACTTTTGCATCAGTTTCAAATACCTACTAAGTATTAGGAACAATTTAAATATATGACTTCTCAGAATGTAGCTGGGAATAACAATTTACATTCAAAGGAAAAGGTGAGCTGAAAAACTGAATTGATTTACTGAAGTAATTAAATGAAAACGTTTTTATTACAGCTCATGTAGGATATTATTTCAAATTGTTGGAACACTGGCTGAACTGGAGGAGATGAACCTCACTATTGACCTTGATATTGAACCAAAGTTTGAGAGATTAAGCCTGCAACCACATGGCATTAAAATCTCAGCCAGTTGTGTCGGAAATAAGGAAACACATAGTTTAAAGTCTGTCATTATCTACTGACATTCAAACCAGTAGGACTGCAGATAATATTATTGGATAGTATTCTATATTTGAAAACATCATGCTATTGTGTTGTAAAGACTAAGTCTACAGTTGCTTATTAGCAATGCGTGACACTCAAAAAAGGTATGATCTCAGAACCTGTGAAGAGGTACTAGCCAAACTAACCTTTATTGAGGACATTCTCACCCTTATTTAACAGGAAAAAAAAAAGTGTTGAGTTGAGGAGCAGGGGATGTGTGGATTTGTTAACATGGCTGGTCTCACTTCAGATACTGGTGGGCTTGGGCTGACTGCAGAACCAAAGCAGTGGTTATTTTGTCCTGACGTGAGAGTTGACATGTGTAAAAGAAGCAGTGTACACATGTAGCCAAGAGAGTTTTGGAATGGTTTCTTTAGCAATGCCTCCAAAACAGCTGATTCCTGAACTGCAGCATCTCTCTCAGCTCTACCTGCCCTGTCTCTTCCATGCACGTGAATGTGCATGTACACAACACATTGCTACTTGAAATATAGTTGCTGTCTATCTGCATATAGATGGACTCAAAATCAAAGTTTTAGCTGATGGTCAGGACTTTCGTAAGAGAACTGTATCTTCTCCTTGAAGATACTGCCATTTATTTCATTATTTATTTAGGAAATAATAACAGTGGCAGGGGAAAGCATGATGGCTTCCACCCTTATTGTTTGAAGCATGAAGCACACTTCTGCAAAATTTATAAATACAATTCTGCTCCTTAAAAAGGGAGAATTGTTTTGATCTCAGGAAAAATAGATCATGTATGACTGGCTGGCTTTTTCAGTACTTAAGTGCAAATCCTTTCTCACTACAGTAGGGCAATGTTAAATTCACCTGGAATTGCTGTGAATATGGGTTCCTATGTGTAGTGGTGTGGTGGGCTGACCTGTGCTGGCCACCAGCCCCCTGCCCAGCAGAGGAAAGGTGGAAAAATAAATTGAATAGCTTGTTGGTTGAGATAAGGAGAGGGAGGTCCCTAGCTGATTATTATCATGGACAAAACAGACTCAACTTGGGGAAAATGAATGTAATGTATTACCAATTAATACATATTTGGGTCATGAGAAACAAAGACAGGATTTAAAAAACACCTTCCTCCCACCTCTCCACTCCTTTTTCCTGGGATCCCTTTCACTTCCTCATTCCCAAATATTCTGCCTACTCCCCACCCTATATCCCAAGCAGCAGAGCAGGATGGGTAATAGGTGTTGGGGTCAGTCCATAACAGATATTCTCTGCCAATCCTTCCTTCTCACTCTGTTTCCCTGCTCCAGTGTGGAGTTCCTACCATTGGCTAAAGTCCTTCACCTGTCCACCATGTTCTTCACCAGGCTCTTTTATGGGCTGCAGATGGTCTCCACTCTCGTTGTCTAGAGCGACACCTCTTTTCCTTTC
The DNA here is from genome assembly GCF_001604755.1 of Lepidothrix coronata. Taxonomy (NCBI): domain Eukaryota; kingdom Metazoa; phylum Chordata; class Aves; order Passeriformes; family Pipridae; genus Lepidothrix; species Lepidothrix coronata. The sequence continues at coordinate 3,688,896 of NW_016690235.1, read as the reverse complement.
TCTCTGCCTGTGGTGTTCGCAGGGTTGTGTCACACAATTCTTTACTCACTCTTTTCTGCCTGTGCTGTGTTCTGCCCTTTCTAAAAGGGCATTCTCACGGAGGCACTGCCATCACAGCTGATGGGCTCAGCTGTGGCCAGTGGGATTGTTGCAAAGTCCCCTAAACTACCCATATCTTGCCATTTACACCCATTGTACATGGAAACATCAGTGCTTCACAGTTAGTTTGAACCTAAGTCAGATTTTGGAGTTTGGTAATGGTAAATTTTGGTGTGAAATGATTGGCAGTGCTGTTCTCCATTTCCATTTAGCTGTATTACTTTGAAATAACTGACAGTCCATCTTAATTCTTTTTAGCAGTCACTTTGCACTGTTAGCCTTTTTAATTACTGATGAATCTTTGCTATGCGTAATAGTTGCGTTTTCTTCTCACACAGTCCATTTCCCAGACACTTTTTTTTTTTGCTTTGTTGGTTTTTTCTTTGTTTGTTTGCTCAGAGGGGGTGTTGTTTGTTGTTTGTTTTATTTTGTTGTTGTTGTTGTTGTTTTGAGGTTAAAAAATGATGGAAAAAGGCATTACAGGGGCAGAGGAGAAAGGATAATGGTGGGAGGGACCATACAAAAGGGGAAAACTAATGCTTTTGTAAACTGCTAAGGATACCAGTGATATTTAAACATTGAACCCAAATATATTTTAATGAACACTTAGTCTTGATAACTGAAGAAATGGAGGTTAACTAATGTCTATTTTGCTAATCCAGATGGCAAATGAAATATTTCAAAATATTTTGCTTTTATTATGCAGTACTGCTTAGATAAAAAAGAAATGGAGTTGCTTGCTGTTGAAAAAAAATCAGTGATTACATGCTGAGCTTGAAATGTGGAATTACAATTTCATATGTGGTAAATTCACATTCATCTGCTGAGAAAATAACTTTTATAGTTGACCACTGGTCTTGAGCTGATTCTTTTATATCCAGAGCGACACTATGGAATTAACTGGAGTTGTACCAGTGAAAAGGAAAAAAAAGTATTTCTAAAGTTCTACAAAGTAAATCTCCTTCTTGTCTTCTACTGTGAATTGATAAATTCATTATTTTCTGTGATTTCTTAGCTCTCTAGTCCTTCTCCTCTCTGGCAATTTGTCACGCTCCAGGTCTCTTTTTTGAGAGCCCTGAACATTCCTCCTTGTTCCTTTCAAGGATCCTGTTGAATCATGATCATATTTAACTTTATGCTTCTATAAAATGCATAGTTTCCTTCAGCTTAAAAAGGCAATGATGTATGCTACTTTAGAAAATTTTAGTTGATTAGCCCTGACACTTGTGCAGTTGAGAGAAATGATTTTAGAAGAAACAGATGTAAAAGATAGTAGAATTTACATTTTTATCTGCTTTTCCTGGTACTTCCTGGTATTTTTTCCTCCTGTACAAAAAGCAGATAAGTTGCAATAATCAGGGAGATCAATCAGTTGATTCTTAGCAAATATTACTGACATTATACTACCAAAAATTTCCCTAGCTCATGCAAAATTTTTTCTAATGATCACTTGGAATGATCATGGCTTTAGTTTTAACAGGATGCTATCTGCCAAAATATCTTTCACATAAGTACATCTCTGTATCTTTTTTGATTTTTTTTTTTAAATTTGTTGAGGAAATGTCATCTTTCAACTTACAGCTGAGAATGTAACCTTTAATTTGATTTTGAATTTGATATCAGTGCTGCCTCGAAGAGTTGCTAATGGCCAGGCTTTTCAGAGGGAAGAATTGGGCAGGCTTTTTTAGAACATATGTTTTATCTTTTTAGAATCATAGAATCATCATGACCTATCTTCAGACCTATTAGATGGATTTTTATAATAGCGCAAGTAGGATATCACATCAGTAGTAATGCCATCTCCTTTAGTAACTGAAGATGCTTGAAAAGCTCTGATTAAATTTTGTTTATGGTGGCAATATTAACTCTTCATTTTTTGCTAAAATCGTCCTCAAGGTATGCTAAAATGACACTGAAAAACATATTCCATTGAAAAAGTCAACTTGGGATGAAAGTGAAACGTCTGGAAACTGGGACTTTAAAAATTAGGAGCATAGAGAGGAAATACTTCAGGAAAAAGTGAAAATGAAAATTTGGAAATATCATTAAATATTTTTCTGTCTATTGTAGTTCAGGTATTCATTTCCGTAAATGGGTGAGGTTCTGCACACCAATAAATTGGAGTGAGTTGTTGCAAGGGTAACATATTTTTGGGGTATATATACTGCTGACAGAAATAATTGAAGAAATTGAATTGTCTAGTATTCAGGAAAAAGATTGCATAATAACATCTTCATTTTTATCACTTTGTTCAAGGAAAGATGTGATTTATAATTTGTAGTGTCCACTTGCATTGGAGTGCTTTTCTTGACTGTTTCTGAAAGCTGTATGTTAGGCATTAAAAAGTACATTCATCTGCTAAGGATGACTGAATATTGCTTACAGTTTTGTGGTTAGTCCATTGTTGCATTGTTTTAAAAATTGGCTGAACAAGTATCTTTCTGATGCTGTATTACATACGTAGCTGATTTTGCCCTGAGGTAGAGAAAAAGGTGAGGTCTCTTGCTGAGGTCCTTTCCAAGCTTCCGTGGTTACAGTATGTTCATGAGGTACTTAAAAGTTGAAATGACAACAACAAAAAAAGGCAGGGTGCAGGGGGAAATAGGGAGAATGAAGTACCTGAATTATTGTACTGTGAAACAGCAACTGTGGCATATGTCTCTTCCAATTATATTGATTATGCCAACACATCGCTTTCCAAGGCAAAGGAAACAGAACCTGGGCATATGTTTTTGTGTTTATGGGGTTTTTGTTTATTTGTTTCTTATACCTGTATGATTAAAGTATATATGTGCTGTATTTCCTAATTCAATATAGCAATTAAGAAGCAAAACCAAAAAAAACTTTCCAGTGTTTTCAAACAATTACCTCCTAAGTTAAAAATTCTGTTTAAGGTGTTGCTATAAGTCAAAGGACACTATGTGTGAATGTCTCCCTGCTTCCCCAGAGGGTTAGAAGAGGTTGCTTGTGGTCTTAATACCAACTTCTGATGCAAAGATGCTTGAAATAAGAATGTGTGTTCTAGTGCTTGAGAAGCTGTTTTAATAAAGCCTGAACAGGAATAAATGAATAATAATTATATCCGGTATGGTTTAAGCCCCCTTTAAGATTATTTCAGGTAAGTAAACTGTTTTTCTAATAGGTTTTACAATGAAGTTTCAAACTCTGCATGTTTTCAGCACTTTCTTTTGCTTTTCTTCTTCCAACACTTGCTTTCTTCAGTTTGATTTCTTTATAAAATAATAATATTGCCAATGCCACTGTTTCAGAGACAAGAAGAAATAACTAATTAGCACATCCCTGAAGTCCTCAGAGCTTCTACCTCCACAGCATCCTCAGAATTTACTGCTTGTGTGGAGCCAACATCTCCTCGGAACGGAAAGAGCTTAGGACTTACGTGCACCCTTCAAATAGAGCATGGCCTGGGGAGTCCAGTTTCTCCTTTAGAAATGAGCCTTTACAAAAAACTAGAAGAGAAAAGAGATATGTCAACATTGCATGGCATTGCTAATTAGTCTGTCCACTGGTGCAGCACATGCAAATGAAAGCACTGAGCGTGAATAGTGAATCCTCTGCGAAAAAGTTGTATTTCTGCTTGTGCTCACAGACCATGTTGTTATTCACGTGTTGAGAACAGTGATGGGCAACAGAGAGCATCTAACACCATGACTTGATTCAGAGTGGTTTATTTCATCCTGGTTATGCTCTTTTCTTAATGCAGTTGTTTCAAAAACCAATGTTTCTTAAAAGTTCCCCCCAAGTTCCTCAAAATGATCATCTCATGATCAGCATGGCCAAGTCAGATATGGCAATGCACTTTCTGAGCCCTTTCTAATAACCAATGATGTGAAACAAGGCTGTGTTCTTGCACCAACCCTATTCACAGTCTTTTTCAGCGTGATGCTCCAAAGGGCCATGGCAGACCTCGAGGATCAGGACAGTATCTACATTTGATACTGATGGAAGCCTTTTCAACCTAAGGCGACTGAAGGCCCACACTAAGACCTTAAACCATCTTGTCCAGGAGCTGCTTTATGCTGATGACGCTGCCCTTGTTGCCCACACAGAAGTAGCTTTGCAATGTTTAACATCCTGCTTTGCAGACACTGCTGAGCTCTTTGGGCTGGAAGTCAGCTTAAAGAAGACAGAAGTTCTGTATCGACCAACACCTCAGGAAGCCTTTCATCATCCCCATATCACCATTGGCCAATCAGAGCTCAAGTCAGTCCAGCAGTTTAATTACCTAGGTAGCCTCATCTTCTTGGATGGTAAGATTGATGGGGAGATAGACAACAGGTTAGCAAAGGCATATAGAGCTTTTGAAAAACTCCATAAAAGAGTTTGGCGAAATAAACACCTGAAGAAAAGTACAAAGATCAGTGTTTACAGAGCCATAGTGCTGTCCACTCTTTTATATGGATCTGAATCATGGGTCATCTACCACCACCACCTGCGATTCCTGGAACACTTCCATCAACGCTGTCTCTGCACAATCCTAAACATCCACTGGTCAGATTTTGTGACCAATACATCTGTTCTAGAGCAAGCAGCTGTCACAAGTATTGAGGCCATGTTGCTGAGAACACAGCTGCGCTGGGCAGGGCATGTCTCCAGGATGAAGGACCATCGCCTCCCTAAGATCCTGCTCTATGGTGAACTTGCCACTGGCTGCCGCATGAGAGTCTGAAGAAAAGATACAAGGACTTCCTGAAACAACATCTCAGCCTTGGCCATATTGATCACCATAACTGGTCTACTCTGGCCTCCAATCGGGAGGTCTGGAGACACACCATCTATAATGCTGGTGATGCTTTTGAGAAAGCACACAGGATCACTCTTGAGGAGAAAAGACAACTCAGAAAGAATTGTGTCTTGCAGAATATACCACCTAAGGAGTCTTTCTGCTGTGTGTTTTGCAACTGGACCTGCCTATCTCATACTGGCCTTTTTAGCCATCAGCCCGCTTGTAAGAAACGTGGGTAGAGCCCTTCCCAAATCTTTGTTCATGAAGCCTAGCCATGATGACATTTCAAGAACACTGAATAGATCTATGTATATGTTTATCTCAGGTTATTTTTAAGGTAAAATCATTAAGCCCCTCTGCAGTTCCTAAATATTGCATTCACATAAAAGAAATAAATTGCATTTAGTGGTTTGCCAATGGCATCGTGGCCTGGATCAGGAACAGTGTGGCCAATAGGACCAGGGAAGTGATTCTTCCCCTGTACTCAGCGCTGGTGAGGCCACCCCTGGAGTACTGTGTCCAGTTCTGGGCCCCCTAGTTCAGGAAGGACATTGAGGGGCTGGAGCAGGTCCAGAGAAGAGCAACAAGGCTGGTGAAGGGAGCACAAGTCCTATGAGGAGAGGCTGAGGGAGCTGGGGTTGTTCAGCCTGGAGAAGAGGAGGCTCAGGGGAGATTTCATCTTTCTCTACAACTACAGTACTACAACTACTACAACTGAAAGGAGGTTGTAGGCAGGTGGGGGTTGGTCTCTTCTCCCAGGCAACTATCAGCAAGACAAATGCCATGGTCTAGTAACCACAGCAGTAGTGCATCAAGGGTTGTACTTGATGATCTCTGAGGTCCCTTCCAACCCAGCTGATTCTCTGATTTCGGATTGTGGATGACAACAACAGCAGAACCCTTGACTCCGAAGAGCTCAGGAGAGGATTAAATGATTATGCCGTAACAGTAGACAAGGAAGAAGCACGAGGGATTTCCCAGATATTTGATGAAGACAGCAGTGGAACAATTGATTTTGACAAATTTCTTCTTCTTGTTTCTTGTCTGAGCTCCCGCACATCAAAAGAAAGAAAAAAGACCATCATGCAAGCCTTTCAAAAGTTAGGCAAGACTGGAGGTGGTGTCATAACACTTGAAGACTTCCAAGGGGTGTATAATCCCAAGCACCATACCAAATACCTAACAGAAGGTCAAGCAGTGAGATCCAAACTCCTGGATTCCTTAAAGGAAGGTGTTGCAGCACAAAATTTTCCATGTTCCCACTGCAGAGTCCAATAAAACAAGCATAGAATATTCAAAGTTGGAAGGGAGCCAGGGGGAGTCCAACTCTTGAGCCTGCACAGGACTTACTGACCCCTCCCCACCTCCTGGATAATTATACCCTTTGCAGAGCAACAGCCTGCACCTGATTATCGGGAACAGCTGAATTTACTCAGCTTTCATTTGCTGCTGCTCTCAGAAACAAAGGAGCTAATTCCTTTCACTGGAATTTCCAGAACGAGCTTCAGCTGCTTATTTCTTATTGTTCCCCTGTCCTGAGCCAAGATTTATGGTTATGTACAGCTCAGCTATTCAAAGAGAGTTTAATTTACCTGCAGATCTTATTACCTAGCCCACATTTTCAGATTTATATCTCAAATGGTTTCTTCTTGCAGTGCCTGGTGATGTGACTAGAGCCTTCAGCTGTGATGAATAGGCCTCAAACACTTGGTGGTTCAATTGAATAAGAGAATCGGGGAAAATACAGGGGTTTTTTCCCTTCTATGTAATTGCCCAAAACCGCAGAAGTCTACAAATCTTGACTTGCAATATCAGATCTGGGTATGATTTACTTAAATACTCAAAGTCAGCTGCTGGAGAAAGTATTTTTCTCTTTGAAAAAGCCTTGTCTGTTAATACACAGACCACCAATCCCTCTCCTAGCAGAGAACAGAGCCATGATATTAAACTTCTTAGATTTGCCTGTTTCCTACATTTTTTGCAAGATTCAGGGGAGTGTGTCGCTTCAATTTGACAATGGAAGGTGGAAATGCAAACTAATTCCTCATTTTATCAGTAGTGCTGTAATTTAAGTACTCCCACTCTCATTTTTCCTGCCTGACTTTCAGCCCAGAGCTCCCACAAGCCCCGGCACCAAAATCCTGCTTGGATTAGAAGTGAATTTTGTAACAATTATTGTATTGTGTTATGTGGAACTGTTAAAAAATGAATTGTGGACAGTGATGTCAGTGCCTGCACCATGAACTGAAGGGCTCCAGGGCTGCCCTTCAAGGGCACAGAATTTAGTTTACAGGTTTTAGAAACAGGAGTTCTGAGGAGAACAGGCTTCAGACAGAAAGAATTTCTGCCGGAGATGCTCATGTCCCCTTCTGATGTTGCTTGTAAGGTCAGAACCCTTATAGAGAGGTTTAATCTGCCAGGTAAGAGGGGAAATGTCACCCAAAATGAGTCACTGGTGGGGAAGACCAGTTCCAGTGCCCTGCCACTGTCCTGCTCCACGATCTATTTGGTATACAATACCAAATATATTTTTGTATGCCAAATTGTATTGTATACCAAATTGGTATTGTATACCAAATTGTATTGTATACTAAATGCATGATCTGTTTGGTATACAATTTGGTATCCACCACTCAAATTTCTCTCTGCAGATATCATATTTTGGAACCCAACAAATTTTCTCACTGAAAGAGTGGTCAAGCACTACCCATGGCAGGAGTGGAGTGACCGTCCCTGGAGGTGCTCAGAGAATGAGTAGATGTAGCACTGTGTGATGTGATTCAGTTCCGTGGTGGGGTTTGGTTGAAGGTTGGACTTGATGACCTTGGTGGGCTTTTCCAACCTTAATGATTCTGTGAATCTGAATCATTGCAGGAAGAGCCCAGGGGCCAGAGTCTTTTGTTCTCTAAACCATTCCTGGTTCTCCTGTTGCAGGAACCCTGTAGGGTCCTTTGTGTCCCTCCAATGGTGCTGAGGGTCACCTGCAGCCTCATGGTCACCTTGTGCTGGGGGGGCTGTTGATGACAACCCAACAGAGCTGTAATATCTTAGCACTTCCTGCTATTCCTATGTGTTGGGGCAGCATTTGTCCACCTACACCTGCCCAAATGCTGCTTCTCACTAGTTTTTAAGCCACCACAATTGCCTGAGGTTTGCACTCATATTTCGAATTTAGCTGCAATTTGGATGCGCAAAAGTGACTCTACAGACCTTGTTTCCATCAGAAGCCTTGCTAAGAAGCAGCACTGCAAAGTACAGCAGTTCAAAAAGCCACCAGAAGTGCAAACCCATGATTTAATTCTACCTTTCACCACTTTTGTAGGCTCTTACTCAGACACTGCATGTTGGGGCACAACAGTGCCTTGGGCTCCCCACTCCTGCAATGCCAGTCAGAAAGAGAAGAAACACAGGTACTTTGAGATTCCCTTCCTGGGTATCCATCCTGCATAAATATAAAAATGCAGACTCAGTCCTTAAAAAAAAAAAAAATCAAAAAGCCCAAAATTCTCTGATTAAACTAGCCTTGATCCAATGCTCGCTCAGTGTTTGGCCTTGGCCCTGGCTCCAGGAGTTGCTGGCGTTAGGTGTGTGCGTATGCAGATATTCGTGGGCTTGTATATCCTGGGAGCAACTGCTCCCTTTTCCAGCACCTGACTCCTCTCTGCCTTAGCCACCTGCCTGGAGGGACTGCCAAGTGGCTCAGCTGATGCTCAACCTCCTGCACTGCACGGGAGGAGCAAGGCTCATGGCTCAGGTCCCAGCTGTCCTCAGGGTGACCTCAGCAGCTCCTCATTATTTGGCTTGCTGGGCTCCACTGTTCCCTCTTTTTCCACATATGGACTTATCATTTCATTGTTAATCTGGAAAAGGTTGAAGGAGGCAGGAGTTGGCTCAGCTGGATCAGCTCCCCTTGGTTTTGACACCTTTGCTGAGGGGAAACTTTACTGTCCAGCCAATCAACCCCTTTCTCTGACCCCTCGAACCACCCCTTGAAGGTGTCTATCCAATTCTTCTGCTTTATCTACGTCCATCTCTGTTTCCACCTGAGGTGTCCCCAAGCCATGGTTGGTTAAATTTCTCTTTTAGTACCTGAAAGACCTTTAAGCACATCCAGGACACCAATATCTCTCAGAGAATTGTTTTTAATTCAGATTTCACTGTGCTTAGAGCATTGCCCACAAATATCGCTGCAGGATCTGAATGTTTGTCCTCTATTTTAACCCACCAAAGAAGGAAAAAAAATAATAAAGATCCTAATAAGCTGTTCTGGCATCACTGAAATCTTCAACAGTATCATATGGGGCTTTGTGCAGTGTTTTTATCAGAAAGACTCCTTAGATGGTATATTCTGCAGGGCACGATTCTTTCTGTGTTGTCTTTTCTCCTCAAGGGTGATCCTGCGTGCGTTCTCAAAGGCATCAGCAGCATTATAGATGGTGTGTCTCCAGACCTCCCAATTGGAGGCCAGAGTAGACCAGTTATGTTGATCAATATGGCCAAGGCTGAGGTGTTGTTTCAGGGAGTCCTTGTATCTTCTCTTCAGGGCTCCTCTCCTGCGGCAGCCAGTGGGAAGTTCACATCCAACATTAAACAAAGCCATCTGCCAGGAGTCCTTATACTTCTGCCAGACCACTGAACTGACCCATGCAGGACAATTCTGGGATGGTTCTTGTGCACCTCATAAACCCCTGTTAACATGGATGTTACACAGTCCCAGCTTTTATGTGGCATTTCGGAGGATTTCAGCTGCGTTAATGGCTCTGTGTGTGGATGTTTGGTGATGTGGAGGGGTGGAATAGTCCAGTGGGGACTGGAAGGGAACTGAATTACATCTTACCTGGGCTGTAAGTGAAAATTAAACTGGAATTTCCCCAGGTGAAAGGCCAGCAGTGACTGTGCAGCTGAGCTGGGCTCTTTCCCTCTGCTTTCCACACCACTTCTCCTACCTGGAGCCATTACAAGGCAGGATAGTTTGTGTTTCCATTTTTATAGGTAGAACCATGTTTATGTGCTCTTTGAGGCTTTATTATTGCTGTTTTGGTGGGGAGTAACTGCCGGAGTATAATTAAGACCTGAATGATTATGGTGAGGGAAGGGGGGGGAAATAATACAACAGTCTCTGGGACAGTCATCAAACCCCGGGATTTATTGATTGTTGCTGAATGGGACTAGGCACCCTGAGAAATGGTTTTTGTGTACCCTCCAAATCCTGGGCCTTATCTCTGCTCTGGAAGAGCAAGTTTGTCCGGAAGATGGAAACATTTATTTTCCCTGTGTGTGTTCGCAGTGGAGACATTTCACTCCTGGCTCCTGGGAGGGTGGATAAAATGCACAGTTATCCTAACTGAGTCATTTTTGTAAGGACAAAGAAACACTATCCCACCTTGCAGGATTTGCCTTTTTTCCTTATCTTACCAAGCTTTTAGCCTGAGGTGGTGGTGTGTGCCCTCAGCACCTGGTGGTTACTTTGCATATCATCAGCTTGCACCTTGATCCTCTGGTCCCTGAGGGACCAACATTCCAGCCATTCACAGTTGTGGATACTTCTTCTCCTGGGATAATGGTACATTAGTACCACTGTTATCTGAAGTTCCCATCGCAGTCCAAATTAGTAGGCATATTTGGGAAGGGGTAGGCTTCTGTGAGCAGTTTCTTCTTTGCAGAGTTCCATACAGCAGACAAAAGTCCTTCAGTGATTTTAACAATGTTCAAGCCATAAACCATTCCAGTGTCTCACATCTTGTCTACAGATAGGTGATGGGAGAAAGGAAATTAAATAATACATCTTTGTAGATGCTAAAGTGGATGTTCTAGACTGTATGTCAAAAGTATACACAGAAAAATTGTTCAGTTCTTCAGAGTTCTTGATGTCAAACTGATTTCCTTGCTGGAGTTTCTGTTTATTTTTATGAAGAAGAAAGGCAAACCAAAATTATGGAAAAAATTATTTAAATCAAAGCTTAAAACTGTTTCTTCACTTTTAAAATTTCAATATCAGTAATTCATTATTTCATTTTTGCTGCAGATTTGTCACTCTAAGCCTTAAAATATCCCCAGGTCTTTGATACTTTCATATGACTTTCAGTATATCTTTTGCTGTATTTTTCTCCAGGGCTAAAATATTTGTATGGTTTATTTATCACTGAAGTAGAATAAGAGTAACCTTCTTATCCATATGATGTTGCTATGAATTTGCAGTCATAACAGCACACTACAGACTCTCTGGTTCATTCCAGGAAACGATGCTAACTAATGGTCCTGATTCTGTAAAGGGTTGAATACTTGACAAACTTGCCTTCAAGATTAGTTCCATTTACCATTTCTTCTCTCACTTCCAGTCACTCTTTCTCCCACCCATAAAATGGCTTAAAAATAAGACTGCTATGAAATTAACCAAGTGAGCATTTTTGTCTGGTCAGTGCTGCCTAAGTCTTATGGCATTGGAGCCTTGAGGGACAGGACATGACTAGAAGTAACAGCATGCCACTTGCTGACCATCAGCTGTTCTGTGTAGTCAAGTCTGCTGTTATCAGCTCCAGATATCAGCTCCATAAAAACACCAAGAAGGGTGAAAGAAGGTTATTGCTGATAATAATTTTGTGCTGTGAAGATTATATACCACTGCTGAGAAATTTAGCATAAGATTAGATCATGGCCTTGTATGAAAGTCAGCTCTTAAAAAAAATGAAGCTGTCTTTTTAGAAAGATAAAAATTGATCATTGAATATTAGTTTTGGAAGCAGATGTAGGAATAAATCATTTTAGCTAAAAGGTTGCTAGTGAAGGTTTAAATAATATTTTTTTGAGATAGAATCGTAGCAAAGAATCATAAAATCATTAAGGTTGGAAAAGATCTCCAAGATCATCAAGTCCCACCCTTGACCAATCATCACCATGTCAACTAAACCATAGCACTAACTGCCATGTCCAATTGTTTCTTTAACACTTCCAGGGATGGTGACTTCACCACTTCCCTGAGCATCCCATTCCAATGCTCAACCATCTTTTCAGTGAAGAAATTCTTCCTGATAACCAACTAGAACCTTCCTTGCTGCAGCTTTAGGCCATTTCCTCTCATGGTTGGCCTGTGAGAAGAGGCCAACCTGCGCCTGGCTACAAGTCCTTTCAGGTAGAGCAATAAGGTCACCCCTGGCCCTTCTGTTCTCCAAAGAACCTCAGATCCCTCAGCTGACTCAGTTCCTCATATGCCTTACTCTCCAGATCCTTTACCAGCTTTGTTGTCCTCCTCTGGACGCACTCCATCACCTCAATATCCCTGAATTGAGGGGCCCAGAACTGGATACAGAACTTGAGGTGTGGCCTCATCAGTGCTGAGCACAGGGGGACAATCACTGCTCTAGTTTTGCTGGCCACTCTGTTTCTGATACAAGCCAGTATGCCACTGGCCACCTTGCCCACCTGGGCAAACTGCTGGCTCATGTTCAGCCAGCTGCTGACCAGCACCCCCAGATCCTTTTCTGCTGTTCAGCTTTCTAGCTACTCTTCCCCAAGCCTTTAGTGATGTATGACATTGAAAAACACTGAATCCTGGTATAATTTGAATCAACTTTGGTAAAGCCCTTGGAAAACTTAATTATATATTTATGAGTATGAGGAAATTCAGAGAATTTCATTGTCTTGTTTTCAGTGTGAATGCCAAAATATCTCTGAATGATCCATTTGAGCATTGTGAACATGAAAGTATAGCCAAACCCATTGAGTTTGCTGAGACACACACGTAATCTGTGCTTTTTGAGTCGGGCACAGGTGGGTTCTCATATTTATTGAATGATGAATCATGCTTTAATCATTTTTGGTTCTGACCAACCATTTTTGGTTCTCTGTAGCCTGATTATGGGTTATTCTGTACACCTGCTACTCCTTCAAAAATGCATTTTCATTGAAGTGGATAAGAATTGGTGGTAGTTGACATGGTTTGTGTTAAGGCTGAAAGGTACATTTGCTTTCTCTCCCCCTTGAAAAAGCAAAACCTTAACATAAATTTCTATTCATCTAACTGGACTACTTAAATTGTTAATATTTTAAAGGCTTGCAGTTGTTTCTGTGATGTTACAAGATCTATTTTTTAGTTAAGGTATGTTTTGTTTAGAAGTGAAATAAGGTGAAATTTCTGATTAGAATACTCAAACATTCTCCAGCACAACCTAGGCCACCAGCATTGGCATATAATTTTTTCCCTTTCATGCTTTGATTTTAATTACAAAATAAATTCAGAAGAGCACATAAACTCTAGTTAAAACCTTTGCTGCACAGCAGAGCACATTCCCATTCTTCTCTTTCAAAGAACCAACCAGTCCTTATGGTTGTATTTTCAGAAAGACACACACTAGAAGGTAGGGGTTCTCTTACAGTCTCTACTGATTGATTTCTTTCAGACTCTCTATCTTCATTTATATTATTTACCATATTTTTTTTAAAGTCTGTTATGGTGCAGGATTTTTTTCTTTTTGTTTGTTTGTTTAGGGTGTTTCTCCATTAGTTATAAGAGTACCCAGATTAAATACAATTGCACTTTAATGGTATAGGGCAGTGTAGCAATTGTCATTTCCTCAAAAAGTATTCTTTGCCATCCATTTCTAAGTTATTTTAAAATATTTTTTAAACTGAGTTATTGACATGTTACTGAGAACGCAGCTGTGCTGGGCAGGGCACGTCTCAAGGATGAAGGACCACCGCCTCCCTAAGATCCTACTCTATGGTGAACTTCCCACTGGCTGCCGCATGAGAGGAGCCCTGAAGAAAAGATACAAGGACTCCCTGAAACAACATCTCAGCCTTGGCCATATTGATCAACATAACTGGTCTACTCTGGCCTCCAATCGGGAGGCCTGGAGACACACCATCTATAACGCAGCTGTCTCCTTCGAGAACACACGCAGGATCGCTCTCGAGGAAAAAAGGCAGCGCAGAAAGAACCGTAAATTGCAGAATACACCTCCTAAGGAGTCTTTCTGCTGTGCCTTTTGCAATCGGATATGTCTGTCTCGTATTGGCCTCATAAGCCACCAGCGTGCCTGTAGCAAATGTGGATAGAGCCTTCCCAAATCTTCGTTCGCGAAGCCCAGCCATGATGATGATGATTGACAGAGCATTGAATTCAGATGTTAAAGATGAGGAAATGCAAAAATGAGCTTTACTACATTGTCCTATATCATTAAAGTCCAAGAGATATATGGCACATAGATGATTGTGTTATTAGAAAAACGTATTAATGAAGGCAACACTATGGTGCGTTTTGGCAAATTCCTCTCCTGCTTCAGACAGGATCTAAGGCCTTTTTTTCCCCTCTTTATTTGGTTATGAATGTCTTCTTTTTGAATATTAAAACAGGCCTTTTGAATATTGATTGTGCTTAATTTAGGCTTTGCTATTTTCAGTGTTGAGTAATTTTATTTCAGTGTCTTACTCTCATTTTAAAAATTCACCTTCTCACTTCTCAGCCTATATTTTGATGATACAGATGTCAAATGCTACCAGGTCTTTTATTTATACTAAATACTTCTACCCCTTTAGAAATTTTTGAAATCTGAGTCTTATAGCCTGATCTGGTTACATGTTTAGGGTATTTTGAGGTTTTATTGAATGTAGAGGTTTTTATAAGTCAATTAGGAGTATACTAATTATTAGAAGTGAATAACTCTCATCTTGATCTGAGTAGGTGGTGAAAAAATCATGCCTGTAGAATTAATTTAGTTATTTTTTTAGATTTCACTTATGTTCTGTTAGTTTTAATTTCCTTTATTTCATGGAATAGACAAAAGAAATTATAATTACTTTGAGGATTTCAAGTGCTTTTCACTTTGAGGATTTGATGTAAGTTTTTAATTATAAAATTTTATGAAATATTTTTTGTTCTGAATCCATGTTTCAGAAAGTGAAAAACAAAATAAAACAAAAAAAAATCACTAGTTATGTTAACATAAGGGGTTTGATTTAATATATTTTTCTGAGACAATGATTTAATCTTACATATTTTCAATTACACATTTATTTAAGTAGTTAATTATAATGAGGATGCTTCTTTCCTTCAGTCATAAGGAACTCATTTCCAGAGTAGACCCCTGTCCTGTAAACTACAATGGTATTTGTAGGAAATGCTTGATATTGGACTGAACTCTCTTTCACATTACAATTTGAGAGAAAGAACACAAGTTTTAATTTATTATTTCAGTATTTGTCACAAGAATTCGTAGTGCATAGGTGGCATCAGCGGAATCTTGTGGATTATGACTGAGGGGAATGTTATTATATGTTTTACCCATTTAGGTTTGAATTGCATGCACTTTTAGGAAGCCTTCAAATCATTGTGACGTTTGAATGCAGAATATCTTAGTATCTTGCTGTTGAATGAAATCCCTGCTTCTGTCATGGTGTGGTCCTAAGAAATTGTTGTGTTGACAGGCAGGTCAAAAATAATAGTGTTTCTGAAAGTTAATATTTACACTTTTTTTGCTGTCTGTTAAACGTGATGTATGGACTGTCAGGAACACCATCAAGAACATAATGTATTTGTATTCTATGTTCCCATCCACTTAATTGTCTAATGGCAATTGTTGATTGGTGTCGTCATCAGCTTTTGTTTGTACAATTACAAATGAGATGATTTTTGTCCAGTGGCAGTCATCTGTTGCAGTAGCTTGTTTCTACTGTTTCTTAATATTCTAAGAATATTAAGTAGCAAAAGAAACACCTAAATGTAAAAATTCTATGTGAGAGATTGATCTGGGCCATAGCATTCAGATTTAGATTCCAGTTCTGTAAATTTGTAACAATTGTTTGCTCCATGAGCAACTATGTTCCTTTAGAAAATATCGTCTTTATTCTGTGTAAGGAAGGCTTAGTGAAAATCAGCCCCTCTGTGTGTATGCAAAGGTTCACCCTCTGAAATTCAAGCCTTCTCATAAACATATTTAATTAGACAAATTGAAGACAAATTAAATGACACCCATGGCCTTTCTTGTGTAGTTTTGTTCTGTGTGACTAACAAAGGAAAATACACTGAACTTAGCATGATCCTTTATGATTTTAATATTTAATTTTCTTATATTAATGTGCTTTCCTACATGTGTGGAAATACTTGTTTTGTTTCACTGAGTCTTCTGTCTTTCTTACGGTGAGTAATTTGGATGTATGAATATGATTATGCTTATTGCCTGTGGACCAGAATTAAAAGACTGTTGCTTTAGATCTAAAACCATCAGTCTCCCCATTCTGGAGAATAAATGGGCATAACAAACTGGATTAGTTCTGTGCTTAAAACATGTTGGGACAGTATGGAAAACTTTAGCCTTTTGTGCTGGTATCATAAGTATTTTACCATTCTCTTTTCACTTCAGATAACTTTGTAATAAAAAAAAAATAATTTAACAGATATTTGTCTGGCATAGTGTGTGTGTAAAAGTTTTGTGCAACAGAAATCCTTTATGTGTTCTTTTTCTTAATAAAAAGATTTTTCTGAAGCAATTAACTAGGAAAAAAAGTTGGCTATTGATCCCTAATCAGCACTATTTAGTCCACAGAAAAAATATGACTATTTAAAATTCAAATGAAATCTCACTAGGAATTGTTAATTTGTTCAGTGTCTTATACAATGTATTCTGTAACCAGTAGGAGATTTTGTTTAAACATATCTTGAGTGGGATCATAAAAATTTCAGATATACAAGAAACATTTATTTTGTTTTCTGTCTACTTGTGTCTATACATGAATAGTTCATGTATCTTATGTGCACCATATGTAATATGGTGATGTAGTACAGTCTTGACCTAAAGTTTTTCTGCCTTTAGGGTTTTTCCAGACAATGAGAGAAGCAAAACCATCTGGAATTCAAATTAGAATTTAAAGGGAAAGAAAAAACTATTTTTTTTTACTGCAGTAGGTAGAAGTTCAGTGTTCAACCTGAGGTTTGACTGCATAGCATTAAGGCATGTGTACCTGTATGAACAAAAGATAGGACCCCCATGCAAAAGCAGCTTGCTGTAGTCGCTGCTGCAGGCTGGTGATTTCAGCTGTCTGCTTAACATTTCTGAGGTTCAAGTGTGTTATTGCTTTCAGCTCATCTGAAAGCGCGTGATGTCTTAACCTAGTCCTGCAATAATCGAACTGGGAAACCCTTTGTTCCTCAATCCACTTAGCTTTCCAGGTGCAAATTTTGAAACTTTATTGGGATACTTTAAATGCAAGTACATTTTTGAAGAAACTGGGAAGTGTTTATTCTGAGGAAACAGGTCAGCAAAGTGTTGGGCATCAAAATGAACACACCTAAATGAACCTAACATAACACCTAAATGAACATAAATCTCAAAGTGAAAAACACTGCATTAAGAGAAAAAAAATTATAAAAATTTGTGACACAGCATCGCCAAGAAGTGGCATAATGTTATAGTGTTAAAATAATTGTCTTTGCTGATCTGAATTCAATTAGGAATGGGAAAATTTACCCTCCCTTCAAAAAGAAAATACACTATGGAGTTAAGATTTTTTTTCTTCCAGAAAATATGCTTATTAGTAGAAGAATTATTGGTGAATTTATTACACATAAAAAAATTGAATATGCTTAATATCCACTAAATTACCAGTTTTTGGTATCACTTGTATGGGGCATATATCCCTTACCTGTAGGTTTTGATTTATGTATTTATGAATATCTGTGTTCAGGATATATTTTGTTGGCTGTAATGAAAATAATGCTTTTCAAATCACCACAGAGTTTTAGAACGTAATCTGTGGGTATGAAATCCTGTACTTCTGAGGAAAATAACTAACATTACTGCAGCTGTACATCAAATTGCAGGTCAGCCCACATGGATCAGAACAGACTTGGATCAATACCTAATGGCTTTGGTTTAGATCAGCTGCTAATCCTCCACCCTCCAATCAAAGTGGATTCAGTTCAACAAAGTTCAGTACAGAGCCTGCTGGAAGCAGATGTAAAATTCCTTGTAATTTTATTTAATCGCTTTTAAGTCTGACTTTGCTACTATATTTATGTTGAAAATCCTGAATATCTCTGGAAGTTTTTGTCACTGTTCAGCTCTAAACCAGAAAGATCTATTGTAATTATACTAGTGACTCAAACATTGAATTGCCATTATCTTTGGTAACAAATACTCCCTTATTTTAAACAAAAGGACCCTTGTACTAGTCCAAATATGTGTATGCATGTAACATGCACATACTTAGCTGTTTTTTTAGTTCTAAGCTTACATAGCTTTCTCAGTTTGACATTGCAAAAGAAAGTTTATAAGGAAAAAGGTTACATTTAAGTGTATTGAAATGGGGGAAGAAAAATAATTGTACCTTTTAGCAGCATGTATGGAATCTTACTTGATACATGGAATAAGAGAAAGATAATGAGACAAAATATATTTATTTCAGTGGTTATCTGAGTATCTCTACCATTGGCTGAAGAGAAGCCTTGATAATATGACATAAAAGAAGGCAATTTCCACTGAGTTTTGCTGATACTTGTAGTTGGATTTAGAACAAATAAATGTTTTAGTTAACTTAATGACCGTAGGTGCCATGTTGACAGAGAGTGCTAGTTTTGGTGTGGATAGAAGTAAAATACTTCTGACAGAAGGGTTCATTTGGGTAGTTCATGTCTTTGAAGGTTTTTTTGACACAGCAGCACTAATGGCGGCAATTTAAAACGAGAGTTTATTTGTGTATTTTGAAATGTAAATTTGCAGACATAATCAGAATGTTTGGTAAATCAGTGAGATTTCAAAGAATGTTCCATCCGTCTTATTCTGTTTGCATTATACAGTAGAGAAAAAATACTCCAGTACAGATAGTGTTTGAGAAATACTGTCATCAAAGCTCTGATTTTAAAAGTTGCCATGAATGTAGAGGTGTTTATGCTTTATAAACATTCTAGTCTGATACTAATGTATCCAGGCAGAGAATCACAAAAATCTGATTTGCATAATGTAGATCAGTGTTGTCTCTTTTCTTCAGTTTAACTTGTAGGCTTCTGCCATGTTTTATTAATGTTTATCTGAGAACTAAGCTTTATCAATCTGTTATGAATGATCTGACATTTCAAACCAGTTCCTGTGACAGCTAAAGTGACAAATTGGCAACTCAGTTATCCAGACACAAAGCTCAGAAATGTGGGAAATGTTATGTTGGTGGTGTTTTTTTGTTTTCCCCTAACAGTGGCATCTGGGTTCTCATCTGGCTTTCTGGCCCATCTCCTGTTGCTTCTGCTGGTCTAACTGCATTGCTGGCTGATACACTCACTGTAAACCTGCCCTGGAGGCTGGCATATATTCACCCTGTTCCTAGCCATTCTTGTATCCTGGGATGCCATTTTTTTTGGCTCCTCTGCAGTGGAAAGAAGTCTGCCAAGCTGCTATACGCAGTGTAATACTAAGAGAGCATTCCAGGTAAAGCATTCCAAGCAGAGAGGAAAAATATGGGCTCCTCAATGCACTTTGTGTCATTGGCTCTACTGTAAGAACAATGCCAGATGCTGCTAGCAGCATGACAGCACCAAGGTAACAGAGCAGAGAAGCTTCCAGTACAGTTAAGATAAGAAAAAAATCCACAGTAGAACAAGGAAAGTCAAAGTAACTAAAAATTACTGTACAGTAACAGTGATCCTGGGGCATAAGTGACACTTGGAATGGGTGGAATCTGAATCTATTAGCCTACACTTGTCAATATTCCCTTGAAATGTCTTTGAAGTAAACTATGGTTTTATTCAGTGTGAAGGAAGAAGTAATGTCCTGATAGATATAAAATAAAATAGATGTGGGGTTTGATCTGTTTTAATTAGTTGGTTGGTTGAGTATTTTTTCAGTTTTGTTTGGTTGGTTGATTGGGTTGGTTGATTTGTTGTGCTTGGATCTTTGATCTGGTTTAGGGGTTTTTTTGCAAGGCCTTTATGAAAAAAATAATCTGTTATATTAATGTATTAGCTAATGACGTTGCTCAAAGCAGCTGTCAGCCTTCCATATATCCTACAATACCATGTATGCCTACTCTGTTGCAGTCTTCTAGTAGTAAAATGAGCTGTCAGTAGCATACATTCTGTCAAGAAACAATTCATTGTTATGTGAGTTTGTGAGTATTATACCTTTCTACTTTTCTCAGGTAAAAAGCAATTTGGCTATAAATAAATCTTTACAAAAATGTTTTTCATTTTTTTCAGCTAGTAGCTTCCCACTCATCCTGCAAAATACCTTCACCTCTCATTCTATGAGAATTTCACTGAATTTACAAATACACCTTATAATAATTTTTTTCAGTTACTAGAAACAAAGTGTCAGAATAAATAATTCACACATTTACAATGTAAGTACCAGCAAAATCCCCAAAGTAACGCTTAACTTAATACAATAAAGTATGTGCTAACAAATCATGCTAGCTGCTGATAATGTAGGAAAATCAAATTTAGTTCTGGTAATTTTTGGTTTCAGGTGATACTTTGTCATCCCTATGAGTACTAAAAGCAGGTCTTTAGAATAAATATTACATAAGAGCAGGAGTAGTACTCTGGAAGGAATACTGCAAAAATTTTTTTTCCCCTGTCTTGAAAAGTTCTTTCTCAGAATCATTCTAAATCTTGTAATATGAATCAGTTCTGAACTAGGTCTCTCATGCTGCCTTTAACACTTGCTGACACAAAGAGGCAAATCTAATAAGATGACACACTTGTCTAGCCAGTGCGGGCATTGAGTATTGGAAAAAAAAAATGTCCTTCTTCATTTGCATTTTAGAACAATATTAAGATTTTTAATTATTTTTTTGGCAGTATAACCAAATGTCGAGAATGAAGTACTAATTGTATAATAGTTAGCATGTTAATCACAGAATCACAGGATAGTCTGGGTTGGAAGAACATTGTAGATCATCTAGTTCCAAGCTCCCTGTGGTGGACAGGAAAATTTTTCACTAGACCAGGTTGCTCAGAGCCCCCCATCCAACCTGGCCGTGAACGCTTCCAGGGATGGGACATCTACCATCTTGGGCAACTTGTTACAGTGCCTCACCACTCTCACAGTAAAGAATTTCTTCATAACATCTAATCTAAACCTACTCACAGTTTGGAGCCATTCTGCCTTGTCCTGTAACTACATGCTCTTTTAAATAGTCTCACTCCATCTTTCTTGCAGGCTCCCTTCAGGTACTGGAAGGCCACAGTTAGGTCACCCCAAAGGTACCTGTTTTCCGGGATGAACAATCCCAATTCTCTTATCTTTTTCTCACAGAAGAGATACTCCATGCTTCTAATACCATTTTGTCCATTTGGAGCACCCTCTGCTCGTGCTCACTTTTGTAGTGAATTAAAATTCCATCATTTGTATCAGATGTTTAGTTCATGTTCCTAATTGTTACTTTTCTTGTATGACCTTTTATATTTTGCCAAAACCTTCTTCTTGAGCACATCGTATGTAGAAAATGTAATATTAGTCCTTGCAGATATCTAGTCATAAGGAACAGAAAAACGCTTTTCACTAGCTGACTGATACCTCAGGTTTTTGGCTGGTATCAGCAACAGAAACCCTCCTCTGTGAAAGTTGACAACAGCCAAGGAAGAAAAAGTTTGCGTGAATTCATTTCTGTTCACAGCTATCCCTCTTAGGATCCAGACTCAACCACACAAAAATAGAATTGGCCAGTGTCAGCTTTAATATTGGAGAAAAAACTGAGCATGAATTTTTTTGCCTCAGTCTTCAATGGCAACCTTTCTTCCCACTCCTCTCAAGTGGATGGACCAGCGGACCAAAGTGTCTCCCGCTGTATGGAAAGATCAGGTTCTAGACCACCTGAAGAACCTGAACAAACACAAGTCTATGGGACCCCGTGAGGTGCATTTCAGAGTCCTGCAGGAAGTGGCTAATGTACTTGCCAATCACTCTCTATGACTTTTGAAATGTCATCACAGCAAAGTGAAGTCCCAGGTGACTGGAAAAAGGGCAACATTGTACCCATCTTTAAAAAGGGTAGAAAGGAGGACCCTGGTAGCTACTGACCTGTCAGCTTCACCTTTGTACCTGGGAAAATCATGGAACAGATCTTTCTAGAAGCTGTGCTGAGGCACAGGAAAGATGGAGCAGTAACTGGAGACAGTCAGCATGGTTTCACCAAGGACAAATCCTGCCTGACCAACCAGGTGGCTTTCTGTGATGGAGTGACTACATCAGTGGACAAGGGAAGGGATACAGATGTCATTTATCTGGACTTCTCTAAAGTTGTTGACACAGTCCCTGACATCCTTACCTCTAAATTCAAGAGAGAAGGACTGGATGGGGGGACTGTTAGATGGATAAGAAAGTGATTGGGTGGTTGCATCCCAGAGTAGTGGTCAACAGCTCAGAGTCACAATGGACATCGGTGACAAATGCTGTCCCTCAGGGGTCTGTATTGGGAGCACTGTTATTTAATATCTTCATCAATGGCATGGACAAAGGGATGAAGTGCACCCTCAGTAAATTTGCAGATGTCACACCAAGCTGAGTGGTGCAACTGCCACACCTGAAGGATGTGATGGCATCCAGAGGTTCCTGAGCAACCTTGAGAAGTGAGCCCATGGGAATCTCATATGGTTTAACAAGACCATATGCAAAGTGCTGCACCTGAGTCGGGACAATTCTTGGTATCAGCATGGGTGGAAGGATGATCAGATTGAGAGCAGCCCTACTGAGAAGGACTTGGGAGCACTGATGGACAAGAGGCTGGACATGACCTGGCAATGGGCACTTGCAGCCCAGAAAGCCAATTGTATCCTGGGCTGCATCAAAAGCAGCGTGGACAGCAGGGCAAGGGAGAGGATTCTGTTCTACTCTGGTGAGACCCTACCTGGAGTACTGCATCCGGGACTGGGGACCCCTGCACAGGAAGGATACTGACTTTTTGGAGCGAGTCCAGGGGAGGACCACCAAATGTATTAGCTTACCAGACAAGATACTGTTCAGAAAATTTGAGAATTAGTGAGAAAATAACTTGCATATTGTTCAGTGAGAAATGTAGTTCAATATGTACCTGTGTAGTGTGCTTAAAAGGTATAGATGGCTCAGCTTACTCAGAAACACTGGAAAAATGTCCAGTAAAGAAAAATAGAATTTTGTCCATGCGCCTGAGGCATGTTACATGAATTCTTATCACCAAAGGACTGGTAAGAGAAAATAAGGGAAAAGGGCCTTGAGGGGAAGCCATGTGAGGAGCAACTGAGGTCCCTTGTTCTGATAAGCCTGGAGGAGACTGAGGGGAGACCTCATTGCAGTCTACAGTTTCCCCATGAGGGAAAGAATAGGGGCAGACACTGATCTCTTCTCTGTGGTGACCAGTGACAAGACCCATGGCACGATGTTATGCCACGGGAGGTTTAGGCTGGATATTAGAGAGAGGTTCTTCACCCAGAGGGTGGTTGAGCACTCTAACAGTGTGCCCAGGGAAGTAGTCACAGCACCAAGGCTGACAGAGTTCAAGAAGTGTTTGGACAATGCTCTCAGGCACATGGTGTGACTATTGGGGATGGTGCTGTGCGGGCCTAAGGGTTGGACTCCATGAACCTTGTGAGTCCCTTCCAACTCAGCATATTCTGTGATTGTGTGATTTTATTGTAACTCGTGACTGAATTTGCCAATGCCCCTCTGAGTGCCAGGCCACCTGAAAACAGATGATACACAGCTGGTTGGTTTGGAAATGTTAAACCTACAGTATTTCAAATCATTGTTAAAGGTACAAGTAGTATTCAAAGCATCCAAGGTTTGCTAGTCTTCTAAATGTGGTTAAAATAACAATTTTTTTGTGGACTTAATTTCATACACCACTTCTCCATCAGGTTTCATCTTATATTTTTACTCAAAATTATAATCAGAATTATAATGCATATTTCCCTTGTGGAAATAATTTAGTAGCATTTAATGCTGTATTTTTTATAGTTTTTGGCATTACATGCTCTTGGTTTAGTACAGGATTATTAATTTGATAAGGCTTGCTTTGCAAAGGGGTAACTGATGTGTTAAGCAATAACTGAAAATTGAGTGCTTGCTTTTTTAAGACAAAATTGAGTTGGGTTTAGCACCGACAGTTTGTAAAGTGCATAACTGAATTCTGTGTATATTTAAATAGATTCCTTTGAAAGAGGCATAATGAATGCTGCATTTGACACAATCTGGGGAATCTGTCCTGCACTCAGGGCTATGTCTATGGGTAAGGTGTTTAACCTTGCCAAATAGATTTAATATTTGGAGGGAGAAATTAAAGTGAATAGCACTACTTTCATGCAGAATTATTTAATGACAAGTGTTGATCCCTGGCAAATTGGACTAAATTCTGGTCTTAAGTGTGATAAAATAACAAAATCGTTCCTGTCAAAATAATGCTGCTACATTAGTGCTTTAACAGTGACAGAGACCAGATGTCATTCTTCTCTACTTACATGGAATTTTTTGTCCATTTTGACACCATGACAATTCACAGTGTTTACTGTAAGTTCCACTGTTGTGAAATCCACAGTCAGGGAAGTAATGCCCCTGAGTAGAAAGAGAAGTGTTCAGTTTGGGGAGATCCCTTTTTGCATGTTACCAAGCCCAATGTGAAATATTTTTACTTTTCTTGAATAAGTAAAGGTAATCATCTAGAAAAAAATAATAGTATCTGTTGTTTGCATGTTATTTAATTAGAACAGCTATATTGCTAGAGTGAGAAAGAGAAAAGAAATAATCTCTTGTGTTCATATCCCTGTGGTGTTGGAACTGCTTTGTTGAACATAATTTCAAGGTACCAGAGTCTGGGGGGGGGGCTGCAGATAATTTTTTAAAATTATTATTATTTTTTGTGTTTGGTTTTTTTTCATTACTTTCTTGTCACAATTAAATGCTTATTGATATATTAGAATTTATGGCGTCAGGACAATAAAAATTTACAAATGGTAGTGTAAAATTTAAACAAAAATCAACAAAAAAAATTTCTAAGCTATCAAAATTTTTTGAAGAAGTTATGAACATGTATGGACACCACTGTGTCAAAATAGTTTTCGTAAGTATGTCACTTAGGTGCTTGGCTTGTAAGTAAAGTGATATATATTGACAGCATTAATTTTGCAAGTTTTTTTTTTTATATGGCAAAGTTTTGAGACAGGATAATCAACAGATCCAAATATTTCAAGACAAAAGTATCTTCTTATGGATGTCATTTTTAATGTTTCTTTTACGTTTTTGTGAATCTAAAATATGAGGTTTTAATTTCTTTTTCTAGAACAACAACTGATAAATTCAGTATCTGATTCATGCCTGCAGTATATTCTGGGCATTCATTATACAGCAACAAATTACCACCAGATTGCTTCACACCTCGCACGAGCTGTTGCATTATTTAGTTCTTTTCATCTTCAGAGCACTTCTTCCTCAGTCTTCTCAGTGGACAGCTAGTGAAGTTGTGCAGCTTGCACACTAATATTCTTTTCAGAGGGATTACTGTTTTTTCTCCAGTTGGTAGCTGGGGCTTGGATTAAAAAGGATTTAGAAGTTCATGTTACACTAACCACTGTCTTGAAGTTTTGGTCTGAAAAGCACTGACATTCCAATGGTGACACTAAGGACCCTAGAAGCTTCCTGTGTCAAATGAACTGGAATTTTGGCTAATCTGCATGAAATTAATGTAAGGTTCAGGTCTGGCTCTTTGAAGTTGAAAAGAAATTTTCTGGGCACTATACACTTTGTAGACATGTACAGGAGTAGCTGTGCCTTTATAAAGCTAGCAGTGTCATCCTTTCTGTAACTTCATTCCTCCTTTCTGTCATCATCTTTCACTATTTAGCCCCGTTTTTCTTATAACTTTTTGAATATTGTATTGACTTGTAGCATCAAATTCAGCCAAGTTTTCTGTATCCACAGTGTTTCTTTAGGAAAGATTACACAGTAGTTTGTAATATATTATGAAATTTCTCTAAAATTCAGGAAAACAACATTTCATTATTATTTATTATCTGAAGACTTGTTATTTCCCTTGTCATAATAGTCAAAGGAGCATTGCTGACATCCCAAGATACAAAAGACAGCAAACATTATGTTTCATCTAAGTTCACTTGTAATTATTTATGTTAAATTTTCAGTAGGAATGGGTTCAAAGATAGGTTCTTCATTTCACAGTCCACTGGGAACTTACATGCAATACTGTTAATCTGTTGTGGTCCAAATATGACAAGTGTCTCATATCACCCTTTTGGAAAGGACATGGTATTTGCAGTGATTTTTTGTTTGGTTGGTTTGGTTTTGGGGATTTTGTTTGTTTGTTTGTTTTGTTGGTTTATTTGGTTTGCTTTTACTTAGTATAGATTATGGGCAGCTCCTTGGGAGTGCAATGTTTGCCCAAGTGATTACATAGTAACTGCTCTTCAAGCTATTACACCAACTTGCAGTACATTGTCTCTCAGCTGATAACACAAATCAACTTAAAATTTAAAATAACTTCATCTTGTGGGTTACTTCACACTCATCATGCTCTTTTACAGTTAACTCCATTTTTCCACCTGAAATGAATTTGTCTGAAAAACAAAGCAGCAGAAGTCTCTGGCTGCTCGCTTTTACGTGGTTATCTAAGCCCTCTGGAGTGTAATGGGACTATAAACTTGCACTGGTGTAAGGTTTTGAAGCCTTTGACCAATATAGTCATTCTAGTAGATATAGTATTTGGCCTTGTTTTGTTTGTTTCTGAAAACCCTGTCAGAGTTTCAAAACTATCTGTTGGAAGAAAGAGTAGAAAGAGGAGAGACAACAGTGGGGTATCACAAGATGAAGTGATCGGTGTATTGGAATGCTGGGACACACTTTCTTGAGACATGCATGGTGCCTGCACAAGAAGAGAAGCAGGGGACCAAATAAACTTCCTACTGTCTATAGTTTTGTACAGGCCAGTAGTATCATACATTATGTACAGAAGTCCAACATTTAATGGAGTCACTCTTTACTAGCCATTTTAATTTTAGTTTTCTGGATCATTATAACACATTTTGTATAAGAATTCTGTATAATCAAGTCTTCTTTGATGTAATTGTCATGTCTACTTAGTATCTGTTAACTGACTGATGCTGGAACGTATCTCAACATTACTAGGTGCTTACGGCTGTTCAGTGGTCATTGTCAGGGCTAAATGCACTGTTTTTCATAAGTCATTTGCGTGTCATAAGCTTGGAGTTCTTAGAGTAGACATTTTTTTTTAAACTTAAAAAAAAGCTCTTTCATTGCACAGGAATATCTTCTGTGAGGGAGACTCCACAACCCCTCTGGGCAACCTGTTCCAGGGCACAGTCACTTGCACAAAAAAGGTGTTCTTCCTCATATTCAGGTGGAACTTCCTGTGCATCAGTTTTTGCCATTGCCTGTTGTCCTGTTGCTTAGCAGCACTGAGAAGAGCCTGGAGCTATAGCGAAGATATTCCATTCTGCTTTCATCTGTTTTTCTCTGATTCTAGAGTACATCAACTATGATGCAGAGCTGTGTAATTAACATATTTAAAATAGAAGTCTTCTTTTCTGAGACTTGATTTAATTTTATTTTTCCTAAACCTGTGAAATCTCAATATTCAATTCAGACTCCCACTCCCCCTTTCTTCATGTAAAATATGAATGAAATAGAGATGCTTCATAGCATCGTTATTAAGGAGAGTCTAAACAAATTGATAGTTATGAGATGCTCTCTAATTTATTGTGAGTTCCATCAGTGTGTGTGTAATGGCATGCCTCCACTGTAAATCAGCAGTCATCCCTGTTTGTGTTCCTTTACTGAAGAGAGGGAGGTTATTAAATTCTAAATATTAGAATTTAAGCAATTGGGTTTTTTTTCTTCTGAGATCAATGATGATTTTTCTCAACTTTCCTTTGTTGCTTTGTCCTCAGTTTGCTTTTTAAGTAAAGATTTCTAACTGTGTTAATTGGTAAAGTGCTGGATATTAAAAACTGAGCTGCATTGATTCTGACTAGTCATAGAAATCACTTGCTATTTCAAGTCATTAATAGTTAGGCTCTGTAGACTCTATCTCATTGTTCTAAATAAAAAAATCCCCTCCAATATTGCTTTTATATGTGATGAACAAAGTAAAACTGTGGTTACCATTGGTACAGTGCCTTAAGTGGTAAGGAACAACATAAGTCTCCTGCCCTGTTGTTGCCACTTGGCCACATGAATTTGGAAAGCCTTTGTCCCACCTGCGAGGGCCTAGTGGAACAAATACAGGAACTGGTAGATGGATACCAGTGAAACTGAAGGATGAGATTTCAACTTGGGTATAATTAGGACACCAAGGAATCCATTGTGACTGTGAATCTTTGGAGAGAAATAGCAGTTTGAAGGAAGATAATAGGATTGTGATTTTTTAAAGCTATTTCTTGCATGTGCAACATATGTTATGCTCCAGCCACTTGTCATCCTCTGAGGATAAGGCTAAGATTTCCAGTGCGTTGAAAGTCAAAAATCTGGCAGTTGTTATAGTCAAGGTAAGCTGAAGGTCTGAAATAAATGTATTTATTAATTTATTTATTTTCAAGGGCTAGGCAACATCTGGGTAAAAAGTTGAAATTCAAAATTCATCCTGACTCACGGTGTACATTTGTCTCTCTAGCTCTATAGTCTCTGTGATCTAATTCCTGTCAGACACATGGAGTTCCCTGTGTGCAGTGTCTCTTAAGAGGAATCTCATCCATTGCACAGGGTAGCATCCTTAGTATTATATTATACAGGCCACTGCCTCTGTTCATCAGTAAAAGTTTTACTTGATTAAAAGCTATATGAGAGAGATCAGTTTTTTAGATCAGTCCACTAACATGAATATTTGTGACCGTTTTTTTTTTTTTTTAAAGTAGAACTATAGTTATATCTTACTGTTTGTTTAAAAATTTTTTTTCTTTGAGGGGGAAGGGAGAGTGTTTGATACATACAGGAGGAAGTTATTTAGCTGTTCTTATGTTTATATGTTTGAAAACATTTACAGAGGCTGTTGTAATAAAGAGTTTTATTGTGATTGTGAAATGAAAGCCTCACCACTGCAGGTTTGTTGTATATTTTGCATTCCTCTCTTAAGATTTCATTATTTCAGTTTCATTATTGCTTGGTGTTTATTCTTTCATGTAAAGTGGGGTAAAGCAAAAAAAAAGTGAAACAGCTTTTAATATTTAATTTAATTTAATTTTTTAATCTCCTTTTAAATTCAGTTTGCTTTGTAGCATAGTGCTATAGTAGTGCTGGGCAGGAACCCTGCAAGATGCATTGTCTTTCATACACTGATCTTCACATCACAGGATTTCCTCAGGGTAACTCCACCAGCTTCCTGAAACCTGCACATTTGTGCTTGTCCCTTCTAAAGATAGGACGGATTCCCACAGGTAACAAGCAGGACCCAAAAACAAATGAAAGAGCCCAAACCCCCAAACCTACTCTTGGGATAGAAGGTATTGACACGTGTAAAAAAAGTACCTTATAGCAAAAAAGCACAGAGGGCAGAACGATCAATGGGAAGACTGAGTTGTACCACCTGAGGCACCACTGTTAGTGGAGTACTCTTGTTATCACAAGTGTGGAAGGACATGATTTTGGAGGTCATTTCAGACCAACCGTGGATCAATTAAGCAGTTCAGTTCCTGCTGAATTTTTGCAGACAGAAGAAGATATGTTAAGAGAATCTTCTGGGAAATGCAAGAATATGTCTTTTTTGGTGTGGTTTGGCAGATGATGCTTTAATACTACCTGCTACAGGTTTTTGGTTTGATTTGGTTTTGGGTTTGGGTTTTGTTTGTTTGTTTGTTTGTTTGTTTGTTTGTTTTGTTTTGTTTTGTTTTTTTAATGTGACAAGTCCCATAGCTAAATTGTGCCAGGCATTTCATCTGCATGTCATGGCACACTAACTTGCTACTTATGCTGGTCATGAAGCCAGAGCAATTGTGTCCACCTGAGTATCACTGCATCCGGCATTTTTTGAGGTGTGAAGCACTCTGACAAATGTAAAAATAAACCAATAAAAGACTCTCAAAATATCAGTGGTAAATTCATTTGGGGGTTTTTATTTGTCTTGTAGTATTTGACACTGTGATGTGTAAGACAAGGACTTTTAAAGCTGTATAGCAGAGCTCAAAGCCTGGTACTTACTAGAAATCGTCAAATAGTGTCTATAGTTTGTTGGAGACAAGACCTGAAAGAAATATGACTTTCTATAAGATCTCGATGACAGCAAAATATATTAATAATGGAAAAGCAGTTCTGTTGCTTTGCCTTCTCAGGAAAGCTAAAATCCTTGAGTCAGCAAAATGTGCCAAAATCTGTAGAACCTAGGGAGTATCTAACTGTGAGAATTACAGCAATGCTGGAGATGGTGGGTCATTCTGTCAATTATGCCTGGAGTTTTTAAATTGTGCGGGGTAATGTGGCTGTATTGATTATTGCAATGGTTTAATATATTCATGTAAAGTTCATTACTTTGGTAATATCTGTAAATAGCTTGGACTGATAGGAATAGTTCCATAAGGGGTAATTTAATGTAAATGTTTGTGATTGAAAATGTAGCAATCACTCTTTGTTGTACTGAAAAGGTACTAATTTTCACAGTACTTTTGGGCAGATTCTGGGCAAATTTCCGAAAGTGTCAGGATTTTTTGTTTCATAAGACATCTTTGTTTCAATTATGTACCCAGGGATATTGAAAAAGAAGGATGCCAACATAGCCCCACTGAAGTCTGTAGTAAGATTCAATATTGTGAGTTAAATACTCAGTAGGGTGTAGTCAGTAAGGTTCCATGATGAAAAAAAGTATAACTGTTGTTGAAGAAGTATTCTGGGGGAACTCATGGCTTTATCGTTGGAAAAGAACGTGTTCCAGAATGAGCATGGGACTAGATTTATCCAACATAAATAGTTGGAAAAAAATTAAAATCTCATTATATTATTAGCACTCTGGGTAAAATCTTTGACTATAATGTTTTTTAACAATAAATATACTTTTATATATATGGAATTTTTTTCTCTTGGGGATATATATATATATATGTATATACATACATATATCCCATATATAGGTCTATATGTATGTATTTCCATGTGAAAAAAATTATGAGTTTACTTTTTGAGTGTCGACTTAAAAGCAACTCTGTTCAAACCCTATTAAACTGTACTAGTTCTGTTCAGTGTTGGAATAGACACATATGCATATATTACCTTACTTTGTGGAATTATTATATATGTATTTAATTTTTAATTGTACAATCACGTGCTAATGGTTTTGAAATTGCTTTTAAGTTTTGAAGTTCAAAGTAAAGAAAAAAAAAAGAAGAGAACTCTCCATTTTGTGGGAAAGGTTTTAGTTTAGTAACTTTCTATGAAAGTAATTTTTCTCAGTTTTGCCATAGTGACAACCTAGGTCCTAGGCTAAGGCTTATTATGATGAGATACAAAACACAACAAAGTGTTCTATGCCATCAAAAAATTTACTCAAACAGAAGAGTGGTTTCTCCTAGAAACAGTCATTTGACTAAAACAAATTCCAAATACTCCTATATCAGCCAAATGCCATAAAAACGTCTGCAAAATACTTTAACATGTTTCTTCAATTTAATAAACAAGCATATTATTGTATATCTATATATCAGTTTTATGTCACATTATTCCTGAGTCTGATGAAATTGTCTTTTGTCTGCTTCATAAGCAGGAAGAGAAAAATGTTATTCATAAATAATAGTGTAGTTGTAGTTTTGAACAAAGTGTAGACACTAATATTTTGCAGACTCTCAAACCTTTGACTTTTTTTTTATTACTAGGTATGATATAGAGAGATCCCATGTAGGAGTTTAGGTGTAATACCTACAAGAACAGAACTATACCATTCAGTGACTGCAAAAGTTAAGTTTGTTTAGGAAACAGAAAGGGTTGTGAAATTTCTGAGATTTCTATCCAGGAGGTGTCCACTGCACACCTGCATAAACAGGAACCCCAGACACTCCACAGGAGGATGTCCACTCTGACCACCTCTGTATTACCACTTGAACAGTATCTGTTGGAAAGCAAGTCACACAATTGCAGCTGTGGTGATGTTAGTGCAGCAGAACTTACACACAGAATCACATAAGAATGGCTGTGGTTGAAAGGGGCTTCTGTAGAACATCTAGTCCATGTCCCTGCTAAAGCAGTTTCACCTAGAGCAGGTTGCACGGGATTGCATCCGGACAGGTTTTGAATATTTCCAGAGAAGAAGATTCCACACTCTCTCTGTGTACCCTGTTCCACTGCTCTGTCACCCTCAAAGTAAAAAGAAGTCTTTCCTCATACTCAGATAGAACTTCCTGTGTTTCAGTTTGTGCCCGTTGACCATTATACCATTGTTGGCACCACCGAAAAGAGTCTGGCCCCATCCTCTTGACACCCACCCTTAAGATATTTCTAGACACTGGTAAAATCTCCTCTCAGTAGTCCCTTCTCCAGGCTAAACAGGCCCATCCCCCTCTGCTTTTCCTCATAAGAGAGGTGCTACAGTCCTCTTATCATATCCATAGTCCTCCTCTGGGGCCTCTGGTGGTCTAGTGGTTAGGGTGCAGGACTCTCACCGCTGCGACCCGGGTTCGATTCCCGGCCCCCCGGGCAGATGGAGCTCGTCAGCCCTGTAAGGCAATCCATCTAAGAGAAGGTCACTCTAAACAAACCTACGTCCTGAGACCCTCACTGCCACTGTCCAAGTTTGCTTGGCCCCGGCAGATGAACCTCAGGATTAAAGGGTGGGCTCAGTTCAGCGCACGCTGTGTCTCACCTAAAAAATCCACTGCACAGGCTCGAAGGGTTAATGACCTTTCCCAAATCTTCGCTCACGAAGACTGGCCATTACCTTACCAGTTACCAGTCCTCCTCTTGGCCCTCTCCAGTAGTTTCTTGTCTTTCATGAATGGTGGAGCCCAGAACTGGACAGAGTACTCCAGGTACAACCTCTCTAGGGCTGAGAAGATACCTCCTGTGACCTGATGGCAATGGTTTTCCTGATGCACCCCAGGAGACCATTGGCCTTCTTGGCCACAAGAATGCTCTGGTGACTCATGGACAGCTTATTATCCATCAGGACCCTCATGTCCTTCTCTGCAGAGCTCTTTCCCAGCAGGTCAGCCCCCATCCTGTGGTAGTACCTGGGGTTATTTCTCCCCAGATTGAGGACCCTGCACTTGCCTTTGTTGAACTTCGGTAATTTCCTCTCTGCCCAGCTTTAACAGTCTCTATCAACAACATAGTGTAAAGCAATCAGCAAGTTTTTTAAGACTAACAATAAAAATCAACAAAACATACAGTTTCCTTTTAAAAGGTATACATTACATTGCACAGAACTATTATCTCAGCCATTCTATTTGGGGGGAGAATCATAAAATCATTAAAGTTGGAAAAGACTTCCATGATCATTGAGTCCAGCCATTAACCTACACTCCCACATCCACCACTAAACCATGTCCCTAAGCACCACATCTACATGTTTTTTTGAACACTTTCAGGAATGATGATTCTACCACTTCTGTGGGCAGCCTGTTCAGAGAGGGTGTTTATGGTTTTAGTTTGGTTTTTTTGAAAGCATGAGGTCATTCAACCCCCAGACAACAGCTCGTACTTTTTCATAAAACCTTATTTGTCATATGTTAAGTTCAAACTAGCTGCGAAGTGCTTCATATATCTGCAGTGTTGAAAATTTTAAAGGGCATGTTTATTGTTCACAGTCAAGATGCAGGCCTGAAAGTTTCTCATGGAAAATACCATATGTTTCTGGTGAACAGGTAGTTCCCATGCCAACCTCTTCAAGATGATGAATGCTACTGTGTAACACATATGTATATCTGCAAGCTGAGAATGAATTTCTTAATTTCAATTTCTGCCATATGGAAGTCACACAGTCAAAAAATTCATCTCCATTGCCAGTTTTTCTAGCAATGGATAGTCTAAATACCTTGAAGGAAAGAAAGGATTAGGCTAACACATAGAGAAGATAAATGAACGCATTGCATAATGTTGTAAGAGGGCATTAAAAGAGAACACTTTGAATTTTTTTAAGTCCCGGTCAATGGTCATAATCAGAAGCCCACATTTCCTCTTGAATGTTGGATCTCTTAAGTAGTCAATATAATTTTCTTCATGGTATTATGCTGTAGTGTACTGGATCTGGTATATTTTCCTTTTCTTTTTTTTCTTTATTATGAAAGTTTAATTGATGAATGGAATATATAAAACAAATAAACAGTAAATATGTTTTGAGTCAAATACTTTTATTTTAACACTTTTTTAAATCCTGCAATATAGAATATTTTCAAAGCAGTAAAATATGAAAAATTAATTATTATATAAATTTTAGCATTTAACATAGTGCCTAGTAAATTTTAGTATTTAACATAGTGCCTACAAGTTAAAGTAGTGGTGAAACACTTCAGATGCATTTAAATCTAGAAATGTAAGCATACTCTTTCTTTCTTTGCAGTTCTGTATGGGTTCATGCTATTTTGTTTTCACAAATGTAGAGCTCAAAAAGTTTGTTAAGTTCAGAGCCAGTCATTCCAGCTGCAGTGAACAGGATGACCCTCATCTCTCAGGGCACTTAAGCACTCTATTAAATCAAAAGTGCTCTCTTAAAATGCTTTTTATTTAAGGATGAAGTAAAAGAATCTGATGGATTTTGTGAACATAAATAGAACTAAATCTTTATTTTCTCATGTCAGTGCTTTCTTCTGTTTCATGAATTCGTGGAAAATCACCTGTGCAAAACATGGGTCTTTACATATGTGGTATCATTTCTTATTCAGTGGAAAATGCCTTTGTTTTGGTAGTTCTTGGACATTCTTCCTCTCTTTACCCCTTTGCTAAAGGTTTTTTCAAGACAAAACAAAAGATAAGATAAAAATATTGTACAATAAAGATGCTGGTGAGATAATTATATTCAATTTCAGTGTTACATAAATATTAAATAATTCCAAATTTAGAATCAATAAAACAGTGCACCAAGAGAAAATAAAAACCTGTTTCTTACTTATGCCAAGCTCTGAACATATTTTCTAACATTCTGTCTGAATAATCTGTGTTTAAAATTAAATCCTCAGATATTATGCAGCTGCTGAAGTACATTTTTACAGATGGATAGTTGGCCAGTGTCAGAGCTGAGATTTCATATGTACTCTTTAAATGCTGTCTGGCACTTTCCTGTTTTGTGAAATAGTCATCAGCTACAGTGCATGTTGATCAGTAGGACTTCCTTAACTGTGAAGATATTTTGACTATCCAGCCCCATTTTTTTCTATTCTCAAGACAAATGCATACTAATGCCCTTTTCATGCTATTCTGGTATTAAGAAAAAAACCCGTGAATGGCATATGAATGTGTCACTTGAAGACAAGGGGACTGTAACCTGAAGTTAAGTTCTTCATCCCCATCTGTTCAATGACAAGGTACCAAGTGAATTTAAAGAGGTAAGATCGTCTTTTTGTGGAATGAGCAGCTGAATAACTATTTAACTGATTTAGGAAGGTGTTTCTGTGCATTGAGGAATTACTAACGTAACAGTGTTATGGGATGATTATCTCACAATTATTTTCTATAACAATTCCAGAGTATGTAAGTAAAAAAATGATGCTTAAAAATGTTTGGTGGAATTTGATATTTACATCAACTAATATATATAAGGGGTGAAGAAATACCTTCCTCTTACACGCAAGTACAGATTGAATGACTCCCCAAAATCTGGAAAAGGATAAGGAACATGTGTTGATTAAACAATCTCTGTGTTGACTAAATAAATTGTGTCCATCACAAATATGAATCTGTGCTCACAACAAGGCTTCTTTAAATAAAATAGAAAGGACAAATAGTGGAAGGGTTTTTTTTGAGTCTTGCTCCTGCCTTTTCCTGAACTGTATTTTATTAGACATGCTCATTCGAGCTGTCTTACTCATGTGAATAACATTTTTCATGATCAGAGCCATACTCAGTTAACACCATGGTAAAGGTAGATTACACAAGGGTTTCTTTTACATTGAATGTTTGTTTGTTCAGACTGAAATTGCAAATCCAGTTAATTAGTAACTGCATGATGTGTACACAGTAAAATTTCAAGGGAATGCATTTAGACGCAGTTCACAAAGATCACTGATTATTAATTTTTGCTTAGCAAACACAAATGCCATGCTTTATAAAGTTCTGCTTAAATTAGTGTTGGATATTGATGGATTGAGCAATCTGTCGATATCTTATAAAGCATAAAAACATTTAGGCAATGCTTAATAAAAAATATTTTTTTCTAGGATAAGAGACATGATGTAGAGATAGAATTCATCTATAACCACTAAGACTGAACTTTCTGCTGGGCTCTTGCCATTGAGAAAGACAAGAGTGGCTAGAGATGTTTTTTTTTCCTCTTCAATCTGATAATCAATGAGCCTGATTATTGCTTCTATTAAGATTTATTATAGTATAGCTCTGGATTAAACCTTCTGTCCACACTGCTCCCTGCTTCCTCGCAGCCTCTACTGCATCTCAATTAGCAGGATATTTTCCTCCTTCTGCTCCAACCCCCCTTGGCTGCACTGTTGCACTGTGGTCAGAACGTTACTGGAAAATGTGTCTGTTTTGTGCTGGATGACAGCTTTGGTGTGGGGCTGTAGTTATGGCAAAGGATTGTTAGTTTTCAAGGTAGTAGACTTGGCACTGATTAATTCTAAACATTGGCTATTATTTCCTAACTGTTCAAAATAAGAAAGAGATACTGTCAATTTTTTTATCTTCTTTTCACAGTTTGTTGTTCCCAGTTGTGGTTTATAGAGAGATTTGATATTTTTCCTTGATCCCAGAATCTGAATCATGTGATTAGTCATGGCTTTCTGTTGGGAAGGGAAAGGAAGAGAAGAATACTTCAGCTGGAAGGGACCTGCAATGATCATCCAGCTCAACTGCCTGACCACTTCCAGGCTGAGCAAAAGTGAAAGCCACATAATAAGGTCTTTGTCCAAATGCTTCTTAAAAACTGATAGACATGGAGTGTTGACCATTTAAGAAGACTGTTCCTTTTGTAAAGATGTCAGGTGTGAAACTTTGAGCCATTCCTATGGACGGCTCAAAGCATCTGGATCCCAGAGAGAAGAGGTCAACATCTCCCTCTCCACTTTCTCTCCCAAGAAAGCTGTAAAGAGCAATGAGGTGACCTCTCAACCTCCTTTTCCTCAAACCAGACAAACCCAGAGTTCTCAGCCACTCATAGAAGCTTTGTTGGTCTTCTCTGGACACATTTAAAAGAAACTTCAGGTTCTTTATAGATTTTGGGGCTCAGCATTGTATAAAACAGTGAAGGTGAGGTGACACCAACATTCAATACATCAGGATTATTTCCTCTTTTGACCACTGGCTTCTACAGTGTTTGATGTACCTCAGGATCCAGTTTGCTCTCTTGGCTGCCTGGGCACACTGTTGCCTCACAGTGAGCCTGCTGCCAGCTAGCATCCTCAAATCCTGTTCTACAGGCCTGATCCCCAGCCACACCTCTCCCAGTCCTACTTGTGTCCAGAGTTACTCCATCCTAGGCGCAGAATACAGTGTTAAATTTCATGCCACTGATGATTGCCCAGTGCTCCAGTCTATCTAGATCCTTCTGCACAGCCTCTTTTCCCACAAGAAAGTCAACAGCGCATCTCAGATTGGTATCATCAGCATAACTCCTGAATCTTGATAATTGATAAAAATCTTGAGCAGAACTGGCCCTAGAATTGACCGTGAGGAAAACCACTGGTGACCAATGACCAGCCACATGTAGTCCCTTTCACTACAGCCCTTTGAGCCCTGTTCTTCATCCAGTTCTTCACCCAGAATCGTGAACCTGCTCATGCCACATCTGGATAACTTGTCCAGAAGGATGATTTGGGGGACAGTGTCAAAAGTCTTACTAAAATCCCGAAAAAGTACATCCACACTTCCCTTCATCCACGAGGCAGATGTGGAAGGGAAGGTGCAAAAGGATATCAGTTATTTAGATTTTCCTTTTGTGAAACCGTGCAGACTGCCTGATGATTGCATTGTCATTTAGATGCCTTTCAATAGCATTCAGTATCATCTTCTTTGTAATTTTTCCAGGTGTTGAGGTTATACTCACAGGTCTGTATTTTCCTGGGTCTTCCTTCTTACTCTTCATTGGAGTGTAATTGGAAGAATGTTGGCTAGCTTCCAGTTAGCAGGGACCTCCTCAGGCTCTTACTTTTCTTACAAAGAAACCAAAAAGGGTAAGTGAAAAGCATATATACAGAAATAAATTTTAAAAGTGTTTTATGTCTTTTTATAAAATTTAGTAGATAGAAAGCAATGAAGCTATACTTGCTAGTAAATTAATTGTAGGGGGAAAGGAAACTGAACCATGATTTTTAATTATTAGGAACTTAAGATACTGTGAATAGCAGCAACAGGAGGAGGACAGGGAAAAACCCAGTTTTGACTGTTCATTTGTGTGCTTACTTCATGTTTGATTTCC
Source organism: Lepidothrix coronata (assembly GCF_001604755.1). NCBI lineage: Eukaryota > Metazoa > Chordata > Aves > Passeriformes > Pipridae > Lepidothrix > Lepidothrix coronata. The sequence goes on along the minus strand of NW_016690235.1, from coordinate 3,650,579 downwards.
ATTTTAATCAAACATACTAGGTCTATGCATAAATTACATTCCATATTAATTTTAGATTAAAAAATAATAGAAATGGCTGCATAAGAAACAGCAAGGTAGTGCTTTCAGCATTGTGATGGAGATTAAGAATCTTTTCCTCAAGTCTGAAATGAGAAGTGTCTAGAGTAATCAGCAATTTCAGATGTTATTTCCACAGGTAGTAGGAGTTTCGTGGGAGGAAACAAAGCAGTAGATTGAAACAGAAAAACAGCTTCTGGACAGTGTGTAAAATACCTAGCAGTTGCATTGGAGTTTGTGTCTTTCATGCTGTTGATTCTTGGGTCTCTTTTAATTGTGATGGTTCTTGTGCTTTGAGTTCTCTCACTTTTTGACACCTTTCCTCATCTCGAAGGGTTTCTGATGCAGTGTTAAGTTCTGATTCTCATCTCATGACATACTACTGCATGTTTATCTAATAAGAAAGTATGCTTATTTTGGTAATGGTCTCATAAAGTTGGGACACATATAGGCATCTTTCAAATAAAGAAACCCACAAGGAAACATATCAAGTAGCTTTGCAGGCATGAGGAGTCTCAAAGAAAACGTGATATTTCTACTTAGATTTGTAGATAATTATGAATGAGTTAGTCTGGGCTGATGTGAGTTGTGGAACTTATACCATGGCCATGGCCATGTATTAATTACTTCTCTTAGAGGAAAGATATCAGGGCACTGTAGGATAGCATGATCCTAAATCCAATCTTTACTGTCTTCAAAACTGTTATTCTACTACCCTCAGTTTTTATTAAGTTAGCTGAGTTGCCATGCTTGATTTTATTTTACAGTTTATTCTTTAAAAAGGTCACCTAGTGGGATTTGGAATTACTTGTGGTGTTTTCCAGCTCTGTATCTCCTCCCAGACTATCTTTTGAAGTTGTCCCCACTGAATATTACTTTTCTTAGATTCTGTGATTAAATGAGCTATTCAGAATTAGTTCAGCTTTTGATTTTTTTTTTTCATAAAAATAGGTAAAGCTTTGCCAAGTAGTAGTCTTTCTCTTAAACAGTGAAAGTGCACAGGGCTTCAAAATTGAATATATAATATCACATGGCTACTGATGACTTTTCATGCACAGTGGAGGAAACAGCTAATAATTAGTGCTCAATTTCTTATTTTTCTGTCTCTTGGTGACAGAATTGGCTCCAGGCTTACTGAGATGTTAATGATTGACAAAAGACTGCACAGCAAGCGTGCAGGGAGGGGACATGCAGAGAGGGACATGTGACATCATTTAAGTGTTATTGCATTTGGTAGGCAGCAAGAACAGAAATGCCTCATTGCATTCCAAGACCAGCAGAAGGTAACATGTTTGCTCTGATGTCCATGAAAGATGTATGCAGGAGACTCTGGAGTACACATCCGTTTGATTTTCATGACTTTGGCATGTCCTGATTCTAATAAACGGTTTTTTAGAATAATGCAGAAAAAAACCCTGACTACCTTTAAGGATAAACGATGTAATGGTTTGAAAAAATTCCCAAAACCTAATTTCAAAAGCTCTTCCACAATTTGTTCTAATGTGGGAGAGACGTTTTCAGACAGGCACAACTCAGTATGGGGGAAGGGAATTATATTACATTTTATGACTAGCACAATAAATACTATAATACATATATATACATATATATAACAATCTTAATTATCTCTCGTATGGTAAAACACTATATGTACATAGACCATCTCTCCTTTCCTTCAAAAAAGTCCAGAAAGAAAGAAGTCTTCTTTTCACTTTAGGCCACAGCTCTTCCAAATTAATTTCTGCGGCACTTGGAAGTGCCTCTTATCTTTAAGGCAGCAGTTTTGATTTGTCGTAGCTAGAATTCTTTTTCTTCGAAGAAGTGTGGGGGGTCTGCCCCCACTTCTCAATCCTTGGCCACCTCGTCCGAGGGTATTACCGTGGGGTTCAGGGGGACACCTGTGTCACCACATCTGCAGCCTGAAGTGCAAGGGGTTAAAGTTTAATGTCTTTATCCCCTGCTCTTGCTCCGTGAAGGTTCCAGCCCCCAAGGATGAGCTCTTGGGAGACTTCTTTGGGGATTTACACCCCTCATCCCTGGGGTCAAAGAGTTCTAAGGGCTTTTAGTTTAGTCCTTACCCTAGAACTGGTTCCAACCGACTCTTTCTCTCTCTCTCTCTTTCTGTTGGACATCCCTGCCTCTCTTGGTCTGGTCCATGCCGTATTTACTGCTCGTCTACTGTCTTCTCTTGTTCTCTGGAATTCCTTTGCACAATCTTTTGGCCAGAAGCCTGTCTTGGCTCACGGCCACAACTCTCTGTTGTGCTGCTTCTGCTGCCGCTTTTCTCTCCCACCACTGTGAGGGGGGGAAGAAGATGCAACCCAAGAGGTCTTCCTGATCTTTTGGGGTCCTCCTTGGTCACCAGCTTGAGGGGGCTTCACTCAGTCGCTGTGCTGCTCCTGGTCCCCCATCCAGGAGCCAGGGGCAAAGGCCCCCTGGCCCCACTCTCTAACACCTGGCGTTTCAGGGCATGGCTGCTTCTCCTTCTAGCTACGCTATTAAAATTAACCTCTTCTCTTCTGGTCTCTGAGTATGTAATTTCCACAGGGCGCACCAAGTTTTTAATTGGCCCAGTATCAAAAACACCACCCCTGGGCCAGACTATTACCAACCTCAGGGGGGAAAGGTTTTTCCAAACCACCACAATTCTGCCCCTCGCCACTGCAAAATTACATACTCACAAAAATTTCAAATTCTACAACTAACATACAATCTTCAGTAAACAAAATATAATGAAAATTTCTCTACTACAATTCAATACAACATTATTACAAACTTAACTCTATCTTAAGTACTTACATCACAAGTATAGCTCTGCTTTCTACAATGTTTCAGTCTGTTCTGTCTGAAAACTTTTCTCAGTTGTCTTAAAAAGAGTCTCATGATTTCTGCCTGCATCTAACCGGATGGAAACACCTCAATCCTCATGAACAGAAATACATTAAAGGTAAGTGTGCCTCAGCAAAGGACTAGACATTGGGTCATATGATCCTCTAGAGTCCTGTTTCTAAATATAAAGTGAAGATGGGATTGAGCTGCCTTCCTTTTTACTGCAGTTGTAGTTGGTACATGGAATCCTTTGAGCAGGCTTTGCCAGAGGCATTGCCTTAGCTGAACTTTAACTGGTTGTAAAGAACTTTCTTTAATATGCTTTTGGTCCGCTGCATCCTCCTGTGCAATTTTACTTTTTATAACATTTTTAATGAAACTCTTTTTTTTTGCCCTTAGCTTTATGGAGTCTCTGAAATGCCAGAGAAAAAAAGTAATTAAGTAGAGTAATGGCCTTAAATGCAGTTCACAGTTCTTTGTTGATACATTTTAAGGAATGCTTTCTGCAGAGCAAAATCCCACAGGAGAATTAATGTGCTCCAAAGGATATTACTTATACTATTTTATTATTTTATAAGAAAACAAAAAGAAGGAAAATTTGGGATTTTGGTCATATAGCAAGGCTGAAAGAAGTATTAGCTTTGTCTATGCATCTCTGTGCCATCTCTTTCACAGTGGTATTTTCTTAAAAGCTAAAAGATTTGGCTCAAGTGTAAAGAGAAGTTCATGTGAAGGGAAGACCTGTGTGCAATTCAGCTACCTCAGTCTCAAACAGCAATCCCTAAAACTTGCCCAATGGCCACCTAATTATGGGCATGTCTTACCTTTGTGGTCACATCACTTTCTCAGGGCAAAGTTTCCTTATGGCCTCAGACTTTATGGATACCCAGAAGAGCTTCAGGTTCTGATTTCACCTTGGAGTGTACAAAAAGTATGAAACAATACATACCAATTTTCTGAAGTCATTGTGGCTAAAACCATCCACCTCTTGTCCTTTTTATCAGAACATGCACTTGGATTTGTATCCTTGTTCTGAATGTTTCTATTTCACAGGTTAAGTCATCACCCATCCTCCTTTCTGCGTGACAGAGTGAGGGGCTGAAAAATTAATTCAAAGAGGTCCAAAGGAATGTGAGAAGTGTCACAGCCCTGAAGCTTATTGCATATTTTGCAGAGAGGACCAACACAATCTCTGGAGCACAAATGGGAAATCATTCTTCATTTCTGATCTTGGACGTCACTGTTTTATTTCCTTAGATTGACTTCAGCGCATTTCGTGCTTCCTTTTTTTTTTTTTTTTCCCCGAATGAAACAGCCGGAGCAGGAAATGACATTTATTTTACTGCTAAGAGGCAGAGAGCAGAATGGACACCAATAGGGCTGCTGAACTAGGATATGTGTTTCCTTTTCATGCATCTGAAAGCTGGGAAGGTGGTAATGAACGCCCCTGAAAATACAGGGTGCACCTTTGTAATAACTCAGACAGAAGGATCACTGAATCTAAAGATAATAATAGATTGTCCTATCTTCTTTTGTGATACTGTGACTCCCAAATGCAGATGAGTATCTAAAGTTGCACATTTTGCAAGAAGGAATCCATACACAGAAGTCTTCTACAGAAACCTACGTAAAATATACACTTTTTCTGTCCTTGTAGACATTTAGGAAATACACAGAGATTCAAAATTGTCATGGTTTTCATCTCACAATTAGACATTATAAAAAAGGATGGTGTCTGCTCTGCATGAACACACAAGATTTTTGTAAATATGTGAGTAAATATGTAAGCAAACACAGGGTGTTCTCTGCTGGTAAAATTTTTTCTCTGTTGTGTTTCTTTATGCAGAAGACAACAATCTGCTACTCTGCCTTCTAACTCAACAGCTAACCATTATCTAACTAGCTGTGGAGGTAGCTGGTTATAACCAAGACAGTGAGTAGTACATGCATAATGAGTCCTGCAGAAATCTGTGTGAATTTCCTATGGCATTTAAAATCTGAAAATCATTTACATTACTGAACCATGATTTTTCTAGGTCTGTTCATTTATTGTTAATTTTCAAAAAAAAAGGAAAAATAAGTTTAAAAAATAGAATTAGAATTGAAAATTATTGGGAGAAATGCTCAATTTTGTCATAAGAAGTATATCATTCCAGACATTTGTACAAGAAAATAGAGGTTATCAAGCCAAAAATAAGTCATGAATACACTTAAAATGCCTTCTGCAACCTAATCACTCTTAGCTACATTTTTAATTAATTATTATATTTCTTTCCAGAAATGAAACAAAAATTAATTCCTGGCTCTTATTGGCTCATCTTGTTTGATGCTATTTGCTGCTATATACATTAGTTCCATGTGATGTAAACAAACATAATGACTTTATTGCTTACCAAAGATCTGTTATTGTAATGGAAAAAGCTGTGGTACTACAACTCACTAAATTACAAATTAGTGACAAAATTCTTCCAGGTATACTCTTCTATAATTAGAAAATAATATATCAGTTTTGGCCAGTCTTTTTTGTAGTCTATGGCTTGTGAGTTTTCCTACTTTCCCAGATCCTTTTTTTACAAAAATAGTAAGAAGAATTTTACTTGAGAGAAACTATTTATATTGATAGACTGTGTAATTGATTAGCAAATGCTCTGGGTTAGAATATAATATCTGTTTATGTAACAGCCACAAAAGGATTGCCTAATCTTTCACATGATAGCTTGCAAAGCAAATTAACTTTCAAAGTGAGGATCTGTGCATTCCCACAAACTAACCTGTGTATTTGCCAATTGGGATATTTTATTAACAGATGTGTCTTCCTTATGACTATCAGGTTGCAAGTTCATTTCCTAGGGGAATGTAGTAAAGTCTTTTTTTCTTTCCTAGCACACATTTTTTTTGGGTGATATGGTCAGCTACAGCCTGTCTGCTGATTTTTTATAAATTTTATTTCATTATAGAAAATACATTTAAAAATTTGATTTTTTGCTAATGTTTCTGACTAGCTACAACCATACTAATTGAGCCTCCTCTTATTTTCAAAGTTTAAAATAAATATCAATTTAACCATTGCATAAAAATTTATTTTACCGTCCTTTAAAATGTATAATAACATTTCAGCTTTTAATTTTTTAAATTATTTAAATTTCTATTAATTTACAGCTCCACTGCACAATTCTCATCTCATTTGATGCTAATGACAAAGGTGTGCAGTCATACCTTTTCATTCAAGTTTCATGCGTCGTGGCAATGTAGACATAACTTGAGAAGCCCAGGGTTGAAAATATTCACGCTGCTCAGTCTCCTGGTTCACTGCTTGCAAGTGAGAATAAAGTGCAGGATTTCTGTATAAAAGGCATTCCAGCCTCTCCCTTAAAGAGAAAGAGTACATTCTGTGTTGTCCATCCCCCAAGCTCCTGTAAGAATTTTAAATGGAAGAGGTTTGTTCAGAAGCTGATGCTTGACAAGTCTTGACAATTGGCTTGGCGATAGATCTTGTTTGTCAAAAATTTTGAGTTCTTGAGTCCTAAATCTCTTCTGTTATGCCTACTTTACAGCCAGTTTTGGATCGTCCTTCAGTAGGAAATGGGAGTCCAAGCTCCTACCTCCAACAAAGGCAAGATTTATTTCCAACCAGATCAGCTCTTTCTGATGTCCATCTTCCCAACTGAGTCGGGAAGTCACAGGACGTATCTGTCCTTCATAGTCAGGGCCAGCTTTTGAATATCTTGCTCCTGCTATGTGTTAAAGTAGACTTTGCTCCCTTGACTTTCATCATGTTCTCTGTTTTGGTGAACCGCAAAGATCAACGTTTTTTTCTTAGAATGTTCCTTTAAGAGTCAATTGCTTTTTATGAAAACTTATTTTTAATAAAAGCTTCAATTCTGAGCAAGCCCATGCCATGTTTTCCACTCTGTTCACTCCATTTTCTAAGTAGTGTGGCATGGAAAATTACTGAGAAAACTAGGCAAATATATTTTACACATTTTGCTTTTTAAAAAGGTAACTTTATATGCAATGGTTTCACTGATACAAGGTTTGAACAGGTATAGTTTCTTTGTTATTCAGGTTTCTGTGCATAGAAAATTGCCAAAAATTTATACAAAACCATAAAACCATTAGAACATTCTCCAATAAGAACAAAATTTTATACTTATTCTTTGGTTTGGAAACAAAGCTTCAGAGTGATTGTCCACGCTTGGGTGAAACCATTGTAGAGGTGAGATGACCAAGAGCAGCAGGGAACTCTGGGTCTGATCTGTACAGCAGGCCTGACTGAGAACCACACCAAGTTTGGCAAGTGAAAGGCAGCCTCGGTGCATTTGATCTCACCTTGAAAAATATTGATTTAAAAATTATTACTTATGTAGTGATGGGTGCAAACAAAGTAATTTGATAATACTATTCTCAAAGTCTCTGTGAGGCCAGGGTTGGCTTTGCTGGTGTTCCGAGGAGTTGGGAAGGGTGTCAGCATCTTCCTTAAAGTGCAGCAGCACAGCCTCACTGGTGATGCTGGGCCTGTGCATCCATCCATCCCTGTCCTCTCTTCAGATGTAATCATGAGCAAAAAGGGATAAACGTCGTTTTTCTCTTGCAGAACCACCTATTGATGTCATTGTTTGGTGACAATTCAGGATTTATTGAAGCATGTTGAGTGCTAAGAATACTCTTATTTACAAAGAAGAAAGGTTGCTAAAAAATATGTTTGACAGTATGTAGAGAAGTTTCCTCCTATGAAGTTATATAAGTAAATAGAAAAGTCAAATTGTAATGGGAAGTACCTTACAGCTGCCTCAGTGATAAATGATTGTGCCAGGAAGCACAGTGAGCATTTGTCTTGTGGTATTTTTTATTTCTATAACTTGGTATGCATATTATTGGTTTATTTTTAGTTAGTGATGAAAAATTTGTTCCACACCATATATTATTTCATAAGCAAATTTTTTTGGCATCATTCTTTTGTCCTTTATGTAACTGCAGTAAGTTTCTTATAACAGGACACACAGTTCCAGCAATAACACCACATTCTAAATATGTGGAGAAAGGAAAAAAGTGAGCATTTTTTTGGAGCATTTTTTAACTTTTGCATATCAGAAGTCCAACAAAAGATTACTAAGATTTATTTAAGATTACAAAATATTTACTTGCATAAAATCGATTTGTTAACTATCAGCATCTTTATTTCCATAGGTCATGTGGAAATACTGTGTGGAAAAGTGGAAATAAAGTTGATACTTTGGAAATAGACTCAGCATGCAAAGCAGAATATCTGGGGAAACCGTCTTTGAAATTGTTTTATGTTGTATTAGTTCTGTTCATTTAAGAAATAATATACAGGTAATTACTTTTTTGTGACCTCAAAGAAGAATATTTTATACTTGTATAAAATTTCAAAGGGAGTACTTTGTGTATCATATAATTTTGAACAAATGTTTTTCATGTGAATTCCTTTCCTCTGTGTTAAAATGAAAATGTGCTATTTGGTTTCCTTTTTCTACAAGCAATTAATCTTGCAATTAAAACCAATTTTTTTTCCCTAGAAATTTACTGTGGCAGTTTTGTCCATATGCTAGAATTTTTTGCATTGCAATACTTGCATTTGCACTATTTGATTTTAAAAGTGAAAAGCATAAGCACGGCTTCCAAGTTGCTAGTCCCAAAATCAGTCTCTTATCATGTGCTTCAAGCCAGCTCCAGAGTTTTCTGAGCTGCATATCAAAGTCTTACACTTCTTACTTCAATTAGGATTCTTCACCTATCTCCTTTGCCTATAAGAAAGAAATAGAAGATGTTTTTTAGAGTGTTAATGAGTAATGATGCCGTCATTTTAATGAGAACTAGATGACACCACAAACCTTCTGGACATAATTATCTTTTGAGTTGTTTGTAATTTTCCTGTCCAAAAAATCTAATTAGAGTTACAATATTTTTCATCACTATTTACATAGTGGACAGCTAGACTGTGTTTCAGCAAACCATCTCAGAATAACTTTTCAAGCCAGTGGGTGTGGGGTTTATGGTCTTATCGCCTTATTGCATGTCTCTGACGTATTCATCTTTCTCAGCTGTCAAACCATTTATCTTTTTTGTAACTTTAGTGAATGTCTTTTTTACAAAAGTGGTGTGTCCATTCTCAGTCACTAGTCCTTCAGTAATGTATACCTCTAAAGTGCAAACACACCTGACAAAATGTCATGGAAAAGTAAGTCATATTATTGAAGACAGAGTATAAGTAGCACTCAGAATACTTTCCATGCAACATTTACTCAAATAACTCTGCATATGATTCTTATGATAAAATCACAGACTATCCCGAGTTGGAAAAGACCCACAAAATCCAACTTTTGGGAGTTGATGGTGATGACTAAAATTCTACCCAAACTAAGTTTAGAGTTGGAGTATCACTTTCAGTCCAAGAAATCTGTTTTCTGGAGTATGGCTTTCTGCATTTTTCACTTTTTCTCTGGATTTTCTAGGTTATTTGTAAAAGTTATCCACTAGGATGCTTTCCTGCTAGCCAGCTATGACCACATTCCTGAGTCCCTGCTCCATGGACTAAATGACTCAAAGGAAAAGTTCAGTTAATATTAATGCCAGTTTATTGATTTACAGTCATTCAAGTTGTCTGTCTGCAAATGGACTGGACAGCAGGTTTCTCTGTTGCTTTCCCCACCACTGTCCATTTTCTATTTGTTTTTTTTGAACACTGTTGTCTGACAACTGTCTTCTTCATGGCAAACCTAGAAGAAGCAACAGACTGCTTCCCTGGATTACATATTTTAGTGAAGCCCCCATTTCAGTTTTAGTATGCACTCCAAAGTAATCCTTTTGGTTGTGTTCTACCTTGCCTTGTTTCCTTTCTTAGCATTTTAACCTTTTTCACTTCTCTCACCAGTCACTCCCATGATTTATCAGTCCCAACCTTTCTGGTGCCTCCCTCTCTTCTCTCCACTGATTTGGTCTAAATACTTCCCTTGGTTCTTGTTGCACGCTTTTACCTCCATGTTCCCCCCTCTCACCTGTTCCAGTGATGCACTTTTTTTAAATAGCCTTCAAGAGAGTCATTGTTACCAGGTAGACTCCATTCATGTTCTCACTGCTATTGTGAGGCTGCTATTGTCCTACCTCTTCTAGAAATTTAGGCCAGCAACTGCTTAGTATTTCACAGAGCTATTTTAACCAAGCTGTCTCAGACACATTTGAAATGCCATGTCTCACACGAGAACTTAGAGATGAGAACTTAATGACTGCTTTCATGTCAGAGTGACTTGTCTGCAGTTCTTGTCTTCATAGCAACCATAGAGCCTTTATAACACCTTTTTTTGGCCATGTCCTCAGGGCTTCCACAATCTCTTCTTCCCAGCTCTACAATTCCGTGTTTTCTGCCAACATTTTGTCTGGTCCATACTTGTTCTTCTACATTTCCTATGTGTAGATGTTTACTCCTTCTCCAGTTGTTGTCTCTGTTAGAAATTTTGCTCAGACTTCTTACAATTCCTCTACACTCCTCCTTTCAAATTCAGATTTTACCCTGTCCCATCCCTGAAAGCTTCCACTGTCTTATGCCTCAGGTAACCTCTTCATGGGCAATTTGCAGAATATCTGCATCTCCTTGACTGTTTTCTTCCATCTCAAAATGTTGTTTCAAGAATGTTCTATCTCCTCCTCAGTAGTTACTGCTATGGCTCACTTAAGTATTGGGTTTTGGGGTTTTGGGCTACTTTTCTATTTCTCTCCATCTATGGTGGAGTGTTATTGCCAGATCCATTTGTGGATTTGTAAACTGGATTCAGGCAAATGCTGTAGATAGGTATCAGAGAACTCTTGGCTAAAGTCTTGGATGGAAAGTTGTGCTTCTGCTTTGGTTGCTGACACTCTAAGGTTTTGGAAATTAAATGAAAGCTGAGGATGAATATCTGTAACTCTGAATGCTCCTCTTTTGGTAAGTGACTTGAGAATGTGAAGTGCAAATTGTAACAATGCACATTCCTATTTGACTGAAAGTAATTACCAAAAATATTTAATCCTTAGTTGCCCTGATGTCTAGGCCATCTGCCAAAGAATCTAGCAAGTGCCTTCATTCTAGATTGAGTAGGATTTACTGCCTTTAATATTCCTTTTGCTAGTATGTTATATTTAGAAATAAATATGTTTTAACTAGAGAATTTTAAAAATGTTTGTTGCTTCTGCTCCACAATTTAAAGTCCAAGTGTAAAATGTAATATATGTAAATACTGAAATTTTCTAGTTTCAATAATGTTCTAATATTTGCTATATATCAAGGAATCAAAGAATCATAGAATGGTTTGGAATAGATCTTTAAAGATCATGTAGTTCAACCTCCTGAAATAAACAGAGACATCACAAACCAGGTGAAGTTGCTCAAAACCTCATCCAACCTGACCTCGAATGGTTGAGGGATGGTGCATCAACCACCTCTCTGGGCAATCTGTGTCAGTGTTTCGCCACCTTAATTCTAAAATAGTTCTTCATTGTAGCTAGTCTAAATCTGCCTTCTTTCAGATTAAAATCCTTCCAGATTAAAATTCGTTGTACTACAGGCCCTTGTAAAAAGTTTTGGTTCATCTTTCTTGTATGCTCCTTTCAGGTGCTGGAAGGCCATGATTAGGTCACATGGGAGCCTTCTCTTCTCCAGGCTAAACAATCCCAGCTCTCTCAGCCTGCCGTTCCTCATAGGAGAGATGTTTCAGGCCTCTGATCATTTTTGTGTCCCTTCTCTGGAACCACTCCAACAGGCTCATGTCCTTCCTGTGCTGGGGACCCCAGAGCTGAATGCAGTACTCAAGGTGGGGTCTCACCAGAGCAGAGTAGTAGTTTCTCACCCTGCTGGCCACACTGCTTTTGATGCAGCTCGGGATACACTTGGCTGTCTGGGCTACAAGTGCACATTACAGGGTCATGTCCAACCTCATCCACCCACACCCCCAAGTCCTCGGCAGGGCTGCTTTCCATCAGCTCATCCCTCAACCCGTATTGGTACCGGAGGGTCTTCCTTGACCCAGGTACAGCACCTTTGGCCTTGTAAACCTCATCATCTTCTCAAGCTTGTCCAGCTCCCTGCGGATGACATCCCAGCTCTTGAGGCTGTCAACTGCATCATGTAGCTTGGTGTTATCTAAAAGTTTGCTGAAGGTGCACCCTGTGACAGAATGTCTTCTCTTTTTATTTCCAGTACTCTGAAATACAGCCATTTGCACATAACTGACATCACTCCTGCTCTTCTTCTCTTTTGCCCTTCTCTTTACTTCACATGTACATAGAGGAGGATGAAGTAAAATTTATACTTGTTTCAGCAAAACCAGGTAGTTTTTAGCTCAGTTGAATGTTTTGTGACATCAAACCTACATGGAACTGATCTTTCTTCATTATAAATTAATATTTTGAATTCAAATTTTTTGGTAAAACTGTAAGACTAATATTTGCAGCAGTGCACATTGTGAATCATTGTGCATGAATATGTCTTAATTATACATATTAGAATTATTTGGTACATGTGGTTAGATAAAAGCTTCATATATTTTCTAATCTTGAAGAATAGGCTGGTAATTGCAACTTCAGTAGATGCCTACTATATCTGTGGTTTGCAGACCGATTGATCACTAAGAACTATTATATTTTGCAGAGAAAACAACCAAAAGAAAACAAATTCTTCTTTCTCCGTATTATGACTTCTAACAGATCGTTCAAGTTTTTTCTTTTACAGGGAAGAAGAATGAAATTAATCTTACAGCCCACAAAGGAGGAAAAAATGCCTTCACTATTGGGCAGTGGCATGGGAAGTGATCCTGGTGTGTTTTTTTTCTCACAGCATTATGCTGTTTTAAATGGAGGAGTATGTATTTTTTGTCCTGAATTACATATCTTACGAAGACAGCAAGGTAGAAGTAGATCTTGTTGCCTAATGTGAAGAGTAATAGTTTACTCAACAAAAAGTAGGCACTTCACATACCTATGTCTTACATACTTCATAGTTTACGCTAGCTGTGTACTCTGGCAAAATGATTCAATAAAGTCTCAGGCTCTGGAAAAGTGCTTAGTTTAGGTGCCATTTCACAGGCAATTATTTGGGATAGGAATTGAAAAAAAAAGGAAGGTGTAAGCACACACTGGCAAATGGCATCACAGAAGCTAAACTTCTGTTTCTCAGTGTGCTCATTCATCAGTGGCATTACAGTGGATTGCATAATTAGGTGTAATCAGCTGCCAGTTGATGAGCATACTCAGTTTGCATTTATTGGAGCACTAATGAATGATCCTTCTCATGCTTACACTGACCATAAGATCATAGAAATTATAGGTTATTTCACATATTGCCTTTATTATGTTCATAAGGCTCCTGCATGCCATTTTAAATAAATGTTGTCTGCACAAGCCTGGGAGTGCCAGCCTTGGGCTGTGGTCAACATAGACCAGATGTGCTATACTTATTTCTAGTATGAAAACTAAGCACACAAAAGTCAAGTTAAGCTAATTATTCTTTCTGTAATTTTAGCAAGAACTGTCAAAAAGCCTACTATCTAAACTCAGAATTTCTGCAAAAAAAATTACCTGGTACTTGAGGGGTTTCAGTCTTGAAATTCTTAGTCTCTGGTTACAATTCTGCCATTTCTTTGTGGCTGGATCCTTGAAAATGGAGAATGGGAGGTGGAAGAAACTGTTCTTTTATACGAGGATTTTTATGTTGCCAGATTAAACGTTGGCATTCTAAGGAAAAGTGATAATATAAATTCCTTGTAGCAAAGTTATGTTATCTGCAGTGAAGAGGTAAAACATCAAAGGTAAACAAAATAGAAGTGCGGAAAGTTGTTACAGAAAGTAGTAGTGAATGACTCTTAGCGTGTGACAAGTACTGCCTTTGCCCTGAGGGTTTCAGTTTTTGTTGGAAATACTCTGTGGTACTGCTGGCATCAGTTAGTATCATTTATCTCAGTGGGAGATGCTTTTGAGGTAAGCCAAAGCTGCAGTGCAGCTAGTATGTCAGAACTGGCAGCTGTGTCCTGAGATCATCTCTGCAGCTCAGCTGTTCAGAAAAATATTTTAATATCCCTGAAGGTTTGAGTCTTCCTGTTTGTATCAGGTAAAGATGTTTTGCTTGTGAGTGAGGCAAGAACACAGGACTTCATCTGTGATGCTGTTGTTTTCTGCACAGACAGCATTGCCTTTGTTTTTTGGTTTTTTTTTAACTTAGACAACTGTTCAGAGCATCATCAGAACCCTGCTGATTATTCATGTGAATAAAGGATTTATTAGCACGTCATTTTAGAAGGGCAGCAAGTGTCTTTGAGATTTGTACATGGCGTCTTTTCAACTACCATGCATCTCTAAGGAGCCATGCATTTGGCAGTTCCCACAGGCCATATTTAGACAATGACAGTGGCACCATATTACATAACTGCACCCCAGGAGCACCTTTGATGCAGGAGAATATGTGTAGACATACAAACACACACACACATACACACACACATAAACATATATATATATATATATATAGTCTGTGTGGAGTTCATATTTTTATATCACATCTCACAAGCTAGTTTCCCAAGGGCACTCTTTGCCTATCAGATAAAAGAGTTACTGGCTTAACAGTCTGGATTACAACTCTGGATTCTGACATCTTTAACATCTCCAGGAAGTGAATGATCCTAGTACTTTCTGAAAAATCACCACAGATCTCCTTTCCAAACTCTTCTCTACAAATTTTTGTGAAGAAAGTGGGTTTAGATATACAAGAGGATGTCAAAAATTGCAGGTCAGATCACAGCTGGTTCTGTGACTTAGAAGAGCTTCAGAGTCTTCCCTGAACTTTGTTAGGGGTGCTTCCCTCCCCGGAATAGTTCAGAATAGGGTGACACTTCATCTTTTGCCTACTGTCATGTGCAGACTAAGCTGCACAGAAATTCATGCTGTCTTTCATAGGTTAGAGACCCATGTTTCATGAGCTTCATATTCTTCTGGAGAAGACTCATAAACTGTTTGTTGGATTGTCATCTGTTACCTTCTGTCATTCCAGATGCCGCTAAAGAAAATAAGAAGGAAATGTGATGCGCAGCATTTTTCAGCTGTCACAAATAGTTGTCTAACCACTAGCAAGGTAGCAAGTAACATCCTTATCCTGGTATTGTGTCATCTTTTACAGATTTTGATCTTAAAAATCTCAGGTGGTCTTGTCCTCCTTTATTTTCAAAACATGATTTGTTAGCATAGTGAGAAGAAGAAGAGACCAAAATGTCTAGGGGAAGGATGGCAAGAAAGTTGACTGCTTCAAAATAATTTAAAATAGAAGTTTCAATAATACAGATGATGTTCTTTATTAATATTTAGTCAAAACATTCTTTTTTAAAAGTCACTTCATTTTCCAGGAAGCAAATTATTATGACCTTCCCTGTTTTTGTTTAAAAAGATCACTTTCCCTGGTGCCTTCTCTGTTTTTTTACTGATACAACCTGATACAAAGATTAATCCCTAAAGCAGTACAAGAAAATTGAAATTGATTTTCATCACAGCAGTGAATAGTATTCCTAGTATGATTAATATGATGGGTTTGCAAGATGACTTCCTGACATTGTAAGTGAACAGAATAAACCTCATGAAGCATACTCTTCATCTTTTGAAATTTTTAATTATGAGGGTTCTGTTTTATTTAAATAACAGTAGGACTAAATAATTTTGCAGGAATGTCTTACAACTAAGCTGAACTGCTGGGTCCTACACAGGCACTGAGCAGCTGTAGTTTCCTACATGAATGGTACCATTTTGAAGACTTGCCAGAAATATTCAGTCTATTTTATTTGGAAATATCAGCAGGATCACAAGTCAGTTTGCATATTAAAGAGTAAATTGGGAAGCATTATTGCTAGAGAGGATTAAACATTAATAATCCCTCTGAGAAATCAAAATTTGGAGATGCATACTGTGGAGAAAAATTTAGCTTTGACATTTGATTTCAAACTTCACATACTTTATTGGACTGAGGGTATAAAGTATTTTCAAACTTGTCGATTATTTTGGCTTCTTTGGAAAGTGAGGTATATTATGATTATCATGAATAAATGTTAAATATAATTTGATTTCTTTTAAAGAAATGTCATGGCAGCTAACTTATAATTACATTACCAGGTAATTAGAAGAATAGAAAATGAAATTATGGAAGCCAACATGAGACATACCTAGGATCAGTATTTTAATATTGATTAGATTATAGCATGCTTGATGAAACTATATGTTCAAAAAGCATTTAAAGATGCAAATATTACCATATGATATTTAAAGTTCTCCTGTCTTGAATAACATTTGGCACATACTATTCTGAGAGTATGTGGCATTCAGTGCTAGTAAACTGGTAACAATGGATGAGGAGAATATTGGGGTACTCAACAACATTTTTGCCTCAATCTTCAATGGCAGCCTCTCTTCTGGAGTGTGGAATGGGGACAGGAGGAGCAACGTCCCTCCCACTGATCAAGTTCGTGACCACTTGAGCAACCTGAGAGCACATATGTCTGTGGGACCTAATGAATGCATCTCAGAGTTCTGATGAAACTCGCTCATGTATTTGCCAAGCCACTCTCCATGATAGCCTTGGCAGCCAGGTGAAGTCCCAGGGGACTGGAAAAAGGGAAACACAGTACCCATATTTAAAAAGGGTAGAAAGAATATTGCTTGCTCGTGGGAAGTAGAGAATTAAGTCTTTTTTTTTACCTTTGTATGTGCACAACCTTTCTCTTTTACTTTAGTAAACTGCCTTATCTCAACCTGTGAGTTGTTTTCCAATATTCTCTTCCCTATCCAGCTGAGGAGGGGGGAGTGATAGAGTGTCTTGGTGGGCACCTGACGTCCAGCTAATATTTGTGTTATGCTACATACTACATTATGTTTTGTTAAGTTAGGTTATTTTAACCAATTTCTTTCATCCAGACACTTAAAATTTACATACACATGGTGCTATAATTTAACCCCAACCAGGAGCTAAGCCCCCCACAGCCAGTCACTCAAACTACGCTGGTGGGGTGGCAGAAAGAATCAGAATGGTAAAAGTAAGAAAACTCATAGGTTGAGACACAGATGGTTTAATAGGTAGAGCAAAGCTGCACACGCCAAAACAAGGAATTCATTCACCACTTCCTGTCTGCAGGCAGGTGTTCAGTCATCTCCAGGAAAGTAGAGCTCTATCAGAAATAACAGTTACTTGGGAAGACAAACACCATCACCTGCAATATTCCCTCCTTTCTTCTCCTCCCAGCTTTCCCAGCTTTATATGTGGAGCATAATGCCGTATGATGTGGGATATCTCTTCAGGTCAGTGGGGGTCAGCTGTCCCAGCTGTGTCCCCTCCCAACTCCTTGTGCATGCCCAGCCTCCTTGCTGGTGGGGTGGGCTGAGGAGCAGCAAAGGCCTTGGCTCTGTGGAAGTCCTCCTCGGCAATAGTACTGAAAACACCCCTGTGTTATCAGTCCTTTTTCCAGCACAAATACAATGCTTAGCCCCATAGTAGTCTGAAGAAAATCAATTCTCTGCCAGCCAAAACCAGCACAAGTAGCTATTGATTTCCTGTCACTATGGAAGTGGGACAGAATTATTGAAATTCAGCTTGGATTGCAATGTGGCTGGTGCACGACATGGAGACCCACTGTACCCACTTATTGTTTTCCCCCAGTGCAGTAAATCCAGAGGACCTGTGCTACTCCTGTCATCTCCTTCATAGCACTTAGTGCCTCTTGCTTCTAGTGCAGTCCAGCCCAGGCATCCCAAAAGTGTTTTATTGGACCAGACCTTGACTTGAAACATGAAAATTTCCAGACAGGTCTCTATGTGTCATCTCATACACCAGATGACAAAGAAAGCTCTGGGTGCCTTAGCGTGCTCAGGTGGCACGTGGTTTTTGGCACACCAGGGGCCGTGCTCACTGACGGCTACTGTTTTTTTTCATTGCCTAACAAGAACATGATTAATTCAGGCAATGCATTTATTACTGCTGAGTTGAGGAGGAGTAAAATCCTGCTGTATTCATTAGCGTATGTTTTGTTGGAAGTCTGAAAATGACTGCGTATAATTGATAGTGATTAGAGACAGTGATGATTATTACATACTGCCCTGCCACAGGTGTCATTCCCTTGTCATGCTGAATTCAAACCAGTAAACTCAGCCTTTAGAAACTGGAATATGAGATTTCTAAGAGAATGTTTGATTGTGTGAGAGTGTCTTTAACTGGTGGATAGTACAGGCAGGGCACATTTTGTTTATTTGACTATTTTTTCAATAATTGTTATATTTTTGCAGGACAAAAAAAAATGAATGAGCATTCAGGAAAACTTAAATGAGAGTACTTATCCCTCCTTGTGAAGGCAGTTAAGAGCTACTTGTCCATTCTTGTGCTGGTACTGAAATTGCTGTTGTCAATCTCTGGCTTTTAATTAGAGCATCAACATGTTGGATTTTTTGCTGCCTTGGTGAATGATAGCTGTTAGAATGAGAGGGGGGAGGGTGGCTGTCAAAGTGTGCATGTGAGTGCTGCTCAGCCACTGCACTGGCAACATCTTCCACTGAGTGGGCAGAGTAAGGCAGAGGTAACTGGCTGTGGAGAAAGTCAGTCCTCTGTAAAAACAGCCAGTGACACAATGGCATATACAGGCTGTATCAGCCAGGTCCATCTTGGACCCGTGAGAATGAACCATTTTTGGTGGGGTTTGTCTTGGGTTTTTCCACCTGAATAAATTGGTTCCAGTTAGCTGGAAAGGGTTACTTAAGAAAGTTTTGTACCTTTTTGAGTTACAATTTTTTCATGGTATAGTGCATAGTCTGAGAGAAATCCTCAGGATAAAAATGTTTAAGTAATGAAGTGACTAATCAATGTTATTTTTAAAGTCTTTCAAACATATAATTTCCTCCTTGAAACTCATAATGAAATTTTTCAGTTTGCCCATTCCCTTTTCTGTGTCTTGCTTCTCCTCACCTCACCTCTCATCTGACAACGTATGCCAGAAAAGTCTCTACACTTTTAGTTCAGGTTCTTGTGTATTTCATGGAAATTTTCAGGTTCTATTGCAGGGAGTAAATCTACTCGGTGCAATAACTATACTACTCATTAGAAGTGAGTAAGGTTTTTAATCATTTTAGTAGGAAGCAGATGTGCTATCAAGAAGAGAAAACAATTCCCTCTGTGCAGTATCTAGTGAGCCAGAGTTTTACAAAATGGGTCTTAACTTATACCTTCAGGACAACAAAAAACTGTTATGTCTTCTTCAATTTTAAACATCCTCTCAATTGCTGAAATTTTAGACACAAAAAGCAGTGGGAAAGTTCTTTTGCAAATTGATATTTAGGATACAAACAACAGTTGAATAAGCTCCATCAAAATACTTAGATTCAATTTTTGTCCTTAAAGAGATTTTAAACTATTGAAATATTAACTAAAATTAGCTAAATAAGGAATAAAGAACACATATAAAACCTAAGTTTTCTCTAGAAATTAGCAAAACAGCCTTCTTCCATAAAGAAAAGATTTCTTCTTCTTCTCTCTTCTCCAATCAAGCTACTAAAACAAAAACACCTCCCATCAGACTTGTGGTGTCTTTTTAAGGACATGGGTTTGTATTACTCACTTTGCATGTTATGTAGCCCCAGTAAAGGGCAAAATCACTCAGCAGAGTAGAAAGGCAGTGGCCACAGGGAAGAAATGGGGAGCAGGCATCAGCTGCATATGAGTGTGCATTCACGCTTCAAAGCAGAATAAGAAGCAGTGAACCCATGCTAGAATTCAGTTAATTAGTATTATTTTGGCTAATAGATTGTTTGAGTAATTGTATGAGGCAAGTTTTTTATGTTCCTAAAGCTAAACTTGGTAAGAAACTGTACTGTCAATCAGAAAAGAAAAAAAAAGCTTTGTCTGCTGCAGTACTTAACCATAGCTTAGAATAGAGGTATGTGAATTTATTATGTAAAATGAAGAGGAAAATGAAAAAGATTTTAAAATTAAGAAATATGCTGAACTCTATCAAAGAAATCTTTAAACACCAGGACAAGATGGAGGGGAGAAGCAAAAGGACAACTGAAAATGCAATCCTACTATACAGAAACAACCTTCTTCAGTGTGAAAGTGGTGTCTTTAAAAAGCAATTTGTATAAATTGGGTTTCTACAAGGCTACCTCTGTAGATTACTGGTTATTTCCAGAGAAGTTCACTTTTACCACTCTGCAGAGCCTTTGAACCATCAAGCAGATTGATGCTCCTGCCCAAATTGGTGTCATGTGCAAACTGGCTGAGGCTGTACTCAGTCCCCTCATACAGATGGTTGATAAAGATATTAAATGGCAGTGATCCATTAGTGTGCTTTGCAGCAGAGAAACTTACTACATTTTTGTTAATAATAATTAAAAAGCAATCAGTCATTTAATCTAGCTATCTCTGATTTATAAGAGATCCTTCTGTGTCTTTGAGCACACAAATGTCAACGTTTTTCTTAACAATAAAGACCATTACTTTAGGTATTCATTAACATAAACTCTAAAACAAAATAAAAAGGAAGCAATAATTTTGGACAAAATCTGTGTTCTCCTAAGATCTACCTCTTTAACGTGTCTACCACGGTTCAGAATTACACTAAATCATGCCCAGAGCAACAAACTCTGTATCAAACATGCATCTTCAAGAGCTGGAGTCGGTTTGTGTAGCTAGACAATGGCCCATATCTGGTGTGCTGCACAGGGAATGGAACAGGTTATGTGATGATTTTTACACAGATGCATTGAGGATGCTCCCCTTAGTAAACTTGCAACCCTTCCTCAGACTCTGCTTTATCTGACATACTGAATAGTAGGTGCTATTATTCATATCTCTAAAATAGCGGGGAAATACCTACCAGGGAGGGAGGTCTGTGCAGTGACAATTCTCATAAAAATGTTCAGAGACAGGGGAGCCTAAATATGTGCACACATTTGCTCACAAAGTGAGCAAATTCATTTTGCTTCAGTTGTCAACGTGAGACCTAAACCAAGAGTTTGTGTGACAGCCTGCGAAGTGCAAGTTATAACTAGCTGATAACAAGATATTTCACTGGAAATATTTATGCAACTTCAATTGAGTAGTCATCCCTAATATTTTGTACACTCTGTGTTGAATTATGCATCAAATATCTATCTGCCAAAGCTAATACATTCAGAATTGCAAAGGCTAGTGAATCATCTGGAACTATCAATGCATGCATACTCCATTTATGGTGGAGAGACAAGGGAGATCCCAGGTGGCGAGGATGTGTAAGAAGTTAAAGAGATAGTACCTAGCTTCAGTTCTCAAAGGAAAAAAAGTGTTTCTTATTAGGAAAGTTTCTGGACATGATTGTGAGAGATAAACCCTTTAATAGAACAATATATGCCCATCTACTTGAAGGAGCATAATGAAAATTCCCTTTGCATTATGGTAAGGCTAAGAAGATTTTCCTGAATTTCTAGGTCAATGTTAAATGTCCATCAAATACATAAAAATATTTTCATTTATTTGCAACATTACTGTTGTACAAAGTTAGTTTAGTCAAGCAGTGGTCAAATTTATAGCCACTTGATCTTGCACTAGTTTTACTTGCAGTCATTTGTTTGTAACTGCACTGCTTGGCATTTGAATAATGAAACAGCTCTAAAAATGGTTGAGACTCTTCAAAGAAGTTCTGAGAAATCATATCTCTTTCTAATATGGTGGCATTGAGGGGCAGCATATAAGTCTTTTGTGGCTGCAAGCATCTTTTCACTCTTGGAGTGTAGTTTGCCTTGATATCACATCAAATGGTGACTGTCCTGTTTTATTATTTAAAAATGAAACTGGAATACATCAGTGTGGTAAAGAAGTAAAATGTAGGGAGAATTTTTCCTGTGCTGTGCACCAGTTAGGTACAGCACCTTCATACTGCATTTAGAATACTTCCCTCCAATGGTCAGATAAAAAGTCCCTCTGTTCAGGGGACAGGGAGGAAGAATTTGGATTCGTACTGCGTTACTTACTGAGGTTTATGGTGTAAATATTTGTGCATATGCAGAGACATGTACGTGTAATGTATGTATAGCTTTTTCTGTTTCCTTCAACCTAAGGTTTAAATGTAGCTGGGTAAAAATATCAGCTAAGTTATTGCTTATCCCATATGAATAATATTTTGGTTAAAATTTGACTTGAATATTCACTTGGTACAGAGAAAGCATTTGCAGCCACACAGCTTAGAGTGCTACTGACTGAGAGCTCTGTTGTGTTGGATAGGTTTTTTTCTGTAGGTGTTGTAAGGCCGGTGAATATTTGAGGGTGAGAAACTGAGCTCCTGCACGGATGAGTTTCTGAACAGCCTTTCTGCATCAAGCCACACATACACTCATGTGTGCGCTCACACAGTCAGAGCCAATAGTCTCAGCAAAAGCTTGCAAACCTCTACTGTGTCTTCAAGTGAAAAACATGGATGCCATGTTTTTCATGGCAAACTGCAAAACCAGACTGCAATAATGTAAAAAGAGCTGGAAGAAGCTAGTGAACTGAATCATCTGAAACTGGACCATGTGCAGGTCACATTGTATAAAGACACAAAGAATGATTTTATTTTCTGTTAGAGAGGATGGCTGATTTTTATCTGTCTGGTTTTGTTTCTTTTTAAAGCCTCAGTTCCAGAATTAATTGATACCATTCTCCTTCTGTAATTGTTGGGTTCCCTAGCTCAGCAGCTTGGAAGATCATGCTGCTGATTTAGAAGTTTAACTCAAAACATTTCAATATAAATTGTGATGTCATGAATTTTAACTTGAAAAGGGTCCCACATTTCTCATTTTTCCCTTCTGATCCCCAAATACCTTAAAGATATGTAAAGAAATAATACCACAAAAACTGAATAGCCAAGAGATTTTGGGTGTCCTGTAAAAAATGTGGGCACTATGCATTGTTCCTTCATATGCGTTTTCTTTCTGTAACTTAATGATGATTAGAATATGTATAAGCCTGATGTGAAATATTACTCAAGAATAATTACATTTTCTTGCTCAAGTGCACAGCCATTTAATATAGTTATTATAATTTGGGAATCTGTTTATTACAGAGAAGTTGATGAGGAAAAAAATTACTTGGCTCTGTGGTGTTTTCAATTCAAGAAAAGCAGTAACAACCTACTATTGGGTTTATTGTACTTTTCATTAAAGCAGCTGGTATTGGCCATTCTCAGATGAAGGATATGAACCATTGTTCTGATGCAATAATTACTGCTTTCATATGGAACCATCTGGTTTTACCTCTATTCTCAGTATTTTTAACATGGTGAGAAAAAATGAATATTCATAAAAGCTCTGAGTTTTTATGTAAGTTTCAAATAATAAGATTTATGTGTTTTGGTTCAGTTAATTTAATACAGGAGACTAAGCTTAATTTCTAGCCTTGTCTCCAACACAAAATTAAGAATTTTAAATATGATTGGATGGTCTAGCAGAATCTTAATGCAATCTGTGCCATTTTGTTGGGTTGCTATTTTTTTTTGTCAGTCTGTTTGTTAGCTTGCTTGTTTCTTTTATTTTGATGGGGTTTGTTATTTTTGTGTGTGTGTGTGTTTTCATTTGTTTTTTTTTCTTTTTTTTTTACTTTGAATTGAAACATTATGTTAAGATTTGGCATTAGAAGTACACCTCATAGTGTACCCAGCACTTTATGTCAATAGTCATGTAGTGCTTTTTCACAGTTTCACCAGAAATAACTACACAGTTGAGTCAGGTGAAAAGTGTCCTCTTTAAGATGGATTTAGAACCTGTCTTAGATCAAAAGATATAAGAATGTGACTTCTCTATTCACAGGTTGATAGAGTGGTACCAAACTTCTGATTTCAAGATTCTGATAATAATTTGTTTCCTCACTCAGAATGTAAATGTAGTCCCTAACCTCACAGTCTTGGAGGAATGAGGAATATGTCAAGGCTATTTGCTTTTTCCAGCACTAGTCACAAATCTCTGAAATTGCTGTAGTTAAAATACTGCTAGTGACTAAATACCTTCAAAAGGATTTTGCTATTTCACAGTTTAATATTTTAAGACAGCCTTGGTTATCAAATGAGCTCCTCTTCCTTGTCTTTTAGTGTTTATGCTTCCCAGATGCAGTAGGGAACATTTCATAGTTTCAAGGGCATTCTTGGCAGAAAGTACATGATAATATTAATTGAAAAACTCTCCAGGTACTTGTCAAAGTCCTGAAGAGATCAGCCTGAGCTGGCATTGTGTATTCAGATAAAGCTCTGCAAGCAGCAGGATGCTTGGGTTTACTGCTGCTGCCAGAAAGCAGGGACCATCTATTGCAAATAGTTTGTCAACAGTGCTGTGCACTTTTGGAAGCTGCAGGTAATTTTATTTTATATTTTAACTAAGGTTTTGGGGCATTAAGATGACAAAAAACTGTTAAGAGCTAAAACAAATCAACACTGATAGATCTACATCCTTGGGAGTTTTATGCTGAAAGTTATGTTCCAGCACGAAAGTTAAAGTTTTGCATATGTCCAAAATGTATGGATCTGTTCTGCAGTTGAGATAACTGAATAGTCTTCTCCTATTATCTAAGGGTAATTTAGACACAGTGTTTTACTGAAGATAGGAGAGGATCTCAAGTTAATAAATTTACCCAAATTTTCAAGTGGGGAAAGATGAATCATGCTGATATCTAGATGTTTACTGTTCTAAAAATATTCACCCTGGAAATTCAGTTTGCTTCATCCTCTTGGCGTGTGAAAGTAAAGTGTGTCTGAATAAAAATTGTGGTGAAAGACTCCCAGAAGTGCTTCTCCACAACGGTACCTGAAGCTACATCTCTTGAGCTTGTCCAGGAGCCTGGACAGATGTGTCTAGCCAACTAGAGCCGAATGATACCAGTGCTGTTCAGTTGCTGGCTTCTGGATGTCTGAAAATCTTATAAGGAACTCTAATGTAGTCATCCTTCATATCTGAAAATATGATGTAACATTGTTTTGTGCAATATTAACTATGTTTTGTTTTAAATACTAAATCTGGTTTATCTTGGTGTACCCTTGAGAAAAAGAGAATGAGTCTACAAATATTTTCCTAAGTTGTGTAAGAATTTTCAGAGTTCACAGTAAACTTTAGTGACATATTAGCCACTTCAAACCCAACATAATTTCTTACTGCTTTCTGATTTTCTGGATGGCTCCAGATGACTAGGAATTGTTACTTTAATTACCACTCCTCACCTTATTTCCTAACACTTGCTATAATAGAAATTTTACTGTCCTAAATCTAGTTTTTAAAGGTGTTTAACCCTATTGTGTCACTTGTCATTTGCGTGTTTCTTACAGGAGTTTTAGTCTTTGTGAAAAAAAATCGTATAAAAGTCCTAATTTATTTTCTTCCCTATCCAGCATACTGATAAACCAAGCTTCACTTTGTTTCACATTTTTCAAATTTTTTTTTCGATTTAAGGAAAAATTCCACCAGATTTCTTCTAATCAAATCTTTAACAATAATGAAATTAAGAAAATATGAAAAAGCAAACCTGCTTTTATGGACATAAGATGACTTAGGAAGGAGTTTATTTTGAAATCAGAAACATACAAGAAGTTTCTTTAAGTAATAAAAAAAATAAGGGAAAACCAAGGATCAACCAAGGCACTGTTTAAATTCATCTTGTGCTCTTTTTGGTCAACATGCAGCAATTAAAATATACATAAAATAATAATAAAAAAAACTTTACTCTTTCAAAATAGGCAATGCAAATTGCATGTATTCTTCAAAGCAAAACTCTATATTATATGGAGTGATGGTGTGATATGGGTATCTTAGCATAGTTATTTGGATAGTGACTATCATGAGGAAACACCATATTATTTTCTACCATAATTTTGCAATTGACAGTGTCATTTTTATCTCAGGATGTAACTGTTGCTGGTCTTTTGCAAAATGGCAGTAATATGATAATTGATGCTGATATTTACTTATAGCATGTACACAGATTTAGTGGCTGTACTGCATTTCTTTGTCACAAGGAGGCTTAAGACACCATTAGGGACATTTGAGCTTGTTTTATGCAAATACCTGGGAGGCAGTCCGTCAAAAAAAAAAAAAAAAGAAAAAAATTGAATTGTTACAGCAATTCTTGTGCAGATTTCTGGTTTCAGTCAGAAATCTCTGAAGCATATGTAGTCTTAGATCCTTTCCTACCTGGCCCTGAGGAGGCAGAATGTCCTTCCCAAGACTCATAAATGTAAATTGTTACAGCACTGACACTTTTGCCATTTAACCCTAGAGGAGTTCCAGCCTTCGCAGTTGCTAGCCAGGTTAGAGGATTGTGGTCTGTCAGTTGAATGAAGCATCTGTGAAAGCAGTACTATAAAGCTCCCTAGAAAGCACCTCGCGTAAAACATGTCGTCATTATGGCTGCACCTTCATGGTCTCCAGGTAGCAATGCTTTATGTGCAGTAGTGGAGTTTCTTCTTATTGACATCCTCAGTTAACACAGAACTTAAGCATTGCACTCCTTGGTTTGCATAAGAAGCAGATAATGAAATACTAATTTATAGACAGAATCCAGCACAGTCAATAGGGGGTAAATTGCCTTTTGTTGTCGTGTGAAGCTGAAAATTGTGTGTATCCTTCTGTAAGAAAATCTGTGGTTAATGACCACACTGGTTTTTTACTGTTTCTATGAGTTGATGCATTCAGATTTATTTCTTTTCATTACCAGTACAATTCACAAGTGTTTGTAGTGACCTTAATACAAGTGGGTCTACATAAGTGAAAATAACAGTCAAGTGGGAGTAGCCTACAACGTTATTTACAAAAATACTGTATGACTTAAGTAAATTATTTTAGAAGATATTAATGAGTTTCACTGAGTTTCAACACAAACTTGATGGACTGGATAAATGCTGAAATTTAAAATGCTAGAATGCATAAATGGAGATTTTCTTATAGGAATCATGCTTAGGTGCTTCTTTAGAACTTTTTGGATAAATCTAATCCATCATTTAAAAGCACATCTCTGAAAATGGCATTCAAGAAGATGTAGAAATACTTGGCGATGAGTTTTTGAATCGTCATGACCTGTAGACTTGACCAAGGTACTTGAAATGGTATAGAAAAATGTATGAAAAATGTATAGAAAAATGAATTTTAGGTGGCATTGAAACTGACTTCCAAGAAAAATAGAGTGGAATACATTTAATTTATCTCTGTTTGCTTAGATTAAGACATTAAAAAAGTAAATATATTAATTATTCTTTTCAAATGTGGGAAAGTGGACGTGAAGCTACAATGCTGCATTACAGAATAGAGTAGTCCAGTTGGAGAAGATTCAAAGTGAATGAACAAGAAGCATTGGGGGTTGTAGGAAGCATTTATTCTTAGAGCAAGTTATATCTTTTAGCCTAAATGAAACAACCACAAGAGAAGACATCTTGTGCAAAAGCTGCTGAACGGAACAGAATAATTTGTTGCCTATGTTTGTGTTAAATAAGAAAAGTATGAGTGGGTTCAAAATTCACCGAAGAGATCATAAAGGGCCAGATATGTTTTTCATGACAGACTTTCGCCTTGATAAAAACATTCTTTCTTCAGGTATAAGCACATTTATATGATTATGAGAAGCAGTAACAAACAGCTAACAAAGAAAACCTTTTTGTACACTTGTCACTGGAGATGGGTGCACATGCATTTCTATGCAATACTCTTCTTCCTCCTCTTCCTGGAAAACACAACACCATTTGTGGTGGTCAGAAGTACTCAGGACTTGGATGTCTGTTTTTGAAGAGAGGAGGCAGCTTTTGTTTCAACTTTGGCAATGAATAATTCTTCTGTTACTTTTTTTTTTTAACCTAATCCAAGGAGGGATTTGTTCTTGCAGCTTGACCAGTGATGCTGAAACAGAAAATAACCAGGAAAATAGTATACTCCTTGGCCACTGAAGCTACAATGTGTTCTGGGTCATAGCTGTTCTCAGCTAAGAAATTTTGCTCTTCAGACCCTGTATAGAGAAACTGTGTGCAGCAATCCACCCAGTGATGAACACAGTAATAAAATCCCTCGCAGAAACTATTCAAAAAGTCAAAATGTGAGAATATTTTTTATACTGTTATTTCTGCATTATTTAGCTCTGTAACTGCTCTCTTTGATTTTCTGATTAAAGCCTTGCAATTGTCAGTAGACCTCACAAAGATAGAACTGTAACCGTAGTTTTTAGAGGAAAAGAGTTTCTTTATACATTTGTAGACTTTCATACTGAACTGAATATACATTATCAAAAAAACTCATTTTTGGAGACCTTTTGCTAGAAACCTTAATTTCTAATAGTTACTGGAGAAAGTGGGACGTAAACCTGGGAGTATGTAGTGTCATACAATAGTTTTTGAATTTACACAACATGAAGATACTTCTTTTTCTTCCCTATTTTGTGATTAGAAAGGAGAGCTGATTTGATTGTCTTGTAGTTGCAGGAAGATTTATTAGTTCTATTCCTCCCTAGATTTTGTTAAACTATATAAACTTTCCAATCCTTTATTTCTGTGTTTCAATACTGGGAAAATGCCTTTATTTGCCTTGTGTGTTTATATAAGCTTTCTGAAATAATACTGTTTTATTGATGACTTGAGTTCAGGGACCAAATGGAGTGATTAAAATTATATAGAACTATATGGATGAAAAAGAAAAATGGTGATACTTACTTTAAATATGTTTTACTATTTTGAAAATGTTATATCTGAAGAGAAAACTGTTCGGGTAAATTATTTAATCAAATATAATAAGAGTATAACATAAGTTTCAATGAAAATTTGCATTATAATTGGCAGAGGAAGACGAGAGAGGAATAAGGTTTTTTTGTAGTATTTTATTCATAGGTAACAAAACAAGACAGATAGTTGAATTCAGTCCCATTTATTTATCATAAAGAGAATTATCAGCACCTGGGCAAAATTTTTACCATAATTTGGATTTCTGGCTCTCATAAAGACTGGGGAAGTAGAACAGACATTAAATCTGGAGGTAAAGAGTCACTCTAATTGTCAGAAGCCTATATAAAATAAGTACCTCTTTTTATTCAAATAGCTGCTTGAGAAGATACATTTTGTGTTTTGTGTAATTTACACCGTTTTTATCACATTTTTTCTCAGAGTTTATGATAAACATTGTACCTGCCTGAATTTTTCTCACTTACTGTACCTAAGTCCAAACTTTTTTGTTTTAAATAAATGTGACTTTTAAAAATCCTTAATAATTTTTCAGTCTTTATCATTGATCCTGTGGATTGAGTATGGATATGTCTATGTACTTCCATTGCAGGGTACAGATATTTAAAAATGACTGTATTTGAAACCCTTCTGGTACATCTGGACTAATTCCTTTTTCATATATGCTCTCTGCATAATTTTCTCGGTCAGGAGTAGCTTTTTGACTGGCATAAGTAAAAATACACTTTTGCTGTGTTTCTTGCTCCTGTCATTGCTTCAAATGGTGAAGTAACTAGAAGAGAAATGACCAAGCTTGCAGAAAATGTTGAACTGTTCACTTGCATTGAAACAAGTCCCAGGAGATGTCAGTAACCTTTGCAGAAAAGATAGTAAAGGGCAAGATGTTGACTGTAGCTCTTAGGTTGGCAGTTATCAAGAGCTGCAGTAATGTCTGGGTTTATGCGCTCCATTTGCTCTCATTGAAAATGCAGACCAGGCAGATCTCACACTTAGCATTCAGCAAGAGTGGAATCACTGCAAGAAGTTACTCTGTCTTACAAGGAAATGCCTGTTAACAATGTGTTAAGCTGAACTTGGGAGGAGAAAAGGACATCTGAATTATGAAAATCTGGTCTTTCCATAATATTACAACAGTAATACCCCTAAGTGAGTCAGCCTTTTTCCAACAAGGCCAAGTCCTTGTCTTTACACGTGCCAATGACTTCAATATCTGGCTTATATTGACAGTTGTATTAATTTTTAATTTTTTTAATACACACTTCATTTTCATCTTGTCCTCTGAGAAGATGGTACAGCTTTTTATAGCAGTTAAGGAATGAGAGCAGCAGTCCCCATCTCTCTTCACTGTTATGTTTTTCAACTTCAAATTCCTTCTAGGCCTAATATCAAAGAATGCAAGCTCACTAACAAGACCAATCTGGCTGTGATGAGGGAAAACCTTGATTAATAATTGAATGTATATTTTAGGTAGTGTTGTGGCCTAATGTTTTTGTAGATTGTAAGACTTTTTTTTCTTAGTACAAAATACTGTGATATGAGATAGAGCTGTGCTGATTGGAAAGTATGATTACATGGGGTGCTAAATTCACAAACTGAACACTAACAATAATCTTATCTTTGTGTTTGAGATGGTCCACAACTGAAACTAAACAGGTTTCTGAGTTACTAGAATACAGGACAGCCTGTTTGAATTTTTTCCCGTCATCTTCCTGGAGCCAAAACAATGTTAAATATTGCAGCTCACCATTCTTCTAAGTTCTAGTGCATTTAGAGGAAGTCTGCATTTTTGTCTTTATTTCTTTTTCTTTCTACTTTTCTCTCTGATAATGAAATTGCAGTAATCAGTTATGTGTTTTCCAGAAGCTAATTTTAAAGTTAGTTTTCGAAAAGGAAAAAAAACCTTTTTCCCTTTGTACAATGATAAAAATCTCTTTGCCAGAGTCAAAACCTGACTTTTTAGTACCTTGTAAGCATTTTTGCAGAAAGATGATGTTGTGATGAGTATACTGAAGAAGTGAAGAAGGTGCAGATAGTATTTCTTGGATTTTCTGTTTCTTTTGCACTTCCTTAGATAAGCTAATTTGATGGAATAAAAGATCTAAGAGAAGAACAATGAATCTGCATGCCATGGACAGAATAAATGATGGATTTTTAGAGTATAAGAAACACACTTCTTTTAGTAATCTCATATGTGCTGTAGAACCTGAGGCAGAGTGGGGTTTTTTGAGATTTATTATAACTACACTTTCTAAACAGCTAGGAAACCATTTTTACCCCCAAATGAAGATAGTTTTAATCTATTCTCCTATAGCACCCATAATAAATTAGGAATATGAAGATTTTCCCTTCCAGATCACACTTGAGTTTTCTCAGGACACCAGCCGTCAAGCTTGGTATTCCTAAATTTTGACTAATTCCGTCAAAATTAGTATTCCTATCACACCACTTGCACTTAGTTTAATTTGAAATACTGAATTATCAAAAGTAGAAGTCATCTATCTCATTTATTCTACCTTATAATTGCTTCTGTATTGAAGTGTTCATATTTGCATAAAATGCCGAAAGTTTATTATAATGCTACTTTTTCATATTTTCCCTCTTGTGCAAGGAAATGGCAATCACTTCAGTAAGCATTTGTGTCAGTTATATGAAGACATTTCAGATCGTGTTATAACGTGTTCTAGCTTTACATTGATTTAGATAAGCAGAATTTCACGTTCTCCAATTTCTGTACGCTATAAATCACATCAGTGATTTAAGTAAATTAGGAGACTGTCATTGTAATAGAGAACACCAGAGACTCGAAACACTGCTGGTTAAGTAATTGGTGATGAATTGGTGACGTGTGTGTTTTAGTCTTCACCAGCTTGGGCAGTTCCTGAATAATGTTTCAAGAAGAGAAATTAAGTAAAATAGCAGCTCTCTGTGACAAAAATAATACACTTCTGAATGTAGAATAAGAGCAAGTCTTCTAATTTGTAATGCCTATAGGAAAAAATTGTATGAAATGAAGGGGAAGGTAAACACATTTTAATTTAACTTGAAGAATCCAGAGTGACATGGTTAATCCTGCTTAATGGATGTGCCATGAGTATATTCCTGAAAATATTAAAATATGTGTCTGCCTTTATACTTTGTGAAATGCTAATGGATTGCACAAACTGTATCAGTATTTCCTTTCTTATGATATACTGATGGAAATGTCTCCAACTCTTCTTTAAAACACTTCTCTGTATATAAAACAAACAAACAAACAAATTCTTTTGTTGAAGAGAAAATTTCAAATATCTTGTGGGAAAACAGTATATAGATAAACAGTCAGAAAGATATTTTTTAACATTTAATATTCCAGAACTAGTTTAGAAAGCCATAATTTTTCTGTGCTAAGATATCTAGATTAGGAAAAAGTGCAGAATTTCTTGGCAAATTTGGAGACTAGAACTTTACAGAGGCATTGGCAGTTATTCAGTTCTGTGAGGAACTGGGAGATAACAGATGGAACGTACTAAAACATAGTTCTTGGGTTCCTCAGACTATCTCAATTTTTTTGGTGCTGAGAAGCGATAAGTGATTTATTTTTTTAAACTAGAATTTCATTCATAAACGATTCAGTGGAGGATTGATAGTCTAGAATTATCAGGTACACTTTAGAATGTAGTGGAACTGCAGCTGGAGTAGATAACAGGAAAGAAAATGCTAGTAACTTCATTTAATCAGACTGCAGATGTTCCATAAATAAGTGATCTACTGTAATTCCTTGCACCCCCACTAAAATTAGATCTTTCTCTGTAAATTAAGGACTATGGATTCTCTTGACTTGAGCACTAGTCCAGATCAATATATTTGTTATGAAATTGCAAATTATTCATTCATGCCTCCCTAATAAGTTCTGGATTTTATTTCAAGACAGAATTATATTTTAATCCTGAAACTTTTTATGTTCTCTAGTTAGGTCTACTCCAACTGCCCAGCCAATTCAAGACTGACCAAAAGTTAAAGCATGTTGTTAAGGTTACTGTCCAGATGTCTCTTGAACACTGACAGACATGGGGCGTTGACCGCCTCTCTAGAAGCCTGTTCCAGTAAAGAAATGCTTGGTAAAGAAATACTTCCTAATGTCAAGTTCAAACCTCCCCTGGTGTAGTTTTGAGCCTCTCCCACACCTGCTGCTGGGTGTCAGTAGGTTCAGCAGTTTCTCAGGCATTTGTTCTTTACTTGTACTACTTAGGTTCTTTCAAGTGCTATGTCTTTCTATTGAAATTGTTGGTTTTACCATCATACTTTCCACAGAGTTTGTTCTTACACTAATAATATCATTTTTTTGCATTCAAGAGTGTTCCCATTTAGACCCACTTCCAGCAATACCTACCACCTTCTGTAGATCATAAATGGGGGACAAGTGCCATGTAGTGAATATTCTTTTTCTCTTGTTTCTTATGCAACCCAAACAGCACTGTATAACTGACCTTGTCTTTCTTCCCTGCTCTATCGCTTTTGATTCAGAAAATAATGGAGTCACTTAAGTAATTTCTAATAGTCCACTGGATCTCCCTACTATGAAACAAGTAACAGTAGACTTCTCCTAGATACCACTGCTTTGGTTATAACAAGCTTATGCATAAGCCAAACTAAGGCTGTAGAATGGAGAGACCTACAAATTCCTCAAGAGAATTACAGATACTTTCTTCTGGGGACAGACTGTTATTTGTATCAAATTGATAAATATGTGGTGTAAACTCTAAAATTAATCACATACTTTTCTGACTTCTGCCTTCTTCCCTTTCCTTCTGTCAAATGAATATGTCTTGATAGGTTTATTTTTAAGATGGGTTGAAAGAGTAAGTTCCATGATTTTCAAGTAAGGAAACACTAACTATAAAAAAAAAAAAAAAAAACAACAAAGGAAGGATAGGCCAGTGGCTTCTTTGTATGTATCAGTTCTGCCTATTTGCTCTCTGAGATACAAGCTGAGCAATCTACAGCCCTGTAACAATTGTCACCAAGAATATAGACATCTTCAGCTGGAAATCAGAATACCTTTATCTAGATCTCTGGAAGGCTGTTACATGTGACATTTTAAATAAAGCTTCAAGCATAAGCAAGCTGATGTTTTTAATTAACAGAATAAAAATAGTAGGGGAATTAACAGTGGAATGGTGAACTGTGATGGACCTTTAGATCGTGATTCTCTGCCATATGGACACATATGGTCCTGGAAGATTGTTTAATTTCATTTTGTTTAATTTTTTCTTTGCAAAAACTAAGCTAATCTTTTAGTTCAGGAAGTATAACCCCCAAGAATGGGAATCTTCTTTCTATGGTGTCAACACCTAATGCAAATGGATCTGGTATCCTACTCACTTTCTGTTCTCCTGCAGTAGTGATTTCAAAAATTGGATTGACTTCCAAGCAGCTTCGAAAAATGGTAGATATTGGCATAGGAATTGTAATAATTTAAGTAAGAAAAAAATTACTATTCATATACCAGGCTACATTTTTATATTTGCTTTTATGAGAAAAATGAAAAGCAATGTGACTCCATAAATTGATTTATTCCCATTTAGGCATTTTATGAAAATGCTGTACAAATGTGCTTCATATTAAATATTGGTTGTATGGAATTAACTTAATAAAATGCTTACACTGCGCAAGTACTAAATGGAAGAAGATCGAAACACAGCACTTGCTGGTTCCTTCCTAGTGCAAGGCAGCATGAGTTTTGCTGCTCTGTTCAAAATCAATAGTATGTTTAACACTTTTTTGGGGGGATACATCATGGTTAGTAAAATTGAGCTCTGATTTCCTAGAGTCATTTATTTTTCCACACTGAAAAATTGAGAAATATAAACAGTTTTCAAATACTTTTTGTTTCCTTGAGTGTTTGGCCTCAGAAAGTCTTAAAAATGCATGATATATTTAAAAACCCTATAAATAGATGAGAAATTAATTAGTTTTATCAGAATATATAACAATACATACAACTGAGGAGGTCTAAAGTTTGAGAGTTCAGTCCTACTACAACAGCTACAGTCATTTGGAATTCCCATCTTTATTTCAGCAGCACCAAGGTTAGATCTAAAAAATTATTCAGTACATGCAGTTCAGAAACTAGAAAATCTCTGGGGGATTTAGGTCTGAGGATTTTCTGAAGACTTCAGATGTCTTTTTACTTTGGAGTTCTGTTGAGTGTTCAGAGAATTTGACAGATCTCAGCTGAGATCTGAGAAGAAATTAACTCCATAGAGCTTCTGGAGTGTCAGTCTACCCTGTTTCTTCACAAATACCTTGCTTGACCAGTGTTTCTTGATGTTTTGGTTTAGTAATGTTTATTCAGATGTTTAAAAGTGAAATACTTTATGGACTCTAAATATCAATTTAGGCCAGACTAGACATGTAATTAGTCTAAATCATGAGAATGTAATGACTGATCAATCAAAGACATAATATGTAAACTCATGATCAGATGCCAACGCTTTTTACCGTTAGAAAAGAATTAACTACTCTTAAAATAAGTATGAAGAATCATTTCTTGTCCAGAAAGAGTAAATTAAGCAGTTAGATTTCCCGTACTGCTTTTATGGAATTTTAGATATACAGTCTTAAATGTCCAGATGTACTTGCATATTTCTAGATAGCAAGCATTGCTACAATCAGTTTTAAAGCTTTGGCAAAGACCATAATAAATTTTAGCAAGTATTTCTAATATTTTCTTCAGTTCAGTCTGTGAAAATCAACTAGAAAATGTTCCTGCCTTTTCAATCTGGCTTGGATCTGCTACTCCAAAAATAATGCCCCTCTGAAAATACAGCACCATAATCTTCAAAATCAGGAAATGCTGAATACCGGATTTGTTTTATTAGAATTTTGCAGAAATATCCATTATTTTTGAAGAAATAATTTCTTGTAAAAATAGTCCTTTCAGCCAGTTTGAGTGCCTAAAAACTCTACTACCTGAAGTCCTTGAGTGTAGATAATTAATCCTGCACCTAGGAATGTTTTCTATGAAACCAAGAGAACTGTTTATGTACAGAGCTTAACCCAACTCTGTCAGCGTGTCCTCATAGGAGGTGTTTCATACCTCTCATCCTCTTTGTGGCTCTCCTCTGGACTCACTCCAACAAGTCCACATCCCAAAGCCCCACCAATACTCCAGACAGGGTCTCACCAGACTGAAGCAGGGGGGTGGAATCACTTCCCTTGCCCTGCTGGCCATGCTGCTTTTGGTGGAAGCCTAGGATACATTTGGCTTCCTGAACTGTGAGTGCACATTGCAGGGTCACATTCCAGTCTTCATCCACCAGCACCTCCAAGTCCTCTTCCTCAGGGCTGCTCTCAATCCACTCATCACCCAGACAGCAACCACATTTGGGATTGCGATCATGCATGTGCAGGACCTTACATTTGGCCTTGTTGAACTTCATGAGGTCGTGCAGGCCCACCTCTCAATCCTGTCAATGTCCCTCTTGTTTTGCTGCTCTTCTGTCTAGAATATCAGCCACATAACCTAACACTGACTCAGACTTCAGAATCAATCATCCATTTCGTTCCATCTCAGGTTCCTGGACTTTCCCTACAATAATCAGGTAGTGAAGAGTGTGAGAAAATGAGAGCATATAGGTTCTGGCAATTTGTGTTTTAGGGACATCCTGGGCAACAGATTCCCTCAAAACTTTCTGTAGTTCACTAAGAACAGACTATATGAGGTTGGTTCTTAAGCTTATCTCTCATGATATATTAAAGATGGTACTAACTAATAAAATGCAAAATAATTTCTTGTTTAGGTAAAAAAAGGTCTTAAAAGTTGTTGCATGCCTCTTGTTGCCACTTGACACCAAGTGGCAAGTGCTTATTTTGCAGAAAGTATCTATTAAGCATGAATGTTGTTGAGTATGATGTTTAGAGGTGTGAATGAGTAGGAGCTAAATGATCACGTTCAGTCTCTTCAGACACAACTTCCTATGTTCTGATTAGGCAGGGCTGGGCAATGATCAGGCAGTCTCAAACATTTTGTGTAATGGTTTTATCAATTCTAAATTTTATATTATAAAGAGTCTTTATATTTTACAAATGGATTTGGAGTGTATGCTACATTATTTTATCTAAGGTAGGAAGCTCCTTGCGTCTTTTTTCCTGCCATGAGACTTGCAGTTTTCTGCTGTGTTCATGTCATCTGCAGTTGTTCTAATGGACTGTTCATGAGGCAATCAGCCTGCTATTCAAAATGCCTGCAGTATCTGTACTGATAAGGCAGACTGCTCAATGAAAGAAATCTGTCAGTATCTGAAGAGAAGAATAAGTTATGGAATCTTCTGCATGCTCACTAATTAACTGACTGACTAGGTTTACATCCTTAATACTGGCAGAAGCCCTTATTTGCCATGCATTTAAAACCTAGTATTAACAGCACTTTGCTGAACATTCAGCTGACTCTTTCATGTAATGTTATAATGATTATTAGATTATTAGAGGGTGATTAAACTTTTTTCATATAGATGTACAAACTCAACTCTATTGCTTTGGTTAATTTACTTGGTTACAGAAAGTGAGGTGCAGTCTGCAAATGTTAGCACTCAATGATACGAAATCATACTAAATCTGCTTCATTTTGATTTTTAAAATGTCCGTTTTGTTGGGTTGTTCAGTTCTAAGACAGAACGCATCAAACTTGAATTTCAGAAGCAGCAGATACTACTTTCTTTTATTTGTGATCCTTTTCTCTTGGCTTTGCAGAGAAAAGTGTGCACTCCTTTTGCATTGTCTCGTGTCAACAGATCTGTTCTGACTCTTGGCGGCAATGATTGTATGGAAAAAAGGACAATCCTTTAGCTAAGAAATTGTTTTGAGTCCTCGTTGTGAAAAGGCAATTTGACTGTTCCAGACCCATAAATAAATTTAGACTTTATTTGTCCGTGTTAAAAAAAAATACAGGCAAAACCTCCTTATTGAAACAATGACATTGGGGTTTGCACAAAAAAGTTATAGGAAAACACTGTACACAAAATATCTGAGTATAATTTCAGGCAAATTAAATCTGCTTTAAAAATTAGAGTACTCATCAGGGCAATCAGAAACTCTCTTCCATTTTGTTGATGCCTCAGCACCTCCTTAGCTCCCAGTTATAATGAATTTTCTCATTTCACTTGGAGTATCAGGAGAATGTGTGCATCAAGGTGGTGGTTGGAATTCTAGATAACTTGAACTTCTGACTTTTCCTACCCATGCAGAGCCAAGCTTTTAACATCCAGAATGGATTTTATCTTTATGCCTGAAAATCTTGGAGGCAGGATCAGACTTTTTTCAGCTACGCACATTTTGCATTGTAGCTAAAAGCAGGGCAAAAATGTTTTACCTAGCTTTCTAATAAACACAAACCACTGCCATTTTCCCAAATCCAGAAGTCTTAGTTTAAAACCCTTCACTATAATAAATACAGTGAGGTGCTGGTGCATGCCCAGGGAAGGGCAACAGGGCTGATGAAGGCTCTGGAGCTCAAGTCTTGTGAAGAATGACTGAGGGAGCTGGGAGTGTTTAGCCTGGAGAAGAGGAGGCTCAGTGGGGACCTTATTGCTCTTTACAACTACCTGAAAGGAGGTCATAGTGAGGTGTGTGTCAGTCTCTTCTGCCAGGCTATAACAGGTGACAGGATGAAAGGAAATGGCTTTAGCTGCTCTAGGGGAGGTTCAGATTGGATGGGAGGAAAATGTCTTTACAGAAAGGGTATTCAAGCACTGAAACAGGCTGCCCAGGGAAGCGGTTGAGTCACCGTCCCTATTAGATGTGGTGCTTAGGGACATGGTTTAGTGGTGGACTTAGGCAGTGATGGGTTAACAACTGAACTTGATGAGATTATAGAATGCAATACATTTTTTTTTCCACACTACTAAAATATAGCTATTTTTTATTCAGAAAGGAAGGAAAAAGAGAAAAAAAATTGAGCTAATAGGAGTGGATATGATGATATTCATTATTATTTCAAAGTATTTTCATCTGATCATGATTGAACTTGTTTAGCTGCTGCCAGTCTTGTGTTCTTTGAAGAAAACTGCCTACCAGCAAAGAAGGGAGTTGTGTCAGAAAATCACTGTGGAATTAGGGTGACAGGAATAGAAATATGAACCTGAAACAGAAACAGACAACAGCATCGGTATTTATTACATTCTCTATCTCCTGCATATTCCAGTATAAATATTTATGACTTTCCTGTTGACTGAGTTTTGTTTAGTACAGGACTAAGGGGCTGGTTGTTCCTGGTTTTTTTGTTGGGTTTTTTTTTTTTTTCTTTTTTTTTCCCCCCTTAATGCCTAGTGCTAAATCTAAAAGTCTGCCCATCTTTAATTGAGGGGAAGTTTCAAAGATGTCACTGTTAATAACAGTTGTGTTTTCAGCAGGAACAGCAGTACTGCAAGTTAAACATAAAACATACTGTCTTCATTACCTTCTTAAGTGCTTTATGGAATAGGACTGTTGGCCAGTACTAATGTAGGATTAGAAAAGGCTATGATGTGAAGATATAAAGAATTGACATAATCTCTGGATCTTGTGTTTTGTCATTCCATGGCAAAAATGATTCTGTTCTAAGGACATGAGCAATAAATGGATAAATCAATTGTCAGGTATGTCTCTGCTTTTCAAATTACATATGTATGCCTGATAATTGCATTATATACTTAGAATCTAAGTAAACTGGAGGTATCAAATTCGTGGCCAGGAAAATTTTGGGTTTGTTCACTTCATGGAGGTCATCATCAGTGGTTTAATTTTTGTTTCCACATATTTCTAAGATATTGCTAACAGACCTGATTTGCAGGTAAAAGGGGGAGACAGAGAACTATGCAGAAAGTACCAAATGTGACTTACTCATGATCTTTCAAAGAAGTCACAACTTGCCTTCAGTGGATTAAAACCAGACACTATTCAACATATATACTTAAAACATATTGTCGTGGGCCTTTTTTTCTGTTTGCTGTTGAGTTCAAAAGCATCTTTGTATTTCAACGGTCACCATTTTTGTATAGTCAATGCCAGACACATTGTCTTGTTTTAAGAGTGTTGGCTGAGCTCTTCGAGGTAAGTTTATCCCCAGATCATAAGTGCACATGATTTGTCTGGTTGTGAAAACATTGCAAACAGAGGGGCATATGTTTAGCATAAAGTTAATTCCTTATAAAACACAATGGATGGCTTTTTTAAAATATTTTTTTAAATAAAGCATTAGGAATAATCTTGAGTTACTCAAATGATTTTTTTGTTTCTTGGAGTAGAAACAGTGTTTGTCATGGCTGCATTAATTCTCTTTATTTCTCATGCTAGACTTTTAATGTTTTATGAAATACCATAGACAATTGTACTGGAATAAAAATAAAAATAAAATTTTGGGCATTTCATTGAACTTGAAAAGCAATGCAGATTCAAACCTGGACTCAATAACCAAGTCCAGGCCTTAGGAAGTTATTTTATTGAGTTCTTTCACAAAACACCACTGAATCACCCTAGGGAAATAAAATACAAAATTTCAGTTGTTTCTCTCAAATATCAGAAATAAAAAAAATCCGTGCAAAGCCACTATTACTTTTTTGTATGGGCCTGAAATGTAAGTGTATCCCTTTTAAGATAAGGTAGAACTTTCACATACAAAATGCTTTAAGGTACCATTTGCTAAATGCAGAAGACCTATAATGCACTGACATCAACTTCACCCTTATTTATTAATCTGAAGTAAAAGAAGAAGAAGAAGAAAAAAAGGAGAAGGAGAAGAAAATGTAAAGAAGGAGAAGAAAAGGACCCATACTTTTGCCTTCTGCAGAAAATAGATCTACTGGCCAGGTGAACAAGTTATACTGAATTTCAGTTGACAGTATAGAGATTTCTCTTTATTTATAGATCCTTAAATCTTTCAGATATCACTTATCTCTTCAACAATTTTAAAACTTCAATTTTACAAAGAATTATGAACTTTTGACAGCATAGTTTACTTCCAAGTCCTTGTTAGTTTAGAAACTAACAAGAAAGAAAGAAAGTAACTAATAAGAAAGTAAGAAGTAACCCATGAAAAATGCTACCGAAATAAAATTATATTTATAATTCATCCAGGTGGATGAGTCTGAATAGAAAATTCTAACATTTAGGGTAACACAATTTTTAGGTAAATACTGATAATAGCAGCATTGTCTTAGGTTGAACTGCTTGTTGTACTGATGAGTTATAATTATAAAGTAACCAATCATTAATTTTTTTAGTTGTAAAGTTTAGTATTCTGTCAAGATAATTAAGCTGACCTGTGATGATATCAGTCTCAAACTCCAATTTTAAGTAATGACAGTAATTTTAAAGGGTAAAACCTAATAGTTGTGGTTTAAAACATCGTCAGTGTCATAAAATCACTAATGCAAAGTAAACCAGAATTTAGATTTTGGTTTAGCCCAAAAATGAAAATTATTTCTATATGTAAATGTAATCTCTTCCTCAAAACTGTAAACTTTATGGTACATGAGGTGGGGCCTTCAAACCCTCAAGCAGATCAACGTTCCCACACAACATAGTGTCGTCTGCAAACTTTGGTAAAGATGTTGAGCAGAACAAACCCTGGTACTGAGCCCTGGAGAGCAGCACTTGTTGACTATTTGCCAGTTGGATTTAAGTCCATTCACCACTCTTTGGTCTGGGCCAACCAGCCATTTTTTTACCCAGTGAAGATTACAAACATCCAAAGACAACTCATTATTATTTTTTTTTTCACCATAGAAAAAACCCTTTTTCTGCTACAATAAAGTAATACTGTATTTTCAAGAATGATCTAAGTCTGGTCCTTTGTGAATAAGCATTTGGTATAGAATATATGGCGGTTGTCAAAAATTCTGCTGTAATATTCATGTCTAAAAAATTCATTCAAAATGTTTAATTAATATTAGACTAAAATCATGAATATTTTGACAAATTACATTACACTACTTAATGAAAAAAAACCCCAATATCTGGCAGATATCAACTACTAAATTGATGTAGAAATGAGTGTCAACTGCAAATCAAATATTTTTCATCAGAGTTTCTTTTTAAATGTTAATTTAACAGATATTTTCAATTGATCTGTAGTATATCAGTGTGGCTGAAAACAGTAAAGGCTTTATTTAGATTCTCTATATATGTTCTTTTGGAGGCTATGGTTTTATGAGTTCATAATGGATTCTAGTCTGGATGGAACATTTACCTATTTCACTTAAATATGTATCCACAATTGATGCATCTGCATTAAATAATTCAAATAGGTCAAATATTATCTGCTCCTGGAAGGTCTCAGATATCCCTTTTATAGATATCCTAGAAATGAGATTCAGAGCTATACTTAATTAGCATAATATTTTTTTTTTTAGGGAGCAGAGCTTCTGAGGCCACAATGGTCTTACTGACAAATAAGTATATGGGGTCACAGTGTTGGATTCAATTCAAGTAAAAACAGACTTCAGACTTCAGGAAAATAATTGCAGGTCAAAAGAGTGGTCTAGTAGGTGCTGTAGTTGTTATTCAAGTTTTTACTGCCGTTAATCTCCTAAGTAAGGGATTCAGGTTATTACCTGTAGCTTTGAAGTTTTACTTTCTGCCACAAATCAATTTTGAGCAAAATGAAGACATGTTGACAATGCCAGCATTTGCATTAAACTTCAGATTCTACTTACTTTTTGCCCTGATCATGAATTTAAGTCATTTTGTGAAAGTGAAGAAGTCTGAAAATGTTTATGTTTAAAAGCTAGAAAATCTTAATCATTTTTTCATAGCTTGAATATATTAGCTTCACAACCAATTTTAATAGATTTAATTAAGCTCAAATAATAGGATAGTGAATCTTTAAATGCTCCAGTTAACTAGAAAATGGCATCATCTTCCTTTCACTCTCCCAGACCGCTTTTAATTATTCCCCTTGAATTACTATTTGCTGTAATTAATTTTTTTTTCTTGCAGAGGTGCCACTGTATAAAGTGGGGAAATGCAGGACTATTACATATGAATACAGTTCATCTGATAACTAATTTCTGAAGACATATGACTGATTGTAATATAAAAGGAAGTGGAGACTACTGAATTTTATGGCATGTTCATTCTAAGAGGCAATTAAGGATTTAAATCTTCCTTCCCTTTGTTACCCTCCCATCTCTGAATCTCAAAATATTCTGTGAATTGCTACCTTAAAAGAAGGAAATGACAAAGCTGAAGTCAGT
Organism: Lepidothrix coronata; assembly: GCF_001604755.1. NCBI lineage: Eukaryota > Metazoa > Chordata > Aves > Passeriformes > Pipridae > Lepidothrix > Lepidothrix coronata. Next base: position 3,607,777 of record NW_016690235.1, on the reverse strand, counting down.
ACATTAAGTTTATCTGAACATTTATCAGTATAGCTCTTGGTTTTTCACTTCAAACTAATTATTTTTCATGTTTTTTCTATGCTTAAATTTAGCATCTAAACTTAGAGTTTAGCCATTCACACACACAGGTAAGGACAAAGATACCCAAAGAGTACTCTATAAATTATGGGATTTGAACAAATTCTATACTTTTAATAATTTTCAAACGCGAGACCTACAGGCACTGTATTTACCAGGTATAATACAAATTACCAAGTAATTACAGGCACTCTGTATTTACCAGAGTCTCCACCTCAATAAATACAGTTGCAAAGGGCTTTAGTTATGGGGTTTTATTTTAAAACTTGTATCACATCAGTTACCATCATGTACCTGCTATGATTCAGCATATGATTGTTTATGGTCTTTTTTATCCCCAGATGTTCACCTGATATGCCTCTAGGATACCTGATCATCTTAATTACCTTACTTGAAAATAAGTGCCAAAGTATCCAGCATTTCAATCCTGTAAATGGCTGTTTGGTATCCTAAGAGTAAGGGTAGAAATGGTGCAAAGCAAGTTCTTACTTTCTGAGAAGATATATTTGTAAGATCAGTGTAAAAGGCAACATAATCCTAACTTTACTGCCCAATAATACGGGGAGTTTTGTAATCACAAGTAATGGTGGTGGGATTCTCCCAAGAAGCATGGGGAAATTAAAATAAATATTTAGTTATTAATAGTTATTAACAGGAAATTACTGTCCCATGAGATCTAGATGAGTTATTTCACTACTGCTGGTAGCAATGACTAGTCATGATCATGAAATAGGTTGTTTGTTTTTTTTTTGTTGACTCGCAGAGATCTCTTGAAATACCATTAAGCTTAAGAAAATGCATAGAGCATAAACAACACTAGAAGCGTTAGTAGCACAAGTTAGTTCACATGTTGGATTTTCTTTTCCTAATGAGAAGCCTATGAAATCTCATTAAAATGAAATGACATATCAAATATTTCTTAACTATTGGTAATTTTCAAGTGTGTTTGACTGCAAGGCAAGATTTTCTGCTGTGAAATTATATGATGCAGCTGATCATTTTGGCTGTGGTATTATAAGGCAAAAAGCACAGATTCTGTTTTGGAACAGTAACAGCTGACACAAAAATAGACATCTTGATAATTTAGCAAATGGAGTATTAAAAATTACAGGGGGAGGTGTGTTTAAAGATACCATACAATTAGTATTTTTTTATTTTAGTATTTTTTTATTTTATGACAGAATTGTAAGTTTATAACAGAGCAGAGGGGAAAAAAACACCAAAAACCACAAACAAGCCAAAACAGAGGGTTGGTTGCTTTTCAAACAATGATTATAATTAAAGCTGTGCAGGGACACAGCTTATGGCTATTCAGATCTTCTGGGAGGTGACAGACAACTGCAAGATTCTTGCTGGTAACTTCATTAATCTAAATTTCTAGATGGCAAGAGGTAGTCCTGTTACAGAGTTCAAGTTGTTAGCTTTGCATGTTGTAATTGCACATCTTTATTTTCTCATTTTAAATACTATCTTTCATGTGTCTATATTTTGGGAGTTCATAAAAATTATTATCATTCCGTTGCAGAATTTTTGAATGTAAGAGACTTTTTATGGTGCCCACAGATGCGGGTTTTTTATGTTTTGTTTTGTTCATTTTTTACCCTACGGATTTTAATCATCTTATATTAAAAATGTGATTAGAAGTCTAGTGTACACTGCATCAAAGTTTTACATATTTTAGTGCTCATGTTTACATTTTTTAGCTGATTTACATCAAGGAATCCTTATCAAATAGGGAGATAATTTCAATTTGCAAAAAAAAGCCATTGGCAAATGATTTCAAAGTAGTTTGATATAGTCTTTTAGATGTCTTAGATATTCATTAAAACTCTTATTGGTTTTAATGTAGATTACTTGAGAGCCATGAAATTTTTTAATGGTTTGGGTAAAATTGCTTCTTTTCTTTTAAACAATCATAAAATAATGAATGCTAAATTAATTAATGGTCATAAGCTACTGCAGTAATGTGATTCCTAATTATTTAGAAGTTTTCTTCAGCTACTAGAAGAAACCAAGATTTCAAGTAACTTATGAATACTTGTCATTCACATAATAATTTGAAACTTTTTATACAGATGTGCAGATGTACAGATGTACATTTCAGTTAGATGTAGAGTGGATCTGCTCAATTATTACTAAAAGAAAGATTGAGTTTAATTTTTGTGAAGTCTTACTGTAAACCATAGACTCAAATAAAAAATATGGTTTGTTTTCAATATTCTCTTGGATAATTCAAACTTCTGTACATTAACATAGCAGTTCAAGAGTTTTATTTCTGACCGACAGGAAGTGAACACCTTTAGGTGTAGAAAATCTTTCATTTCTCAGAAAGAAGCTCTGAGTAATTTCAGCTTCACCTAGATGCCTGGATTTCCAACTAAGCTCCAGTTTGACAATTTAAGCTCCAATTGCTGGCACTACAGATGACATCAGCACTGCTTTACCCACAAGGAGGGCAATGACTCTTGTTGTGTCAGCCTTCAGCAGTGTTCTTACCCACGTGTAGTGTGAGGTGTGCTCTGCTGTTGGCAGTTCAGGAAAACTTAGGGGGAATAGACACAGAAAAAGGGGTGCTAGGAAGAGGAAAAGACTTTAAACCTCTCTGTCTGAAACTTTTATGCACATGGCTAAGTTGAAAATCCACTTAAAACAGCTCATTGGACAGATAGATACTGTGATTTCTAGTCATTGCTTGTTTCAAAACCTTATTCTGGATGTTATAAGGCAAAATATAACACTAATTATAGAAATGACTTTTTTAATTAAAAAAAATACCTTTATGTGTTGCTTATCATAAGAGGACGGATATTTGGGGAAATATTGCGGTTTTGTCTTGATGACTCAGTTCAAAAAAATTAAAAAGTTAATTGGTCAGTTCTTGGTAATAAGCAAGAATTTGTTGGAAGAGTGGTTATTTTAGCAAACGAAAAACCTCAAACAACAACCGAACAAACAGCAATTTTCTCTGTAAGGAAAAAAAGATTAGCACAGACTTAAGTGGTATCATTTCAGGGGTCTTCACAGAAATTTCTCTGACTCTGGAAGGTACTGGGAGAAGAAGTTATGAAGTGACTGTTCTCTGTGTATACATCTTAATCTAGGCAGAGGTTTTCTTTAAATTAATAATTTGAAAAGAGATACTTATTTACATTTGAGAGTGTAAATACTTCATAGTTAGCATGTTACTAAATACAGGGCACAGAGAATGAATTTTAATAGACAGAGGGGCAGTTGCTGTTCTGAGGATACATTTGGCTTTTGAGGAACAGTAGTCATTAGGAAAGTGACTAGGAATGTCACTGTTCATTACAGCTTCCCATTCATTTTGATGGATGTTCTTGTGAGATGGATATTCTTGTCAAATGGATATGTTAAATCCAGTCCCAGAGCACAACCATTTTGAATGACTGAAAAATGGAGGGCTACAAATATGTTCTGTCATTAAGCAGTTGTTAAATCTCCACCAAAATCTGTTTTCATCCATGATTTCAAATAGACTGGAATACTGTTCTCACCCTTTGACTGTTAAATTAGAATTGGGGATTTTTATTTGTTTGGTTTGGTTTGGTTTCTTCTCAGTTGTTTGACAGTAAAAGTTAACTTTCTTCTATGCAAGTACTAAATTAGATTCTATATTCATAGAACACATGAGCAAATGCTCAATATTTTTTAGGCATATAATTTAAATGCAAATGACTCCTAGGCTTTAAATGAATCATGTGCTTTACTAAATACGAACCAAAACAGTGAGCAGGGGCATGAGAGGTGGGAGGGAGCAGTTCTGTTAGAAGCATATGTTAGCTCTGTCTTCTTTCTGTGGTCTTAGGGTGACTAACACGGTGTTCTACACTGTGAAATAATAAATTTTAATTGTTTTGTTTACAGCACAGTGGATTTGTGAATTAGGCGTAATTTATGTAAAACTATTGGGTGAGGCATAAGGATGTGGACAGTAGGTAGACTAAATAGATTGCATTACTGAATCTAGAAAACAGCACTCAATTAAATGAAAATTAAATTTTCAAGAAACACGATGATTGGTTATAGAAATGTGATTAACTCATTGCTTGTAATACTACCATTGGGGAAAAACACTTGTAATACAGTAAATGGATTATAGTAAATGAAACTAAATTATTGTGTATTTAAAAGTTTAGAAGCATTGTGTGTCTTCTAAATTGGCCAGATATTTTTTTAAATAAATTCATCCCTAACATGTTGGAAAAAGATAGAAAGCTGTACTTTTCAAAAAGAGAAAAAGTTTCTGATTTTAAGTATATTTAGAAAAGAAAAATATTAGTAAAATTGTAGGAGAATTTATTTCAATAAAAAGGTAAGTAATTATTATATTTTTTAATATTCTGATAAAAAAATACAGTCTCAGCTCAAGATTAAAAATATGCCAAGTATAACACGTTCAAAATAAATCAGTATTAAAACAGATTTTATTATTTAACTGTGTGAATGTATTTTCACAGGCCAGAAAACTGACTGTACCAGTTTGCTTTGCACCTTGAAGACAGCAATGCATGACTGCAGTTGGTTTAAATTTATAAAGGAGATTTGCATTCAGATCTTGTAGGTGAATAGTTCTCATTCATGCAAATGACAGGAGTTGCCATTAATATTTTAAAATGTGGCTCTTAGTTAGTAGTCCATTAAAACAATTGCATACCCAACCAGTCCAAGAAATTACCCTTCCTAATTTTCTGCCTAAAGAGCACTGTTATGAAATCATCAGAAATGCAGGAGGTCATGATGGCCTCTAGCAACTCTGTGGTAGTACTGTCTAGTAACAGAATGGAAAATTAGCCTATGCTGTTCTTTGAGAAGGATACTGGGTCTTGGAGATGAATCAGAAGGTAAGCGAGATAGGCAAGAAATTTAGGCATACAGAGATCTCGTATGCTACTGAGTTTTGGGGACAAATGAAAGCACCAAGGTATGAAAGGGAGTGGTGGCCAGTGAAAGTCCTAAATATAAGGGATTTGAAGAACACAAGATGCCCCAGCACATAAAATCATAGAATCATAGAATCAGCTAGGTTGGAAGGGACCTCCGAGATCATCAAGTCCAACCCTTGATCCACTACTGCTGTGGTTACTAGGCCATGGCACTAAGTGCCACATCCAGTCTCTTTTTAAAAATCTCCAGGGACGGAGAATCCACCACTTCCCTGGGCAGCCCATTCTAATGTCTGACCACCCTCTCTGTAAAGAAATTCTTTCTAATATCTCACCTAAACCTCCCCTGGCACAACTTGAGACCACGCCCTCTTGTCTTGCTGATGGTTGCCTGGGAAAAGAGACCAACCCCCCCCCTGGCTACAACCTCCTGTCAGGGAGCTGTAGAGAGTGATGAGGTCTCCCCTGAGCCTCCTCTTCTCCAGGCTGAACAGCCCCAGCTCCCTCAGCCTCTCCTCACAGGACTTGTGCTCGAGTTCCTTCACCAGCCTATTTCTCCTCCTCTGGACCTGCTCCAGGACCTTGATATCCTTCCTGAAATATATGGGAAGAAGATCATATTTGGGTCTCTATTGGTAAGTGTAGATGCAAAGGAGTAGTTAATTTTAGGGTTATCTGCCACTAATAGGAAAGCAAACAAAGAACTAGAAAGGGAGGAATGCAAGTCTCTTTTCATAGTGAAAAAAGTCTTTTCATAGTGAAAAAAATGCCTACAAGAGGAAGAAGCAACCTTTCCAGGAGCTGTTGGAAACTCAATTTCTTTTAAGCTTCCTCTGAGAACAGAAGAAAGTCTCTAGAAGATAGTTTGGCAATAGTTAGAGACAAAATAGTTAAAACATACTGCTTAACTGCCAGGCTCAAGACTAACTCCAGCATTTTGTCAAAGGAGGCCACACCAGAGCTAGCTGCTAATGAGAACTATTTTAGTTTCAAATAAGCCATCTCTGGATTTCCAAGCTACCACAAGTGAGGGGGCTAATATCCTTCTCTTCCCTCCCTACTCCTGATGCCAACTCTTATGCTCATCTGATAGCATAGCAAGCAAATTTTAAACCCTAACCCAGAATAAGGTTTCTTTCATCTTCCAAAGGCCCACCTCCATGCTGTGAGGGAAGAAAACAGGTTAGTGTAGTCCTGTTACAGTGAGAGGGATGAGCATTCTGTTTGGCAAAAATGCTCCAAATGCTTTCAAAGCACAGGGAGAAGAGAAAGTAAAAGAGAGTACCTGGACTTTCCTCATTTTGATTGACAATGAGCTATTAATCCTTCTGAAGCCTTCTCATGGTGCTTCTTCAGGCAAAACCTGTCCACAAGCAAATGAAAAAGGGTGATCTGTATCAGAGAGCTATCTCTGAATGCTATTACCAGCTCTCTCTACTTGCCAGTAGCTGCAGAGAACGTGTGTGTTGTAGCTATTAGCTGCATGGGTCATTTACTTTTGACCTTGATAATAGTAATTTTTACCTGTTTCCCTGTATATTTCTAAAACAAATTAATTTGTTTCATTGATTCTAAATCCTTTATAATACGTACATATCAAAGGTATGATGAATATCTTTAGGTTTTCCAGCACTGTTGTCTGCTTCCTTCTGTTTTAATATAATAAAGACTTTTTTAATTTTGTAAATTAGCAATGCAATTGAATTCTGCAGGTGGCTTTCCTGTGTGCCTTAATATCTGTCTGATAATATCCTCTTGATGGTCAAAAAGACCACTTAGCCCATGTAGTATGGTCAATTTGCCATTGCTGTAGGCATTCACTCACAGCTGTATGATAGCTGAGCCTTTTTATTTTAAAATAGATGTGATTGATCAACCATTTTACTGCTTACCATTTTTTTGTGACAAATAGCATGAAGATGTACTGAATTTAATTTTTGGTAGAGAAACACTGTCAAGGCTGCACAGTCGCACTTTGAAAGTTGTCCTTTACTGCATCTATGCATTAGCATTTTTTTCCACAAGCAATTTCTGAAAGAATGCTTCCCTCTAATGCCTTTTTTCTACCTTTGTTATAGGTACTGCCAATTATAGTTATTGTAGATGCATTCTTGTTCACTTGCAATGGCAGCTCTTCTAAGTGTACATATATCCATACTGGAATGCAATATAAGCCCTTCTCATGTGTTTGTGTTTTGGTTTCATTTTTTTTTTTAGTTTTTCTCCTTTGCGTGATTTTTTTATGTGTCTCTTCATAGCTAGAGGGAACGCTTTCCCATTTATGCCATTTCTTTTTCACTACTTAAAACTGACTGAAAGAGACAAATTTGCAACTGTGGTTTTATGGCTGTAGACAGATAATAGGTCAAAAATGCCAGTTTGCAATGATAGTTTAGCTTCTGGGAATGATGCAGGTATGGGAACACTGTCATCAGGACAGTGTAAAAAGCCCGGAGGTAGAACTCTTCAGGCTAAGCTCTCCAGAGGTGACAGTGGTAGAAATCTCCACAAGCAGAGCCTTGAGAGTCTTTGTGAGTAAGAATGAGCATCACAACCAAGTTTGCATTTTTCTGAAGCACGTGGCTCAGGACACTTGAACTGCTCTGAAAAGGATCTCTAGGGGACTATGGCTGTAGGCCAAGGGAAAGTGAAAAGGGATAATTTAATACCATGTTAAGAAACTCTGGTTTCTGAGGAATTTCTGGTGTGCTCAAAAAATGGTGGAGTTTGTTTAAGAAAACCTGTGCCCTGGAGAGGATTCAGAACTTGGGATGCATCTTATGTGTTGGTCTCATATGTATACTGAGTGGGTAATATGGGACAAAAAAAGCATTCTTTAACTTTCCAGAAAGTCAAGAAATTAGATGTATGTTATGTCTGGTGGAGTGCCAGATGATCCTCATGATGGAAGCCAAGCTTTCTGCATTATGTAAAATGCTGTTGCTATGGGTTTAAATTCCTTTTTGACCTAAAATCTCCTGCAGCCTTGGCAGAAGGAGGAACTCCTTATTTCCTTAGTGCTTTTTTTTTTTTAGCCTTGAGGATCTGGGCTTTGAAATAAAAATAGAAAGTAATAGAAGTTTTTTTTTAAAAAAAGAACATAATAATAAAGTGACAGAAAAAAAAGTAAAAAAATATGAATGAGGGAAGCTACAGTTGTGCAAGGAGATAGAGTTTTGCTAACGTGCAATAGTACCTGGGAGTTTTCAGCAGAATTCAGATTGATTTTGGATCAGAAATTTTATTTCTCTTTTTCTCCAAAATATTAATATTTTACACAGAAATTTTCAATAATTTAAATAACTGTGTTCCTTTAAGCCTATTGCAGGTTTATGCAGACCTTGAAACCATCTAGAAATTATGAAGTCTGAATATATTTAACCAGGGCAAGTGCCAGATTTTGCGCCTGGGATGGGGCAAGCCCCATGGAAAAGGACCTGGGGATCCTGGTTGATAGCAAGTTAAATCTGAGTCAGCAGTGCCCTGACAGCCAGGAGGGCCAACTCTGTCCTGGGGGGCATCAGGCAAAGCTTCACCAGCTGGTCGAGGGAGGAGATTGTTCCTCTTTGCTCTGCACTGGGGCAGCCTCACCTTGAATATTGTGTGCAGTTTTGGGCACCACAACTTAAAAAGTATATTAAGCCACTAGAGCGTCCAAATGAGGGCAACAAAGACAGTGAAGGGTCTGAAGGCCATACAAGAAGCGTCTGGGGTCGCTTGGTCTTTTCAGTCTGGAGGAGAGGAGACTGAGAGGAGACCTCATTGCTGGTACAACAACTTTCTAATCAGGGAGAGTGGAGGTGCAGACACTGATTTCTTCTCTGTGGTGGCCAGTGACAGGACCTGAGAGGATGGCATGAAGCTGTGTCAGGGTTTAGATTAGATATTAGGAAATGGGTCTTCACCCAGAGGGTGGTTGGGCACTGGAACAGACTCCCCAAGGAAGTGGTCACAGCACCAAGCAGTGACAGATTTCAAGAAGCATTTGGACAATGCTCTCAAGCATTTGGTGTGATTCTGGGGTCTGTCCTGTGCAGGGACAGGAATCTGATGATCCTTGTGGGTCCCTTCCAACTTAGAATATTCACTGATTATATGACATAGTAATAGCTATCAAAATTTGTCTTATGTAAATGGAAATTTGAGTTCTGAAGTTTTCAACAATTCCTGTATAAAACACATCAGGAATAGCATATTCTATTTGCTAACTAAAACATGATCATGGTTTTATAGTTTCCTGATCTGTCCTGTTTAGCTTAATGCAGTGCTGGCTAAGATTTATCTGACCTGCAAAGATGTCACTGGTTTAGTCTAGATTAATATTTAGTGCTCATGTATGTTGGGACTGCCCATAATTAAAAAAGCAGTCATATCACAACTGCAGATACAGAGGCAATAAACAGACAAACAAGCAAACAAAAGCTTTTGTTTCGTGAACCCCACAAAAAAGCAGTTGAAGAAACTGTATGAGTTTCATTGGGAGCAGTATTCTTGCAGAATCTTCATTTCCTGGCACTGCTCAGAACTGAGATCAGTAAGGGAGACTTCTTCCTGTCCTCCTACCCACATCATTTTCCATCACTGCAGTCAACCAGGCAGCAACATGCAGACAAACCTGGGAAGGAGGCAGTCAGGGAAACAAACAAAAGAAAGAGAAGGCTGCTAACATTTTTTCTAATCATGTTTTCTGGTGGTTTGTTTTTCTATTTATGTGTTTTAAATTCTACTATCACATTAACTTGGGAAATACCTTTTGGTTTTACATTTGGAATCAACTTTTAATTATCCTTGAAGATCTAAACACTGTAGGACACATTTGTCTTCTATGAATGCAATACTTTCTCTGTGAGGATGACACATAACTTCAAATCATAAGATGACCTGTGGAAAGATGAAAGGATTTGCCTCTCTATCTGATGCAATTTTTCTTGGCCTAATTAATGGTGAGGCTTCACAAGATGGCAGAGATGATCTAACAAATCACAGCTGTCAAAGGCTTCCCCTTTCTCTTTCATGTAGTCTGCCAGCTGCCTTCTGATGCCAAGCTCCATGCTGGTTTTTTTCCCATGCAGTGATTTCAGTGCTCATTTGACTACTCAGTGTATTGATTCATCTTGCTAAACTGCCAGGATGTTAACCTGACAAGAAAAGCAAATTGCTTTATTTGAGGTTCGTGAGTCTTATTTGTCTTACCTGAGAGCTGAGAGAAGTGCCAGAGCTGGTCTGTGTGGCATCACAAGGTCTAGGGATATACCTGTGTAAGTGAGCAATTAGACCAATGCAGTTGTAACAGGAAAACTTCATTTGCATGGTTTTCTTTTGTTTTTCTTTCTGTCCAGTAAATTACATACAATGTTCCTAACTACCTCTTTTGGCTGTTTTCCTGAACGAAGCTTATGAGAGTATACTGCAGAAATAGCAACATACATTTAATTCTTTGTGAGGCACAAATATAATCATTAAAGCATGCAAATCGTATATTTAGTAAGAATATCACAAAATGAAAAAGCATAAATATCAGCTTACATAGAAATAAAAGAAAAATTACAGATTTTTTTCCAATTGTTAATATAATACAGGAGAGGTCTACTTATCTTACTAGTATATTAATTGCTTATCAGTGTTTTGTATGCAATAGCTTTATTCCCACCATAAAGCAATTTGACTACAATAGCCAATTGCTTTTCAGTACTTTACTATGAATCTGTACTATACTGTGCTACTGTATCATCAGATTTCCAGGACAAGGACTTTTTGTTTTGACACCTTTCTCCTATTATTTAGTGCTGTGTATGCTAGAATTGTTCTGGCTGTGTAAATAGCAGTTGACTGTGTGTGCATGTGTACGTGAGAGATGGAGAAAGAGGGAGAGAGATGGAGAAACATGGGGAGAGGGATGGTGCAGAGGGGAGGGAAGGAGAGAAAGGTTACACCCAGACAATAGCTAAAAAAATCCAGGGTTCCCCAAAACAGTGTGCTAATAGGTTTGCTACCTGGCTTGATCATATGGAAGTTGGACACAATATTTACCATAGTCTGCTGGTGGTTAATTTTTCGTTTGAAGAGGAGACTGCAGCTTTGGAGCTACCTAAGAGCTGAATGTCTTATAATGCTGTGTGCTGAGAAGGAATGAGAAGAAATTTAAATATCAAAAAAGCAGAAACAACCCAGCCTTTACCTGCCAAAACTGACATGCTGTTAGTTCTGTGGAGAATGAATATTCAAATCTACCTGCTGCTTTTAATGAATCCTGAGATATCTGCTGCTAACATGGGTATCAGATCAAGTGCTGACTAAATGAATACTGACCACCACAGAGCTGCTGATTAAAGGCCTTTTTACAGGTTGGTCTAATTTAGCACTCTGCATTTTGGAGACACTTTGATAATCCTTTTCTGTAGCAGCAGTATACTAAATGTAAATAGCTAATTCCAGCTTTGTGACTGGATTGTAAAGAAGTTGCCCTACTCTGTCAGCCTTGTAAATAATATATGAATGCTAGCGCAAAACCAAGAAAACCTCGATATCTTTCCTTACTATCAGCTTTCAGAGGAATGATATTCTCACCTGGTATCCTTCAGTTATTCAGATTTCTCGTTTTGATGCTGAAGATTTTGGAAGTAAATAAAGAAATTTTGACTCTCATTGTCTGTGTTACTGTGGAATAGAGTATGATAATGCAATAAGATATAGTAAGAGACAGAAGTGATACCTGTTAGGAAGAAGCCATTACATGAGTTGATAAAATTCTAAGGCAATATTTTTTTTAATTTCTGTAATATTTACATGCATACTACATAACCTTGTACCTCAGACCACTGACATATGCAAATTGCTTGTATATTGACATAGTATTGGTTTAGTAGTGTAAATCAAAGATTCTATAAGGAAATTAGTATTGCATCAACTGAAAACTATTCATCAGTATCCCAATAATAATATATCTGGGGGCAGCCTTAAGAAAACAGTAGAAGGTAGAATTAAAATTAAAAAGAATCAAAACATTTTTGTACATGGAAGTAACTGCTGCTAGTGGAAATCTCTGCTTAGTGTAGGATTACTGGGTTTATGCGGTTGTTTGTTTTTTTTTTTTTTCTTTTCTACTTTTCAGCTACAAGAGTGAATTTTGCCCACCAAGATGCAAACATTGCTTTAGGGTTTGTTCCAGCCCAATTGTTGCCCTAGAGTTGTGGTGTGTTACAGATAAACATGACAATTTCTTGCAGTGATTGGCAAACTGTGTGGATGGGTTGGTACATCTCACTGTTTCTCTAGTTTCAGACCACCTATAAAGAACACAGTAGTAAGTGTACATAAGTGAGAAAGAAAAGAGATGAGGGAAGCACATGGGATCAGGTAGAAATGTCACCCCATATTCACACCCTGACACACAGGCTCAGAGATGAAGTTAACAAGAGGGCCAGGATGAACAAATTGTCCATTTTGCAGCTGACAGAGCTGATGTTCTTGTCCTTGAAAGAAATGCCACAAAGCACTGGCAGCTGTCTTTCTTCTTCTAATCAGTTCCCAAACTCTTCTCTGATTTGCAGCCCCCAGAGAATTTTTTATTGTCATTTCATTTTTTTTTTTTCCTGCTGGCTTTCCCTTCTCTACTCCTTCATGGATTTTTGCCATTTGCCTCGACTTTGTCCCATGGAAAGCACTGAGGATACTTTAATGTGACAATGCATCATCATATTAAAATATCTGTCATGCTGTTAGATTGCTGTATAGAAAATAAAAGATTAATAACATATTTTCAATGTCGTTCATTTCCAGCAAAGTCGTTCTGCCTTGAGAATTGTGTTTTTAGTGATAGGTTGGCAAAATTTACAGGAATTTTTATAGTAAGTTTTACTTGTTTTATAGATAGTTTTACTTGTTATAACAACATGATGGCTTTTATTTGAGTGGACTGTATTAAAGGAAATGGGAAAGGTCTATACAGCTAAAGCAGATCTCAAGTAGAAATCGTTAAACTATAAATAAGAAGATTATTAAGTGTTTTTTCAATTGATGCCTCCAGAGCAACCATCACATTAAACACAATGCAGCCTTAAAGTTGCATTATACATTGATACATCAATAAGTCCTGCCCTCCCTTCTCTTTCCTTCTCCTCCTTCTCCTTCTCTTCCTTCTGTTTCAGGTTTGCCCTAGAAGGGGGAAACCTGACATGAAACAGAAGGGTTACTGACTTTGCTGCAGTAGTGAAAATAAGACAGAGAACCTTCTGATACTGTGTTTTTTAACCTAAGAGTGGATGAGTTATCTCATCCCCCACTCTCATTCTGTTCAGTCTCAGCTTATGCAAGAAGAAGTGAAATGCATAAATTTTTATTATAGATTTCCCAAACGCAAGGGGAGCATTTAAAGGAAATTCTTATTTCACAGCCTTCTGCACAAAATCTTTGCTAACTTCTTTGTGTTCATATATAGTTGTATGTTCTTTTAGGAGGCTTACTGTTAGATCAACAGTAATGCAAGAAAAAGCTGCTGCTTAGCCTTGGCACTTATTTCACTTTTTGTCATGCTAGATCTTACATATTCACGAGGCAAAGAACCTGCTCTTGCCTTGGTAGTTGTGCAGTCCATATCCACCAGAACCTGATAAAACTTGCTAAAACCATTGAAACCCAGAAAAAAGTGACCTTTATATTTCTGTCTTTCTCATTGCACTGCATTTTTTTTACTCTGTAGTGCCTATAACTGTGATAGCCAGTAAAATCTCCACTGAGCTTTAATATGTAGATAAATGACAATGTAAGAACTTTATGATGTGTTTCAACATTGTTAAAAATATATGTATCTATGGAAACTTGTTAAAACAACAGAAAAAATGTTGTTACAAGATGGGAGGTGAGATATAGTCCCTTCAGGCAAAAGCCTACAGTTTCTTGGGTGTAGACCAGACTGCACCAAAAGCAGTGGCTGTTTGTTTTGGGGTAGCTGGTTTTTTTTTTCTGGATAACCTTAATAGAAGTGTTTGTCTAGTAAGGTAAGAACTTTATTTCAGTCCTGTGCAACAACAACCAGTATTTCTTACCTGATTTAATTTTTCTTTGTTGAATTATTTCTACGAATGGGTGTCATAAATTAGTGCCTGAAAGTTGCTAGGTAATGTGTCTGGTGTTTGAAAGAATGGAGTTTAGGGAAGCATTGCACCTTGGCCTTGGCTTCTTATTTGACTCTCATTTTAAACTTTTCTCCCAACACCAAAATTGTAAAAAAAAAAAGATGTTTCTGTTCAGTTAACTCTAAATCATATTCCCATGTTCCAACTTAGACTAAGTTCATTGTTTTACCTGATTATCACATAATCTGGTGATGTCGTTTTTTGTCAATTAAATGTTACATGTATAGAGGGTAAGAAGCAAGTGAAAGGCCAACAATATCTGCATTATATTTCCTCGTCAACATTGGAAATTTATTCTATATTTCATATAATCTCCCATGTTCAGGCTGTGTGTTTCTTCCATTTTTATTATGGTCAGTATTGCAAACAGAATCTGTGGAAACACAGTGTCATAAAATTAGAGCAACAACTGGAGTAACTGCTGTGTAACATGGATACTACAGTGATGAATTGTATTCTGCAGTCAAGGTCTACTTGCTTTTGATGGCCGGTTTAGGTAATTTTCATCCCGCATTTAAGGCAATTGCTTATCCATAATAATATCTGTAGCTAGTTACAAACACACTGCAATAGCTTTGCTGAGGCCGTAACACCCCTTTGTAGCAAACCCTTGTCTGTGACAACAGCTAACATTGCTGGTTTAGGAATTGGCTGGAGGGTCGGGCCCAGAGGGTGGTGGTGAACGGTGCTGCATCCACTTGGTGGCCAGTCACCAGTGGTGTCCCCCAGGGATCAGTGTTGGGCCCAGTCCTGTTTAATATCTCTATTGATGATCTGGATGAGAGGATTGAGTCCACCATCAGCACATTTGCAGATGACACCAAGATGGGGGGTGGTGTCGATCTCCTGAAGGGTAGGAGGGCTCTGCAGAGGGACTTGGGCAGGCTGGATAAATGGGCTGAAACCAATGGTATGATGTTTAAGAAGACCAAGTGCCGGGTCCTGCACTTTGGCCACAACAACCCCCTACAGTGTTACAGGCTGGGGACAGAGTGGCTGGAGAGCAGCCAGGCAGAGAGGGACCTGG
>NW_016690235.1:3506022-3592620 GCF_001604755.1 Lepidothrix coronata | reverse complement strand
CCAGGCAGGAAGGGACCTGGGAGTTTGGATTGACAGGAAGCTGAACATGAGCCAGCAGGTGGCCAGGTGGTCAAGAAGGCCAGTGACATCCTGGTCTGTATGAGCAATAGTGTGTCCAGCAGGAGCAGGGAAGTGATTCTTCCCCTGTACTCAGTGCTGGTGAGGCCACACCTTGAATGCTGTGTCCAGTCCTGGGCCCCTCAGTTCAGGAAGGACATTGAGGGGCTGGAGACTGTCCAAAGAAGGTCAATGAGGCTGGTGAAGGAACTGGAGGCCCTATGAGGAGAGGTTGAGGGAGCTGGGGTTGTTTAGCCTGGAGAAGAGGAGGCTCAGAGGAGACCTCATCACTCTCTACAGCTACCTGAAAAGAGGCTGTATCCAAGTGGGGAGTGGTCTTTTCTCCCAGGCAACCAGCAATAGAACAAGACGGCACGGTCTTAAGCTGTGCCGGGGGGGGGGTCTAGGGTAAATATTAGAATGAAATTCTTTACAGAGTGATCAGACATTGGAATGGGCTGCTCAGGGAGGTGATGGAGTCACCGTCACTGGTGTTATTTAAAAGAGATTGGATGTGGCACTCAGTGCCATGGTTGAGTTGACATGGTGGTGTTGGGTCATGGGTTGGACTCGATGATCTCAGAGGTCTTTTCCAACCTGGTTGATTCTGTGATTCTGTGATTGTTATGGTCTAAGCTAGACATGGAGCGGTACATTCAGGAATACATGCTGCAATGCTAGGGCTTATCTTTCCAAATGAGGTAATCCTTTACCTGACAAGAAGAACATGAATTAATTCTGCTGTCTTCAGAACAGACTCAGATGTACTGCTTTTTTTTGTCAGGGTACTGAAGGATCAGTATTAAGCCTCGTCTGGCCTGATAAACTTGGTTTGCAATCTTGCAGCAAGATTTATTAGTTGTCTACCTGTCTGCACATATAGTATTTGTTTGTCCAGGCATTTTTAAGGTCTTCTGTCTTTTAGTGCATTCAGAATCCTAGTTCTAGCCTGAATATTACTGTCAGTAGTCTTGCCCTCTGTTACTGTTAGTAGTTAATTAGGATAGAATTACCAGACTATTCACCCAGAATTTAAGAAGCAGGAGTTGTCTTAGTGTTGGCTTCTTCTTCTTCATTTGATAAATGTCTGCTGTCACGGTTCAGTAAGGTATGAGCTGCACTCTGTTAATTTTGGCAGTTTGTGTTTGCTGAGGAGGCTTGGCTTGGCCTCCCAAATATTCACCTAATTCCACTTAATTTATTTACTTTCATTAATTTCTTGCATAATTCTGTGATCAACCATGTGGCCATTATTAACACTAATTGGACACATAGCTGAATGCAAAAATTTTTCTTAAGTTGAAGAGAGGAAAATTCTGATTTAGGCTTTTTTCAATTAACTTGACAGATGCATAGATAGCCCTAGATGGGTAGATTCAAAGAACAAAGAATGCTGGCATAAACATAGTGTCACTACTTTTTCCAATTTGCATCTGATGATGTATTTTCAGATAAACAGACCTAATCACTCTCAATTTGATGCAGGGACACTTGTGTCTGAGTTTTTAGTTTTAAAAAAGTACATGAAACAAACTGAAGAAACATGAAGGGACTCATTAATAGAGATATGCCATTTCAATAAGTCCATTGCTAATAATATTTTCCAGTAAAATGGGGGATTTGGGGCCTGTCTGTTTTCCTTTGTCACTTTAAAGTGTAAATGTAAATATTTTTATAACGCTCTGGAATACTAAGTATATTCCTTTGAAGAGTTGTGCAGCATACTTGGATGAAAGACTTTCACGTGTTTAGGTATTGACTACTGTCCTGATGGCCATTGTGCCAGGTGATACCACATTATGCCATTGCCAGGGCAGAGAAGAGGGACTCTCTCTCTCACTTCCAGGAAGGAGGGACATCCCTTTCCAGTGGAATAAAAGCATGACCATTGTTCATTGTCTCATGGTCTGTGGTGAACGTTTTTACATGTGAATCATTCTCTCTTTATGAATACTTTTGTTATTAATAGTGTTGCAGTTACTGATAATTTTCTTATCTCCATGTTGTTTCCAGTAAATTTTTCTTATCTCAACATGATCTTTGCCTTTTGTGGCTCCAGTTCTCCTCTCCAGCCACGTGAAGTAGGGGGCAGAGGGTGGAGGAGAGGGGTATCAAATGAGCAGTGACTTGGAAAGTCTTGGTGGGAGAACTAGGTTAGCGAGTACCGTTCCTAAACCAAGACAACTACTCAGTTGTTTTACTCCTGTTATATGAAGAATAATACGTCTCCTTATGCTTTTACCAGGCCACTTAGAATTTATTTTCAAGTCAAAAAACCCCCAAGCCTTCTTCACCTTTTTGCTAATATACATTCTTTGGGCCTGGCATAAAATCCTATTGTTTTGTTCAGAATCCTTGTCATTAATAACATCTTTTTTGTGAGAGTGAAATATATCAGGAAGCAACATTATCTCTTCTGTCCTGTATATTGAATTTGTGTTCATGCACTCCAATCAGTCCAATGTGTCTTTTCACAGCAGGGGTGAACATAAGCATGTGCTTTCAGGGGTCTTTAAGCAGTAACCAGTAGTATTATCCCTTTATAGTTATATTAATTGGTTGTTTTGTTCAACTCATCATTCTGAAGTTGACTTTTTTGTTCACAGGCTATGTGAGAAAAAGTAAATGGAACATTGATCATAGAAATTTAAGCTTCATGGTTGATAACCATAGTTTAATTTCTAAAATGCTATGCAACATGAAGCTTTTGAAATCAACTGCACTTTATTCCAGCAAAGGGGTCATATAGCTAAAATCTGGGTTGGACAAGATGGGGATATATCCAAAGGTAAGTGTGAAACAAAGATAATTAAAGATCTGAATCCTTTAAAGAAAGCCCGATGGTGGGTTAGCTACTTGTTTCATCCATATCTTTTTTTTTCAGTAGGTATAGTTGTATGGAATAGACAGCAGAAGGTGATTGTCTGTCAGTATGTTACCCTGGTGGCCTTCCTGAATTTCTTGGCCCAGCCACCAATAAACTTTTAGCATTTGACACACAGCTTAATACATGCAGCTGCATGCCAAGTTTCTCCAACCAAAACAGTGCATCATGTACAGTAAAAAGAAATAAATGTCTAAAAGCATGACAAAAATATCCTCTGCAGCTGTAGAACAATGATAAGCTTATTCTTTTCAGAAAGGAAAGATTTTTTATTTCAAGTTCAATACTCTTTAATGTTTTGGACAAAAACTCAAAAGGACAGCAGCCAAGTGATGAGAGGAGTTCTGTTTGGACAGACTACTAGAAATTATTTTGAAGACTGTCAGGTTTAATGTACTGAAATACATATAATACTGGAAGTGAAGCTCTGCCTTTCTGACATTCTATTAGTGATCATAAACAAGACAGAAAAAAAGGACATATGGAGAGATGAACCACTTAGTCTTGATGAGCACCAAAAATTTGAATTCTTCAGCTACATTTTAAGACAAAACAAGAAAGAAATACTGGTTTTTCATGCCTTGAAAGTTCAACAAGGTACTTTACTTTAGAAGATTCCTAAGAGTTTATGTTACAAATGAAAGACGATAGGAAAGATAACAAAACAGGAACCAAATTGCTGATTCTGTCTGGGAAGATGAATTGAGACTATCAAAAATTATCAAGTTTTGCTGATAAAAATAGATCTCCATCTCACTCCTCTGTACCGAGCTTTTGATTCATGTGGAGTTTTGCCTTCTACTTTTGATGGTGTTGATCTTATTCTTACAGGATAACACATTAGCATGGACTCTGTGCTTCATTGTAGAGATACATTAATCCAAATTTTAGCTTCCCAGTAACTGAGTTAAAACAGGATGAAAGTAGTCTTTGTTCATTTAAGTCACAGTATGTATTCTGTCTCCAAGAAATCTGTATAGCAGTCTTTGGGAACAAGAAAAAACTTTTGCATGGAGGTTTGTCATATGCCCATAGTCAATGATAACAAGCAAAATGAAATCAAACTGCAATGTAATTTTTAAAATGTATTAAAAAATAAATTGCAACTGTACAAATAAGGAAGTACTTGATTAGCACATCTGTGTGAAGTAGCTTACTCAGTCAAGTAAGGTGTAAGTGCAGCTAATTTGCATTAAGGTAATGGGATTAATGAATGACTCAGGTCTCTTTGGATCATACTTTTCGCTGTCACCCCCATTTAAAAAAAATTCTCCTCTTCAGGTGGAAATTGTCAGCTGGAGAAATGTAGAACAGCTCAGAAAATAGAAGAAGGTATTTTAATTGGAGAATTTGTTCTGCCATATTTATCCCTTAAAGATGAGGGTGAGAATTACAGTAATCCTTATGTTTTATATATACTAAAATTGTGATTCTGCATCTATGTACATAGGTATAACAAGTATAGTAATGTAAAGGAAGAAATCTTTCAAACCTAGTCAGTGGAGCTTGAATTGTCTCTGTTTTTTCTGTTGCTTGAAGTTCATGTGCGAACAAAGCACCCAAGGTGGGGTCTCTTGTTCTCAAGCATCCCAGATTTTAGTATCTTATTGTGCAAACCAGCAATACATGAAAATGTCACCATAGCTGGGGTTGTCTCCAAACCTCACCTTAAAAATATTCCCTCTGGAGCCCATAGGAAGCATGAAGCTGCACCACGTTGGTCTGTAGGCCAGTCCAAATTCTACATGGTTTGCATGAACTGGAACAACCAAGTCAAGCTGGATCTTAGCTTGTCCCAGTAACCAAGGTTTAACTGGTTTAACATAAGCTAATTCAGCCTTGTTTGGATTTTTGTGGAGACACTGAATGTCCTTGCACCAAAAGCCCCAATGTGCTCTCTAGGACTCTGGATAGCCTGGGTTTTCAATTACCTTCATATTGTCCGAGTTAATAGAGTTGGCCATAGAGTGCCAGAAACACTGACACCATAGAATCATAGGATCTTTTGGGAAAGAAAGCGGAGCAAACCAGGATTTTCTCCTATACTGTTCTTCTCAAGTGTAGGCCTAAAGAGTACAGATAAAGTCAACAATGTAGAACATCTTTTGTATGAAGAGATACTGAATAGGTTATGATCTAGACATACCATAAAACTGAATGGTGTGAAGTCAAGGAGAGCATCATTATTTTCTGTTTCCCACAACACAAAAACAAAAAAAGCATCAGATGGTCTTGTTGCATAAGGTTTTTAGAATGTTTGAAAGGTACTTATTCCTATAATATATCATATACCTTATTCCAATGTATATACAGGCTTTATGTTGAAAAAATAATCATTGTAATTGTGTCCAGTGCAGACAGACAAAACTGTTGCTGTTTCAAAGCTCACCAGTTTTCCCAAAGTTTACATCTTTTAATCTTCATGTCCATATTATCTTATTTGGAAGGGATAGAAATACTGAATATCTGTGTCTACCTTTCTTCTTGCCACAAATTATAAGTTGGGTTTTTTTTAAAGTTTCCAGCTAAGGTCAAAATACAAATCTGAAATAGCAACTCGAGAAAGCAGAGCTCTTACAGTGAGGTTTCATTTATAATTTTAAGGCTGCTGCTGAACTGCTTCGATGTTGCATGATTGGATATGACAAGTGCTGGGTGGCTGACAGTCTTGCCAGAAAACACATCCCACTTTAGCCAACAGCTCTTGGGTGTGTGGTAGGAATTTCTTTGTGTATCTATCTATCTTCTGGTAGGTAAGAATTGGATTAGAATACCTTAAATTAATTTGGGTGATCCCAGTGGTCCATGTGAATCAGTTTGCTGGATTGTATGCTGCGACAATATCATAAGAAGTGATGGACATTTCAGAGTTGTAGTGTTTTCACCTGGATTTAGCACCTTCCTTAGCCACGATCCATCATGAAATGGCATCTGTCCATTTAACAGATTTCCATTTTTTAGGTTAGGAAATTCCTTAAATGTCATTCTACTGTGTCTTACCAGTTTTCTCTTTTCAGTGAGACAGCTTGTATAAAACCATCAGTTGCTATAAAAAAATAAGTTGTCTGTATGGCTGTGATAAATCCTTTAAAATGCCACTAACCCCAAGAACAGCAATATCCCTGCTGTTTTAATCTGGTCTGTCCTTGCCACTCAACGCAGTCCCATCCTTTTAATAAATTTTAATCTAGTTTCTCATATCTATGAAATGCATGTTTAAAAAGTTCCATCTGTGTACTGACATATATGTATTTATGTATGTACACATATATATGCACAGATGCATATGTATATGTTTGTCATGTATGTATTTATGTGTATATGTGTTTAGGCCAAGCCTAGTTTACACAGCTTTGTAAAGGTTTACACACAGCTGATATAAGCTAGAATAGCAATTGCAAATAACAAGAGTGGTCATTTGTTTTCATGCAATGATAATTATGGTGAAGACCACATCATATATACATATATACATATATATATATATATATATATATATTCATGAAGTCTGCACAGACTTTTTCTGGAATTTGTTGTTCATAATTAACCCTTTTAATAAACAAGAAGGAAAATGTTCCCTTTTTAAAGGAATTCAATTTTGGAATTATTTTTCATCAGTAGCAGAGTTTTCTGGATTTGGAACATGGACTCTCTATGTACTCTAGCAGTACAATACATGCTGTGGATCAATTCATAGATTACTTATGTGTTGGTTAACCTTCTGTATATATTCATGGATTTTCATTGATACTGGTTTCATAATATAGATCACTTGTTTTAGTATCCTAAGAACTCCAGAAGCACTGATGAAAGCTTATTTGCAACACCCCTGTAGATGAGGGATGTCGAAAAGGAAATACAGAAATTTATTCACTGTGTTTACATAAAAGAGCTGAATTGTGTTACATGTCACTGAAAGCTTTGTAAACGTGTACATGTCTGTTCTAAATGTATTGATTCTAAAATCAGGTTATCCTTGACCATCATGATTTGGAACTTCTATCTTTATTTAGGGCTTTTGTGAATAAAGGCCAAAGTGCAGTAATAGGTGCTAATATTTATAAAACAGAACATCAAACTTTTTTCCATTACCCTCCTAATGTGAAGAAAGAAAGTGCAATCAGTACCATCAAGAATGAGACTCATTTTATCCTGTGTCTTGGTCTTGTTTAGAAATTCCATTTTATTTTCAGATGTTGATCACTCTTCGTATGTCTCTGCAAGTTAAACAAATATAGCATTAATATCTTATTTAAGTAGCTTAGAATGGAAAGCATGAAGATATATGTTTAAAGATTTTTTTTATTTTTTTGCTTTTTTTTCTGTAATGAACTAGATACTGGACCAAGAATAAAATTAAAAGTTTTCATTCAGTTTTCTATGAGTTATTATACTGTTTCATAGTATTTTAATGTTTTTTCTTGGGATCGTAGGGGCAGTTAGGTTTTTTTGTTTTCCTTTTTGCAAATACAACTGGAAAAACAGGAAATGTCAGGAATGTTATGCAAACTCATATGTTTATTCTAAAAATGTCTGTACTTTGCTACAAAATAGCAGTAATTGAGCAGTCTAGTTTTACCTGATCCTACACTGAATGAAGCTCTGGAATCATGAAAATTGGCTGCACTTCTGTCATTCTTTCCCCTCTGTTTGGATGTCCCATAAGGAATGTTTCAAATTTCAATCCTGTGCCCAGTTCTGTCAGCCCAAATCTGAGTTAACTGTGTAGAGTCTGTTGGAGAGCAGTGGGGGGTTATTTCTTCAGGTACAAACAAATGCTGGCAAAGCTGCTTGGTTACTTTTTAGTACATAGTTAAGGACGTTCAACACATTTGTTTACAGAAGTTTAGTCACTCAATATGTTCATGCATTTCCATAGCACTTAACAGACTTTGTAGGTCTTATTCATTACATTCAGGACACGTCAATGCAGTAGAGCTAGCTGGAACAAGAAAAAATTTATTAGCATTTAATTAGAGATTGTTGGAAACAACAAAATGCCTGACTTCTGTGTTGCAACTGACAAGTGTCCCTAAATAAGTGTGAAAATATTTATGCAAGGTTATCCTTGAGCTTTGTATTTGAATTTGATTTCAGCTTAGGGTCTTCCTTGTCATGGGCTTCCTCTGCTTCTGTGTTAACATTTTTGCTTTAAGACCTTCATGTGCTCAGTATTCCTGAGCCTACAATTTTTTATTTTAGAAATAAGCAGGTTTTGCCAAAAGCTGCTATTGATCATTACTAGCTTTAGTACAGCAATTCAGGTTTTAAAACTCATAAATTCCAATTGCAATTTTTTTAGTCTTCAGGTATACCCTTTAACTTTCTTTGGTCCAGTTGTTCTTTGCTTCAGCGTATGAAAGATACATCATTCTTTTCATTGTATACCCATTCCTTATATTTCTATGACACAGAATTACAAGTTGCCGCCTTCTAGTTGTCACCACGCCTCAGTTTGCTGATGCCGTAATTGGCAGTCTCATGCAAGTTCATGAACATCTTCTCTGTATTGGAATTAAGTTATTTTGTTTTAATGCTTTCAAGTGCTTATATTATTTTTCCTCCTGAGTTCATTTCCCTTTCCCCACATGACATTTTTTAGAGGAACAGGATTTGATGTTGGTTTCCTGTAAAATTCATCCTGTTGTCCAATAAAACATATACTGTTAGCTGGCTTGTAGGCATGGGGACATGCTTATAACTAAGCACATATTTAGTAAGCTTGCTATATTCTGAATATTGAGATGATTGTTTTGAGTAGTTTCCAAAGTGATCTATGTGTCTAAAGTTTAATGGCCCAGAACTGAGGTTCTTTTCCTTCAGATTGCACTCCTACTGGTAAATTAGAACTGTCTTCTGTTTAAGAAATGTTTATGATTATTATGATTATTATGAATATTTGAAATAGTTANGAATTGTACTTTTCTTAGAATCTGAATCAAGTGTTTTAGATATGGCAAGCACATTGACAAACTCTTTTGGCAAATTGCAACAGGTAGCACTGAGAAAGGATATCATTAATACTTCTGTAGTTTTATTTCTGTAGCACTAAACACATTATTTTGACTTTATGTCAGGTGCATAGTGTGCTGCAAAAATTTGGGGGTTTGCCTGGATTTGTTCAATTTCTGATAAAAAAAAAAATACCAAATAACCAATGTACCCTGCTATTCCTGCTAAAAAATTACTAATCTCCTCAGAAGTGATCCTATTGAGGGGTCATGCAGAGGTACAGTTTGATTCATGACCTCCCACATGCCTCCTAAGCTGCAGGTTGCCTGCTCTTCATCTGACTCATTGCCTGTGAAGTGTGTCACAATACTTCCAACTTTATTGTTTGTTTGAATAACAGACAAGCTGCAATCTAGAAAGAATTTTAGTTTATTTTTGTGAAATCAAACATTAAAGTTCTTGGCTCGTAAAGTTCCAGGAGAGAAACATAAGGTGAGAAAATGAACATAACTCTTCTTTCTCAGTTTCTTTCACATCCTTGAAATGCATTTTGACTGGATTACTCAAAGACAACAATTCACCAAGCAGCAGCTTTCCTTCTGATTTCTGTCCCTCAGGGAAAAACCTGAGTTAGTATAGTGTCAGATTAAGGCTAGTGACTTTTACTGCCCTCCTCCTCCCATGTGGTCTTGAGCAGCTGCTCATGGCAGTACCGTATTGCACCTCTAGTTCCAATTACATTTAATTTGTCTTTTTTTAAAAAAAATTAGTTTCATGATTTTTTCATCAAGCTGATTTGCTATCCTCCATCTTTTGTGCCACATTGCTACAGACAGTTTGATTTTTGGCCCAAACTGATACAAAGTAAATCAACAGGCCTGGACAGTATGTATTCAAAATGCCTAGTATACTTCATGGATTGTAGCACTGCAGAACAATTCAAGATGATGGGGATCTCCAGAGGTCTCCAGTCCAACGCTGCCCAGGGCAGGCTCAGCTGTGGGTCAGACCAAATTGCTGGGGGCTTTGTTCTGTGGTAGCTGGAAACTTTCTGCCTGCACAGGACAGGGCTACCCTTTGTTCCTGCCCTGGTTACCTGAGGCGGCCCATTGACCTCTTCATACAACAGTCTGTACAGAAGGCCTGCCCACACACATATGGACTTGTCTGCTGTCCCAGCGTGGTGTCACCTGCAAACCTGAAGGTGCACTTCACCGGTTATGGATAGAGATGTTAAACAGAACAAACCCCAGGGCAGACCCTGTGAGACCCCACAGGGCACCAGCATCCAAGCAGATATGGCCCAGTGACCATCACCTCTGAGCCCAACCACCCAACCCTTTTTTCACCTGCTGTGGGGTACCCACCCACATCTTGGCTACAGGGACATTGTGGGAAAGCACTGGAAGCCTTGCTGAAGTCAACCTAAGTAGCCCTTGCTTTCTGCGTGTCCACAAATTCAGTCAATTTATCACAGAAGGTAACCAGCTGATTCAGGCATCAGTCACTTTTGGTCAAACCCCCACAGCAGTTCCCCATCACCTTCTTCTCCCTCATGTTCAGAAATGTGCTCCAAGAGGACCTCCTCCATAATTTTCCCAGGGACCAAAGTAAAGCTTGTAGGATGATCCATCATTGGCTTTCTCCCCGTGGACAGAGTTCTCCTGCAGGACTTTTCTTGTTGAAGAATGGCTTCCAAGCACATCAGCCAGCTTTCTTAGCACAGCTGGATGCAGCCCATGAGCTTATCGAGAGCTCACAAATAATTCTGGACTCATCTTCCTCTGGTTACCCTCCTGTGGTCATCCTCCTTGCTCTTGAATCTCATCCTTAAGTAGAGAGAGATACCTTGTTAATGAATACCAAGACAAAAGGCATTCCCTCATTAAGCCAGGCTCATCTGCCACTGTGTGGGAGCCCTATGTGTTTGGGCTATTCTATCACAATGAGAATGAACTCCATGTCTTCCTCTTCCCTGTCTACCTGTACTGTAGGGTTTTTACTCATCCACTGGTTACTTCAATATGAGCTTTCCCTTAGTCACTGTGGTTTTGTTTCCCCATCCATGTAACTACCCTGTGGTGGGAGCCCTGACACCCTGCAATACTGTTCCTGGGGTTTCTTTTGCTCCCATTTCACAGCATCCTTTTCTTTCCACTCAATCCATCATCTCTTTACTAGTCTCTGGGTTGTCATCTGTCTTCCCTATTATTTCTGTTTAAAAGATTTCTCAGTGTGATTTAATCTTTCCACAGAAATCATACGTTCCACATTATTAACACCAAGGAGAGATTTGGGTTTTATACAGTTTCCTCCCTCCTACTGAGAGACTGCTGGAGATGTTGTTCCCCACATGAAGTCTTGTTTATGGCTTCTGAAGTCATGATGCCACCCTGTGTACAGCAGCAATATTTAGAATTTTAGAACAGATGCAAACTCAGTAGAGAAGGAAAGACTGTGAGTAGTTGTTTATAGCTGATAAAGCCTGACAATCATTTCCTGAAAACTTTCTGATTCTGTCATATTTTTGTGATTATAGTCTTGAAACTCTCAACCTTTCATTGCTGTGTGAATTTTTAATAGGTTCTGTAGAGGTTTGTATTTAAAATCTCCTGTTTTCATAGTTTAAGCTTTTTTAATTTCTTTACTTCTTTTTTTCCTGCCGAAATGGAATATTTATATGTATAAGTTCTTATTAAGAAGTGACATGAACAAATTTAAGCGCATATGCATAATTTTGAGGGCTTTGTAATTTAAAGTGTGGTCATTGCCATGATATTCTCATTTTTTTCTATAGATAGATCCATGCACAGGATTTCTTTCCATGTATAGAAAATCTCATGAACAGCACTAATGAGTTAATTCTCAATTTACTGCCAAGCTGGGGACTAAAGTTTTAATTTTGAAAATACATTTACAGAAATCCAGTGTCAAGTATTACCATTAAAAATTTCCAATTTCATGAGACATCAGATGATGTTTTAGCTAAATCCCCTGCTTACTCAAGAAATGTCAATAGAAAGTGTTCTAGTGGTGCAGCTGCCCCTACATAATCAGCTGGTTCTGCCTACTTTTGTCTTAGATCAGCAACTCTAGAAAATCTTGAACATTTCAGATTGCAGTCAGGTGGCTATTCTCACTAGAAAGTTATGCAACTACTATATCAAAACTCCTGTTTCATAACTTATGGAACCTCATAACTTGTGGAACCTGGGTTTTGGCAGTAACAAAGTCTTTTGAATGAAAATTTGAATTGTTTTACAGCCAGTCCCAGTTTTTAAAAATTTTTATTTTTCTTTCTGACTTTGACATTACAGTTGCAGTAGAGGATTGGGAGGAAAAATCTGATCTAGCTTCCATTTTAGATTTTTCCTGTAATGTCTTCAGCTGAGTCAGGAAGTTCTCTTAGTGTTAAATCACTGATAGTGCAGATCATACTCAAAATGTTGGAATCAACTTGAAGTGATCACACCAAGTGATTTCAGCAATGAACGTGCTTTTGTGATTTCATGGGTTTGACCTCAGCCTCCATGCTGTCTTACAGACTACAGAAATTTTCACCTACATTCATGCACACTCACAGCTACAGAAAAGACCTGTTTAAAAGCCTTTTATGACCTGAAAAGTTTAACAGTCCTAATGTGAAATTAGAGGGACTGTGTTCCTGCCCATAAGAAGAGGATAAAGACTTGACACTGGAAGACTGAGATGAATATGTCTGACGTTTGTGCAAGGTTGTTGATTCTTCCACTTTAATAAGATGAATAAAGTCTGCAGAGTGGTTCAAATATACATATATCTATACATATATGTATATAAGTAGTTTCAGTTGCCAAATGAAAAAATAGCAAGAATTATTTCCAGTTCTAATAGTGTGCTGTTTGCTGTCAATTTTTTCATGAATGGAGTAGCTTATTTCAGGCAATAAATTGCTCCCACACTCTTTGTTATACTCCAGGTGTCCTGTACTCAAGCATGCTTTTATGGCCCCTAAGGAATTATGATATATTTCTGTTACTTAACTGAATGAATACGGCAGCTCCTTGAATCATGCTCCCTATGCGAATTACGAACTGAGAACTTCCCTTCTGCTGCATTTGTAGGAAATCATTCCTGTGAGCAAACAAAAATCTGCAGAAAGTGATTACAACTAATATGAAAATAATGGGACTTGTTTGCATAATAAGAGTAATTTAAACAATTGAAAATTTTTAGTCTTTGCTCCCGTGCCTTCCCGTGGAATCTCAGATTTATTTATTTAATCTCAGAAGAATGGGGAGGATTTATTTGTGTAATGTCTGCTGATGCTGTAACCACTAGTGCTAATAATTGTTGTTATTATATTAGATGGGTTGGTTGAGTTCTCCCTTCCTACTTGTAAGTTGTGGCACAGTCATCTGCTATCTCTTCCATTTTATCCTTTTGACCTCTGTATAATTAGATGGTCTAGGGTACTTAAATGAAAAATTACACCCATGCTGAGTGTAGAGAGATGGTGTGTTAGATCATAACACTGCAGTTACATGAAATGGAGCAAGGCAGTTTAGCGACCCAGAGCTGCAGAAGGGGGCAATCCCTTTCACAGGCTTCTCTACACTAATGCTGCCTTTCCAAAGCTACCTGTTCTGGGAGCTTACCTCCTGCAGCTTCCAACTGCCATTGGTTTTCTGGCTCTGCTCCTGATCAGACTCCTCCATAGGCTGACACAGTTTACTAATGTATTAGAAAACTAGCCTAGCTGACCTGCTTAGCAGAGTTTATTCACCAGACTTGTTAACAGGGATCTTCAGTTGAAGGAAGGTCAGTGGCAGGGGTGCACAACTGTGAACACTGGGAAGCAGGAAAGGAAGAAAGGGGAGGAAGTGGAAATGGATCCTTTCCCATGCAAGTAGCTGTGAGCTGGTAACCAACTGCTGATGAGCAATGTGGATTGGCTGGTGCAGGTATGGGGACAACCTGCTCCACCGGGGCCATACCTCTTCCAGTGGAGAGGTCATTACAAAGTGACTTTACATGGTAACATACAAATCAGTATTTAAATTTTATGTTGTGCCAGGACCCAGCAGCTGTGTTATAATCTATATTATATTATATCAGCCAGACTTGAATAACACGATGCCCTCTTAAAACTTGTGTGCGTTCTATACGTCAAGTATCGGACAAGATTTCCAGTGCTCCTCTGGTGTGTGCTTATTTCAATCCCAGGGAGAACTGAGGTTATGCATCCTACTGCAACATAATCAAGCAATGAGGACTGAAGCAAAAAAATTAGGTTACATTGTGATTTATATCTCTGTCAGCCCAGTCTTGGTGTATCAGCTTGAGACAGTGATCACAAAAGGCACATTTTTCAGATGCTGCAATAAATATTTAGGACTGACATCATATCACCTTTATTTTCCTTGTACATAATTCTTTCTGAGGGGATAACTGTAATCTGAGTGCATCTCATTTCTTCTGTTTTGCTGGTCATTCTCCTGTGCACTGTTTTTTCTTTCTCTCTATGACCTTCTTGCTTGTGGTGTTTTGCAAAGTTAGGGAACACCATGGCTCTTTTTTATGTTCTACAGGAAATATACATATATTTTCTTTTTCTTGTAAAAACCTTTTCTTACTCAAAATAACTGCCTTTCATTATTTACAATCTGTGGTAAAATGCATAAAGCACTTCACAAAACAAATAAGGCAAAATCTTTGCACTTCAGAGAGCACTATTTTATGATCTCCAACAAGCTACAGAAAATAAACAAAGGTGTTGTTAGTAGTGTATAGCTGTAATCCTACAGCAGTTAAGATTATTGTGAACTTCATCATTAATTTAAATTAATCAAAAATTAACTCATATAGACTTATGATGGAGTTCAGAGGAGACTAAATAAGTTTTCTTTCTTGGTTTTCTTAGAAACTGTGTAACAGGTTTGCTTGTGAGCTAAAATAAATTAGGGATGTTAGCATTTTGGCAGACTAGGCTGGTTTTACCAAAAGTGGTCTCTATAACTTCAGGTGAATTAAAGTCTGCAGTCACTCCTTTAAAGTTAGCTTGATACTGTGTTTCTGCTAGTTCTCAGTACTTTTGTCAACCAGTCCTAAAAGCTGATTTTTTTCCTTTCCATTTTCCATCTTAATCCCACTAAAACACCTTGTGAAATCAGAATGTGTGTAGCTGGTTTCTGAGAATTCAAACAGGGATTTAGGAGAATTTTAAGTAGTACTACAAATGTGTAATACATGAGTAGAAATATACAGGAACCAAAGATTAGATGGTTTTGCATGGATTTTGTACCAGTGTATCTGCACTGAAAATAGTTAGATTTATCTGAGATACAGAAAGGGAGGTGACTAAAGAGACCTTGAAGGGTTTCAAGCCCTGGCTTGAATAAAGCTTTGTGCATCCTGGTCTGACCTCGCAGTTGAGCCTTGTCTGGACAATGGGCTATACTGGAGACATCCTGTGAGCCCACATACAAAAATAACAAAACCCTGAAACACATGTACATACATAAAAAGAACTGAATCTCCCAGCATAACTCTTCAAAGCAACTTCATGATCAACAAGCCAGCCTCACCTCTGTGACTGGTAAGATCATGGAGCAGATCCTCCTGGAAATGATGTTGAAATATATGGAACAAAGAGAGATGATCAGACACCAGCATGGCTTAACCAAAAGCATTTTGAACCTAACTAATCTAGTGGCCTTCTATGATGACATTACTTCATTAGCATGCAAGAGAAGAGCTACAGATGTCATCTACCTTGATTTTTGTAAGGTCTTTTAGGTAGTCCCCCACAATATTATTGCCACTAAATTGCAGAGATAAGAGTTTGATGGATTGAGTGTTAAATGGATGAGTTGGCTGGACAGCAATGTCCAAAGAGTTACAGTGAATGTCTTAATGTCCAAGTGGGAATCAGTAATTACTGATGTCCCTCAAGGGTCAGTAGAGGGACCTATACTGTCAACACACAGCTGGATTATCACATCATGCAGTGGATGAGCAATTGGCTCATGGGTTGAGCACAGAGGGTTATAGTGAATGGGGTAACATCAGACTGGCCACCTATCAGTAGTGGGGTTCCACAGGGCTCCCTTTTTGGCCTTGTGCTCTTCAACATCTTCATAAATGACTTGGACACAGGACTGGAGAGGGAACTAAGCAAATTTGGAGAGGACTCAAAACGTGGAGAAGCTGTTGACTCCCTTGAAGTCAGGGAGGCCCTGCAGAGATACCTGGAAAAATTAGAGGACTGGGCAATACCAACCGTGTGAAGTTCTACAAGGGGAAGTGCTGGATTCTGCCCCTGGGATGGGGCAATCCCAGATGTTCATACAGACTGGCGAATGAGATGCTGGAAAACAAGTCTGTGGAAAGGGAGCTGGTCGATGGCAAGTTGAATCTGAGTCAGCAGTGCCCTGTGAGCCAGGAGGGACAACCATGTCCTGGGGGGGGTGGGCATCAGGGAAAGCATCACCAGCTGGTAGAGGGAGGGGATTGTCCTTCTCTGCTCTGCACTGGGGAGGCCTCACCTGGAATATTGTGTACAGTTTGGAGCACCACAATGTAAGACATTAAGCTGTTGGAGACCGTCCAAAGGAGGGCAATGAAGATGGTGAAGGGCCTTGAGGGGAAGCCATACAAGGAGTAGCTCAGGTCCCTTGGTCTGTTCAGCCTGGAGAGGAGGAGTCTAAGGGGAGACCTCATCACAGTGTACAACTTCCTCGTGAGGGGAAGAGGAGGGGCAGACACTGATCTCTTCTCTGTGGTGACCAGTGACAGAACCTGAGGGAATGGCCTGAAGTTGTGTCAGGAGAGGTTTAGGCTGGACGTTAGAAAAAGGTTCTTCACCTACAGGATGGTTTGGTGACGGAACAGGCTCCCCCATGAAGTGGTCACAGTACTAAGCCTGACAGATTTCAAGAAGCATTTGGATAACGCTTTCAGACACAGTGTGACTCTTGGGGGGTGGTCTTGTGTAGGGCTAAGAGTTGGACTTGGTGATCCTTGTGGGTCCCTTCTAACTCAGCATATTCTTTGATTCTGTGATCTTCTTCAAGGACATAGAGGGATCGAGTATGCCCCCCACAAGTTTGCAGATGACACCAAGCTTTGTCATGGTCAACACACTGGAGGGAAGGGATGCCATCCAGAAGGACCCTGACAAGCTTGACAAGTGACCCCGTACAAACCTCTTGATGTTCAACAAGGCCAAGTGCAAAGTGGGTGCCAAGTGCCACCTGGGTCAGGGCAACCCCCAGTATCAGTACAGGCTGAGCAATGAAACACTGAGAGCAGCACTGCTGAGAAGGGTTACTGATGGCTGCGAAATTGGACATGACTCACTAAGGCGTACTCACGATCCAGAAAGCTAGCTGTATCTTGGACTGCATCAAAAGCAGCATGGCCAGCAGACCGAGGAAGATGATTCTACTCTGATGAGACCCCATCTGGAGTACTGCATCCATGTCTGGTGTCCCCAGCGCAAGAAAGATGTGAACCTGTTGGAGCAGCTCCAGGCCTGGAGAAGAGAAGGCTCTGGGAAAATCTCATTTCAGTCTTTCAGTACTTAAAGACAGTTTGTAGAAAAGATGGAGAGAGACTTTTAACTAAGGCCTATAGTGAGAAGACAAGGGAAAATGGTTTTAAACAGAAAGAGGCTAGATTTAGATTGGAAACAAGAAAGAATTTTTTTTATGAGGAAGGTGAAACACTGTCATAGGCTACACAGAGAAGTTGTTGATGCCCCGTTCCTGGAAGTCTTCAAAGTCAGACTGGGTGGGGCTTTGAGCAACTTGATCTAGTAAAAGATCCACCATGGCAGATGGTTTAGATTAGATGGTCTTGGAAGTTGAATCCCCTCCAGTCCCCACTATTCCATGATTCTATGGTGCTTTCCTATAGAAAGAAAGATGGTAGTACAGCTACTTAATTTCCTGTCTTTCAGTAATCTTTACTTACTTTGAGATTTTCAAATCTGACTGCACATTAAGACCTAATTTAGATGCAGCCAACCTGGCAGTATGAATATGCTCAGTTGACTTCTCCTTTCACTCACTCACAAGCTTCTCCCTCACTGCTCCTCATACCCATATTTTCCATTTCTCCAATGCCATGACTGCTAGGACTTTTGTCCCTAATCCTTTGCTCTTCTCACTATGCTCTTGTCTTTTTAAGAGCCAACACACAGGTCTGCTAACCAATTTTCTTTTCCTCATACTTTTTGAAATAATATAGATATGCTACTGTAAATAAAACATGGTCTCTGAACTCACATCACATTATTAAGTAAGTTTTCTGATTTTACATTTGGCAGAAAACCTTAACAAGTTTACCACATTTAATTTCAAAGTTTGTACCCAAATAGTCGGGGATGTTGACTTCAGTGCTAGTTTACTTACTTCTACTTTTACATATTATTTGTCATAAATCTCTTTTTAAGTGAGATTCCTCTCTAAAAGAATAGCACAAAACAACCATGCATCAGGACTGCCTGTTGATCTTCATTTTTCTCTTTGCTCTCTAGGACATTAACAAAGTTGCCATACTTGTTTGAGTTTCTCTCTTCTTAAAGGCAGATGGAAAAAACCAGGAAAGAAACTGGAGGCGGGGAAGGGAGTGTGTGGTCATATGGGTGTGTGTCTGTTCTCTCTTTTGGCCTCAGTAACTTCTTCTGAAACAAAACTGTCCCTGGAAGGTGCAAATAGCGCTGACTGGAAAGGAACTGTGAATGAAAAGCTGATTACAGTAAATCTCACTGGTTTTTGTACAGAAAGTAATATCTTACATTCTTCATGCATTTTTTGAACACGAAAAGACAAGTAAATCCTCTCTATAGGTTAACTCCAGCATGTTTTGAATATATTTATTTGTTCATCGCAATAAATACTGCAGTTCTGATACAAAATCTGTTAAATAGCTAACAATCATTTTATGTGAACCCACGTTTTGTAGATAATGATGTCAGACAATGCTCCGTTGTTTATTATAATGACAAATAAGCTTATTTGAAAAATTTTAGAAAGAAATGAAGTCTTAGTTCTTTTTGCAAGCATACTGAATTTGAACTGGTTTTAATTTTTTCTTTTTTTTTTTTCTTCATATGAAAATGTTTTCAGAAAGTTTTCTTTTTTTGGCATATTATAGGCTTTCAAGCATGATTGGAATTCTGCATAGCATCATAGTTCTGATTTGCAAGTCCTCTTAGAGACACTATTCAACTGTAAATTAATTATGGAAAATAATGGGACTCTATAATTAAGATTTGGCAAAAGTCAGTAAGATTATTTTCTATTGTATTTTAAAACACTTTTTATATTAAATGAATATACTTGAAAAAGAGGGTTGTATTTTTCTGTACCTGAATTTCTGAGTCATTCATATGCTGCTAAATAAGCTGCTGAAGTGTCTAGTAACATTGTGACTCTGGAAAATATGACCTTGACTGAAAAGGAGTCATTTTTTTCCTAAGTGTTCTGCTTCCTATCACGGTTGATACAAATCAGCAATAGAACAGCAACAGCACTTCTTGTTAGGCTTTATTAGCAATGGAAAGATACTCTTAACTGTGGAGTGTCAATCACTGAGTCTCAGCTCGTTTCTGGTTCTTCTAGGCAATGTGGAGAAGCCAATCACTGTTGGTAGCCTTGCTAGCAATTTAAAAATATATCACAAAGAGGGTGCATGTGTTTTACTGAAATCACTACAAGCTGATAAACCCATGTTTATTTGTCACAGTGAAAATAATGCACAATGATATTTTGTGAAATTAATTATTATTTTGTTTTAAACACAGATGTCTGAGGCACACTGACAGTATTATTAGCTTTTCAGACATAGTGACAAAAAATACAACAGCAGCATAAAACCACTTATTTTTACTTATGCAAATGTTAAGCAGATGGCTCAGCTTCTTCTCTGTGATGGTTATGTGCTCTCTGGTTTTGACATTGTGCAGTGATAAAGACTACAGCATACAGAGCACATAGATGTACCACCCTACATTTTCACTCTATGCATGACAAGCAATGTGTGCGTAAATAATATTAATAAAATACTGTTCTTAGTAAAATATTTTTTTATTGGTATTTAGTCATAAAACTTAAATGCATTGTTAAAAGTCTCACGTACTCATTTTTTTTTACAGGAGACTAGACAAACAAAACCAATGTTTTTAGAAAAGTACAAAGCCTACTAATTTATTTGCATTAAAAAATGCCAGTTAGCAGTTCTTTACCTAAAATTTTGTTTGTGATTCAAGTTCATCATGAATACTAAATGTGGTCAGTCTTTTGTATGGTCTTTGCATGGATTCAAATGTTGTCCTTAAGTCATCGTCATCATGGCTGGGCTTCGCAAATGAAGATTTAGGAAGGCTCTATCCACATTTGCTACAAGCACACTGGTGGCTAAAAATGCCAATATGAGATAGACATGTCCAATTGCAAAAGGCACAGCAGAAAGACTCCTTAGGTGGAATATTCTGCAAGACATGGTTCTTTCTGTGTTGTCTTTTCTCCTCAAGGGTGACCCTGCGTGTGATCTCGAAGGAGACAGCTGCGTTATAGATGGTGTGTCTCCAGACCTCCCGATTGGAGGCCAGAGTAGACCAGTTATGTTGATCAATGTGGCCAAGGCTGAGATGTTGTTTCAGGGAGTCCTTGTATCTTCTCTTTGGGGCTCCTCTCTTGCAGC
Organism: Lepidothrix coronata; assembly: GCF_001604755.1. Classification (NCBI taxonomy): domain Eukaryota; kingdom Metazoa; phylum Chordata; class Aves; order Passeriformes; family Pipridae; genus Lepidothrix; species Lepidothrix coronata. The sequence continues at coordinate 3,572,039 of NW_016690235.1, read as the reverse complement.
AGCCAGTGGCAAGTTCACCATAGAGCATGATCTTAGGGAGGCGGTGGTCCTTCATCCTGGAGATGTGCCCTGCCCAGCACAGCTGTGTTCTCAGTAATATGGCCTCAATACTTGTGACTGCTGCTTGTTCTAGAATAGATGTATTGGTCACATAATCTGACCAGTGGATGTTTAGGATTGTTGTCCCTAAGTATTCAGATATGAAAAATGTGGAGAATACTAGCCTGTTCCTTCCAAAATGTTCCATGTATGTAAAAACTCTTAGGACTCTTTGCAGGGAAAGGCCGCAAAATTTAGTTTTCAATGTTTCTTGAAATAGCTGTAACAGGTTATTTCTTCCAGGGTTACTTCTGCATGTTTTGCAACAACAGTTGAAATCAATAAAAATATTTTTAAAGGTAATCACTACTTTTCTGTGTCCTGACTGCAACCACGAAACTCTTCCTTAGGTGATATTTGTTTCTCCCCTCCAATGGCCACAATATCTAGATGCTCTTAAAATGAAAATCTTGTTTACACACCAGTTCCTGCTTCCAGTTGTTATTTTTCTAAGGCATGAACCCTCTTAATTATCACCTGGTTCATCTACTTTTATGGGAAAGAAATCAAATGGCCAAGTTTAAATGGAATATTAACTTGGAATACCATCTGCTATATCTTATATTAAAATGCTTTATTCTGTGCCTAGTGTTGCAAACACTTATTTTAGACTGCTGATTTCATTCCAGAAAAAAATGAAATCTACTAATGCTTTAAATCATTGGAAGCAAATATTCACATGATTTGAAGTAAGTTTAGCAAAGCCAAATGACATGAAGAAATTGATATGTGCAGATCAAGGAAATCATATCACTTAGGGAGTTATAATTCTTGATTTTATTAAACCTAATATTATTAACTTTTTTTCTGCTTGAAAATTTCAATTGTGATTACCAGATCTTTTTCTAATAAATATCATTGCACCTACCTTTTTTAGGTATTTTTATTTTTTAAAATATCCTTTTTTAAAGTCAGTCTTTACAGTTATATACTGTAAAATATGCACTTCTGTTGTGAACATTTGGAAATGGTAGTCCTTTTTCAAATATATGGTTGTGGATTTTTTAATAGAGAATAATTTTTGTCAAATCAGAGTAATTCTTTCTTGAAAAAATTATGTCAATCCAATATTATTCTGAGCTTTCCATGCTAAAATTTAAATTAAATACTTATTAACTCATTTTAATTGGAATACAAATGCTTTAATTCACTGAATTAAAATGAACATCTCTTTTTACATAACCCAACTGTTAGTTTGTATTTCCCACTGTGAGGGCAATCCAATTCTTATTTGGTTGTGTTCCAGAAGTGAATAGATTACTTTTTGGATTACACTTGCCTTTAGATAAATTTGTTTCATTATAGGAGTTAAATGGCTCTTAGTACCTAATGGAGGACAGTCAAATGCCTTGCCCACTGAAAAGAACAGGAAACAAGACCAATACAGGACTAAGAACATAGTACAGTTTTTAAAGAAAAAAGATTTCATTTTAATTTAGCACTGGCAGCTGATGTTGATGACCTGAAAGGAAACATAATTTTTTGGTAAAAGTTTAATCTTTTTGTACGAAAATGAGTAATCACACTTCTTAATAGATTTTTTGGCACTGTTTTTTTCTTTTTTTTAAATTTATTTTAGAGACACCATTTGCTGTTAAAAAATAAATTCTTCAGTTCTATTGTAAGCTGCCATAGAGTTCATTCTGTTTCTCTTAGTTGCTGATAAATTTGGATAAGACTGTCATCTGCTTACTAACATTTTTTTAATAGCTCATGCCTATCCACTGCGTTTTTCTTTTCTCCCGTAATTTTGGGAGAAAGCAGAGACTGTAGCTATGGAGTCACAGCCCATCAAGCTTCATATTGCAAGAACCAGCTTAAAAATTATAGTGGGTGTCAATCTCTGCGGTATCACAGGGTCTATAACACGCAAAACTTTTTCTGTACCAGTTGGTGTCATTAAAAGTCTACAAATCTGTCTCAGATTATAATCTCAATTTCATAGCCTTCTTTCTAAAGTCGGGGAATGTGATTGTGGATTTGGTGTAGTGATCCTGTTTCCACTAGGCTTGAAAACTATAGTATTTTTCAGACCTGTTCTGGGAGTCTATTTAATCTGTAAATTCAAAGGGACTTTGAGCAATTATAAGAAAGACTATAATTGCTGAGAACTTGCTGAAAATACAGGAAGAAAAGTTCACAAGTAGATAATCCCTAGTAGAAATTATGTTAGTATTTTAAAAAAATGGAGAGGGTCTTAGACTAGCATAGAATAGAAACTCCAGCATTTCATTTTAGTATCTGAGTCCAGCAGAATTAAACTCATGTTCATGCTGTGTTATCCTAAAGGTAATGAACATAAATGGAAACCACAAGGAACCCACACTGTGCACTGCAGAGATGATCAAAACTGTGCCAGTTTTGAACCTGAGCCAGTCTCTTGCAGGAATGTGAGGAGTGTACACACCATAAACACCAGGGAATTTGCAGGAACTGTATTATTGAAAACACAGAGATCTCATATGAATGGAATCTCTGCGTATCCCAAACAGAAAGTATATTCCCTAAGACAGCACCTGGAACACTGGTAAGTGGTAGAGATTCCAGTGGAATTAGCTCGAACCCAGTGCACCTGCAGTAACAAATCAGTCAAGTGGTTAAATGACTCTGCCTGAAGCCTTCCCATCCATGTCAGGATTCCCATGTCTTCTTTATCTGACAAGACTGTGAAAAATATCTGCATCCAAAGTGACTGCTGGGAGTTTTTGAGTAGAGGAAAAATGTAGCTATCTTGTTTCCCAAACAGAGTTCACTCCTAAGACAATATTTGCTACTGATTTTGCCCTACGTTGCAGACAATAAGCACATCCCTGGTGTAAATGTACATGAAAGCTTTTAGTCTACATGATTCCTGACATTTCAGATTATTGGTTGCAATAAAATATCTTTCTGTGGGAAAAAAAATATTAAAAGCTAGAATTTGTGAAAGTTTTTCTATATGGTTTTTTTTAGGTCCAAAATGTCATAATACATATTAGAAACCTTATGAAAAACCTTTAGTTTGTCAAGAAGGGAGATGTGCATATATGTAGAAGTCATGGAGAAAGATTTTATGATCTGCTTTGGAAGTATTTATAGTGAGAGCGTTTAACCTGTGTGAAGATAAGAAGAGGGTTTGTAAAAGCCACTCAGGGAAATGAGTTCAATTTTTTTGGGCAGTTACAGTTAATTCTTTGAAATAATGTCCTTTAAATAGCCTCAATATGTTTTCTGAATGTCTGAAATGATGAACAATAATTGGAAAAATAAATCACTACTCCAGATATTATCAGTAGTGTGGGGTCAATTTCCTTTATTTCCTTGGAGTATTTATCAGCTGAATTAAAGCATTTTATATTTCATCCAAAATATCAGCTCAGCATCTTAGTAGTATCTCAGATACCATTTAGGTGGAATACATTTCTAATTCCTAGTATGTTGGCTCAAACTACACACACTGTACTCACAAACACAGGCTACTTTAAGTGTATATGTTATCTTTCTGTTTTGGATGCCCAGATGGTATTCTGTTTGCTTTGGGGTAAATTCATGAAATGAAGCATCTGGGGTTTAGAGTGTTTTGATTTGCTTCGCTAGCTTCACCAAGCTCTGACTATATTACAGAATATTTGCTGCTAGAGCTATTACCCTCAAAGTAATGTTGCCAAAGGGTAAGGAAATCATAAATGTGTTGATACTCCTTTCCAGATTACAATTCTGCTAAGATTACTGGAAACCTTAAGTGCAAGAGCGCAGTTTACCAACCTGAAGATGAATGCCATGTGTTTTATAAACACGGTCCTCTAAAATGAAGTCTACACTTCAATCACCTATCAAGTTACAATTGCAAGGTCAAACAACACTTTGCTTAGTGTAAGAACATTCATAAAAAATTGATTTAGTTATAGTGACAGTTCCATGTTCTCTTTTATATTGCAAAAAGATATGAATTACATTACAGGTAAATTACAGCTGTAAAATGTAGTAACTCTTATGTATCCATGCTGGAGATTTATTTTATAGGTGTAGCTTTTTAAATTCAGGCTCCTGTTTCTGTATATGACTATGAATAGGGATAAATCCTGGGTATGGAAGAGAAAGAGGAAATCTCAGAGGCAACTCGATTTTGTTTCAGAGTAAGCCAGAGAAGCAGTAAACTAAGTAATTCCTTCATTAGTTCTTCCTCCTTTGGTAATCCCCACGAATTTTAGCAGCACTTGTCAGGCCATACCACTGGCACTGAAACTGCTCTGTATATCCATGGCTAAAGTAAATAGCATATTTCTTATCTTTTCCAGGCATAGAAGTGATGCAATGCCACTTTGAGTAACAAAAGGTTAAACATGCTTACCCACCAAAGCTAATACCATACCTTAACTCTAGGATTTGTTGTCTCATGTTGATTGTTGTAACTATGTACTAGACCTGTTTTAGGTGGTGTTGAAATTAAGCTTTTCTTTTTCCCATTTTTTTTTTTTTTGGTCATGAACTTATCCTTACATTCCCGCAGTAAGTTAACCTTGGTTTTGAATGGCCAAAACCAAAACACTCATTTTTCCACAAGAAATTAGCATTATGTCTTGGAAAGCAATGTTGCTATTGTAAATAATAGAGGCAAAAAAGAGGGATGGGAGGCACCTGAAAAACGGAGATTATGCCCACCTGTAGAAAATACAAGAGTACTATCAGACTTATTCTCAAACAAGTTCATGTTTTTCATCTGTTCGTATAATTTCTCATCTCTTCCTGTCCCAGCATGTACCTGATTGAAATGGGAAACATTCCTGTAAAAAAGGGCTTATTCGTTCACTTTGTCATAACAAATCGTTTTTGCTGAACTGGCAAGGAAAGATTATAAAATGGGATGTTGCAGCAGTCTATTATTACATCCTGTAATTTCATTAATTCCTTTTTTTTCTCTTAAAGACTGATTTCTTTGAACTAACTATCATGCAACAAAATAAAGCAGTCTGTTAAACTTCATGCAATTGACACCTACAGTTAACAGTGATAGTTGAGTGTTAAGTGATGTAAGTGGGTACTGAGCATTCTAGATGTTTGGGTTGTGTTTTTTCCATTCAGTGTGATATGTTTGAGCTGTGTCTCTAGCTCTGACAATTTTGAATTGTTATCTAATGTAGCTTTATCAAGTCTTGGTTCATAAAAGACTGTGTGTCTTCCCACTATCCATGATAAAATGAGATGATTTCTGATAAGAGGTTGATGTAATAATTTCAGCTACTGTAACCACTTATTCCTAAATGTCTCCAAAATTTTGAACAAAATTAAGAGTGGTTCTGGCAACAGTGGTCACCGTGGAATATTCCACAACTGTAAGAGGGCACATCTGTTGTGTTTCGGTGTTACAGATTATTGGAAGTAAGTTGATGATTTCATTGTAAGAAATATTCAGAATATTTGTCTGTCCTTAGGAAATTATTAGTAGCTGATGTGTAACACACCACACAGTGTTTCATCCACCATGCAAGGAGGTGGGATGGGATGGCTGAGAGATTTCAGTAGGAGGCCTATGCCTATATTAGTTACCTTTGCGTTTGGAATATCACAGATTAAAATAAAAACCTAGAGATGATACGTGTGTGTATATATATATATATATATATAGTCAAGACATAACAAAATTGCCTTCTGGTTTTCCAGATATATGTAACAAGATTTTGGTAGAGGGCTGTAAACCTGGAAGCTCTTGAGAGGTATCAAGAGGAATCAAACTAACAATTGTGTAGTCTTTATATGGGGCCTCTGGTGGTCTAGTGGTTAGGGTGCAGGACTCTCACCGCTGCGACCCGGGTTCGATTCCCAGCCCCCGGGCAGATGGAGCTCGTCAGCCTTGTGAGGCAATCCATCTAAGAGAAGGTCACTCTAAACAAACCTACGTCCTGAGACCCTCACTGCCACTGTCCAAGCTTGCTCGGCCCCGGCAGATGAACCTCAGGATTAAAGGGTGGGCTCAGTTCAGCGCACGCTGTGTCTCACCTAAAAAATCCACTGCGCAGGCTCGAAGGGTTAATGACCTTTCCCAAATCTTCGCTTGGGAAGACTGGCCATTATTATTAGTCTTTATGGAGGAATGCTCTCAGTTGCAGAGAACAAGCACTGAAAGGAGAGAGTCAGGTGATTATCTGATTAGCTTTAATCAAGTCACACTTTGACATTTATCCTGAAGTGAAGGGTTTTTGCTTTCATATCTTTATGATTTTACTTTTGCATCTTATTTTTGACATTTTGATAGTGACCAATTATTGTGATTTCCATTGGAAAAATTAGTAAATTTCTAAAGTCATAAAACAATTGTTTGGGAGTACTGATTTTAAAAAGACCATAAGCTAATTCACATCACTTTCATCTGTAATGGTTCTTAAACATTTAACTTAGTCAGAATTCATTCTGATTGAAGGTTCTGTGATTATGAAAAATGAAGAGAATGACAGAATTTAATTATTTTTTTTGCAGAATGCCTCCATATTTTGACTTTGAACAAAAGCATCAATAAATTTGTATGAGCTCTGTGGAAAGGAAAAGAGATAATATATCATTTGGCTTAAAAAGTCTGCAATTGTTTAGTTTTCAAAAATCTCATGCATAATCGTTCAAATAGAAAATGGAGTAATGGATGATTATATAACTTGAGTCTATTTAACAGGGAAATTTTACCATCTTTTTTCCATTTTTCTCATGATTTTAAACTTGAAAACATTGCCTTTGTTCACTTTTGATCACTTGTGATAACAGAAATAAGGTGAAGAGAGATGTACATTTCGATCAGATAATAAAATATAAACCCAAGACTATATCCAGTTTCTACTGGTTAAATATTGGAAATTATTGAAAAGATCATGGGAGATAAGTTTTACAAGTCTTCAAGAGTATATAACCCAATGCCCTCCCCCAGTGCTGCCTCTGGCTATATATGTGTGAATTATCACAGATGCTTACCCATGTTTCATGATGACAGAAACACTGGATGTGCCATAGCTGCCATAGCTGTTATATTTCAGTGCTAAAATATCCCTAGGATTTTTTCATAGGAAGTTTAACCTCTTCTGCAATTTAAACTCAGTACATTCAGTTGTGTCAATTTTAACATCTGATTTTTCTATTTCTAGTATTTTCTTGCATAGTATTCTGGAAAGCTAAAATGTAATTACATATCTAGAGAGTATAGTATGCCCTTTAACTCTACATAGGAACATTGGATATTTCAGTAAAATGTCTACTGTCACAAAGCTATACTTCCACTGTCTTGATCTGAAACTCCTCTTAGCTGGGGAGAGTGGAATGAAGTCAGGAGAAGAAAGAGGTGCCTATGGATTACAGTTAGTCTGGCACAATTTATCAGCTGTACTAAAAGCAGCAAAGTTTTGGAGAGTTTTATTGCCTGTTCCTAAAGGTGACTCTCAAAGGTCTTGTTTGAAGACCTCAGTGTGCAGGAGACATTTTTGAATTAATTTCTTCAATACCAAGTTCTTTCTTTCAGGGAGAGTGTGATATTTGTGTCCAACTTGGTTTAGTTTTTTATTAGCTAGTTCATATAAGTTTTTAAAAAACTGGCTCTAAGCTGGCTGAACATGAGCCAGCAGTGTGGCCGGGTGGAAGAAGGCAAAGGGCATCCTGACCTGTATCCGAAAGTGTGGCCAGCAGGACCAGAGCAGGGGTCATCCCCCTGCACTCACCACTGGTGAGGCCCCACCTCAACATCTGTGTTCAGTTATGGGCCTCTCACTAAAAGAAACACATTGAGATGCTGGAGCGTGTCCAGAGAAGGGCAATGAAGCTGATGAAGAGTGGCCGAGGCAGCTGGGTTTGTTAAGCCTGGAGAAAAGGAGGCTCAAAAGGTATTTTATCACTCTCTACAACTACCTGAAAGGAGGTTATAGTGAGGTGCGGCCTCTTCTCTCAGATAACAAGACAGGATGACAGGATATGGCCTCAAGTTGCACCAGGGCAGGTTTAGATTAGATATTAGGAAGTTAATTTCTTCATGGAAAGGATGATCAAACAGTAAATAAGTTGCCCAAGGAAGTGATGGAGTCACCATCCCTGGAAGTGTTCAGAACATGTGTGGATTTGATATTTGAGTATATGGTTTAATGGTAAATGTGGTGGTGCTAGATCAATGGTTGGATCTGATGATCTTAGAGGGTCTTTTCCCCCTTCTTAACAGGAGGGGGAGAAAATTAGATAAGAAAGTTTATGGGTCAAGCTAAGGTCCAGGAGATCACTTACCGCGTATTGTCATGAGCAAAACAAATTCAATTTACAGAAACCTAATTTAATTTATTGTCAATTAATAATAGAGTAGATTGATAAGAAACAAAAACAAAATAGAAAACACCTTCCTCTCATCCTGCGCCGCACTCCTCCACCATTCCAGTCTTAAATTCACCTCTGTGATGCCCAACTTATCTACATTCAGTGTTACGTCTAAAAGTTGCTGTGTGTTTTGACATTTCTTGTGATTTCATCATAAAGATAAATAAACTGTCTAGGAATGATTTCTTTCTGTCAATAGAACATTTCTTTTGTCATTCTTATGCAATGGGTTGTGCAATATCCTAGTGGTTCTTTCTTCCTGCTTTCTTGTATCATCAGTTATTTTCATTTCTTAAAAATATAATTAATAGAAGATAGCATTTGAATTTCAAAATATTTCGCTCTGTCTCTGGTAGATGCAAAAATAAAAGCAGTACAATCAGATTTACACATGAATATGAGTTTTCATCAAGAAGAAAATGTTTAAGTTTTTCCATGTCTGGAGTCTGGAGTATTCTTATTTCAGGAAAATAATGGAAATATAAAGTTTTTATTCCGTGACAATTGTTAAAAAATTCCAAGGCAAATTTTCCGCCTGCACATTTCAATCTTCTCACTTACACAGTGGGGTGAGGGTGGAGGGTACTGGGGTATTATTTGGTGGGGTTTTTTTGTGATACAAACATAACAGGTCCTACAGAACAACAGAAAGCCAAGAAAATTGCATAAAGAAGGCCCAGAAGCTCGAGAGCTGAATTTGTAGAAAATTTTCCTAATCTATCCCTTCTCTCAAACTAATTATTTCAAGGGTAGAATATTTTCAGGTACATCCCATTGTGACCTGCATTACAAAAAAACAAACAAACAAACAAACAAACAAACAAACAAAAAAAAAACCACAACAAAAACCCCAAAAGAATTGCATATGAAAGTGAGGAGTTGGTTTTGTTTCTTTTTCTTTTTTCTTTTTTTTTCCCACAAAAGAAGCTGATTGAAAATGACCTGTTAGGGAGATAATAGAGGACTGTTGCAAATCTCCTGCCAAAATTACTTCTTTGGCAAATGGGCAACCCAACTTCTTCTCTAGGGAAGCAACTGTGTTTAGTGGAGATGGTACTCTCTGGAGTACTGCCAGCTCATTGCTGCCTTCCAAGGCTCCTTCAGCAAATTGCATAAATTCCTTATGTTGCAGTTTAATTTTGCAGTTCAGCTATTGGTCCATCTACCTTGTCCGTGACAAACATGTACAGTCTAATATTATATAAATAATATATATATATAAAATATAAAATGATTGAATTAACTCACATGTTTGTAAACCACATAGCAAGTTAGTTGACTGAGAATTGGATAAAACATTATATTTCTTCATGAAGTTTGTATTTACTTGCAACGTCTGATCTTTCTGATAATTGCAGTGTTTTTATTATATGTTATTGTTTATATTATATTCTACGAATATTTTAACTCATATTTTTTCATTCTTTTTTATTTGGTGGGTTTTTTTCACAGAATAATCTCTGTCAGATCAAAATGTCATTTTTGTAGACATGCAAGGTTGTCTTTTTCAGCCATTGTGGAAGATCTTGGAAAAGTCATTTCTATGTGGCAAGAGGAATAATTTTCTTCTTTTGGTTCGTTTTTCTGAAAAGTGTATGGAGGACATGTTGATCAGAAGAGTCCATAGTATTTTTTTCAGATTAATTTTGAAATAGTACAGTCATTACTATTCTTTGACATCAGTGCAGTTCTGGGTTATCATATAATCTGTGGTCCTTTCAGGCATATTCTGGTTCTGAAACACACACAATTCAGAACTTTTGTTAACTCCTCAACCGTCACTGTCTAAGACAGCTGTTTTTTCTTGTGTCCTGTTAAAATAAATGTAAAGTTCATATTTTAATTCAATATGGCAACACAATACCATTCTAAAAATCTCCTCTCTTACTGCAGAGTTGGAGACACTGATGGAGAAAGCTGTGGAGGTGCTGAATTCCACCACCAGCAGAGACAAGTAGTTAATCCTACTACTGAAGAGAATTTTTTTCTTTGTCTCTATTCTGGGTTCAGTGCTTTGTCAGCTTCACCTTCAGATCCTTTAGTAAATGTCTGTCTAATCTACTGTGGGCAACACAGTTGCCTGCTCCAGTGGAGTGCCAGTGAGTGCACACTATTTTTTGGTGTCATTAGGACGTTTCAGTAGCCTCTAACCCTATTCATCTCAGCAGACACACTTATGGCTCTGACAATCTTTTCCATTCCTTTTTGGATAAGAGCTAAATATCATTCTAAAATATCTCAAGGCATTTCACTGAAAACATCACTGTTTCAAAAAGCTCAGTACAACTGACAAGACTAAATATATTTTCCTCTTTTTGTTTTCTAGTAAGTGAGCAGTGGAGCTGGAAAACTTGGCAGAACTCTTTGTCTTTCCTGCTTGTGTCTGTGGAAACTGGTTTGCAAGGTAAATGTTCCATTTTAATTGACTATAATTGTATACTATTATAATTTTAGGTGTCTAAAATTACCTCATGATTCCTCTAGGTTTTAAAGAAAATGCCCATGCTTAAGCTTTCATCTACACTTTCAACAGTGAATTGTATTAGAATACTCTTACAACTTAAAATAAATGCAATTAGTTCCTTTGGATCCATTAACAAATACACCTCCCTCTCAAGAAGAAAGTAAATGTGTGCCAAGATCTAGATTATTTGTGAGTTTCCGGGCTATTGCTCCAAAATTGCCATCAATCTGAGTGAAAGAACAATTAAGATGAACGTGAATGCATTTATTATGTCAAGATGTAGTCTCTGTATTCTGTTATGTATTGGTGATGTTGTGTTTATTGATGGTTTTATTAGAAGGAAGACTGAAGGTGATTCTTGAGACCCCTGGCTATATTTGTAGTCTTGCTGTACAGTTTTTAAAATGAGAGATTCTTATTTTTGCTCTTAAACATAGGTTTTAATAATGATATTGGAAAGGTAATCGTGTTACATATTTGGACAATTTAGTTTTCTAGAGTTTAAAAATACATCAGGGAAACTGACTTGTTTTGAGAATTAATCACATTACCACAGAAGGCTGCTGGTTCTGTCAAGAGAATTGTGTCCCTTAATACCTTTCTCAGCTTTGGCTAAGGGTCTAGGTTCAATATTACTCTTTCCTTTGACCCTTTCCTTGTCCCATCCCTTAATTTTATCTTTGAAGTTGCCTTAGTTGTCTGGAGGAAAGAATATTCGTCTCTAGTCATTCTACCATTGCAAATGGCTTTTTTAGTCACGGTGAAAAAAAGAGTTTTCAAAAACTCTCCTCTTATATGTCGTAAAGAATTGAACCACAAGCTATGCAAAAGCTGCTCCAAATGCGTTCTTTTAAATGGAGTGCTGAGCAGAAGAATTACCCCCTCTTGACAGAAGTGCCACTATTAGCTGTATGTTCAAAGTGGAAAATTGGCCCCTTTGAAATATAAAATCAGCATCCTTCCTGGCACCTGAAATGGGGGAGTGAATGTTCTACTCTTCAGCATTTGTTTAACGAGCTGAACTCCAAGGCTGTGCATTTTAATATATTGTATTTCTTAAGCAGGGTGAGGAAAAAATTGAATCAGTTTTTGCTGTGAGTGAAACCATGCTATGAGATGGTGAGTGGTGACTGTAAAAAAAAAAAAAGTAGCAGCATTTCTTTCAGGGCTCCTTCTGAGGATGGAAGCCATTTGTAAATACAGAAAAAGGATGACTGGTGTTAGGAACTGCCTTTAAGGTGAGGGGCTAATAGATCCTTGGGGCAGATTAGAATGAAACAACACTGAAAGATCAGTGTTTATAGGAGAATATATATATATATGTCCTGATATATATATAATGTCCTGATACTTCCCCAGGGGGGAGGTATTACAACTGAGTTTAAAGGAGGACATTCCTATAATAAAAAGCACTATCCTGCCTCCACAGCATCTGCTTCTTGTCAGCCTTCTCTCTTATCTGTCTCAAAACCCAGCTTGTAACCTCCTGTGGTGGGTGCTCACCCCTTCTCTCTTATGTGGATCAGAGGTTTTGTCACCACACACCCAAATGCTCCTCCTTCCCTCTGGCTGAGGGATGCAAACCTGGCCCCAGCAAAGCACCCTGCTGCCTCTGCAAATGGCCCATTGTTTGAGTTGTTAATCAGTCTCTCACAGCTGGTCAGTCTTGCCACCTCTCTTTTATCTACTAGAAATGGCAGAATACTTCCAGTTGTGAGGAAGAGCCGAATCACAATTATTTTCCATGCAGATGCTTAGGCATTGAACAATCAGACTTGCCAGAAAAGTGTGGGTGGTGTTGTATTTCAAAGGGGTGCTGGTGCAACTCCCCAGGCTTCATGTTGTGTTACATGGGTCTCTTCTATTTGAGTTTGCAAATCCAACAGAAGTGGGGAATCAGAAGTCTGATGGCTAAAGCCACAATTTTACAAGAACTTAATCACAATTTTCATGATTATGTTGCATTGTGTTTAATAAAAAGTTAGGCATGTACTTAAACACTTGCAGAATTGGAATGTATTTGGCTCAATGGCAGCTAAAGAAGTGAGATTGAAAATGATGAGTAAAATTTCCAAAGCATCTATGTGTGACATAGCAGCAGGCATGAGCTGGTTTTTCTGTGTCATGTGAGATAATTTAGTATCTTAAGCAAGATAGAAATGACAAAAAATTAATATAATGTTTTAAAATACCATTGACAAGGAATATTTAATTTTATTCCAAAATACTCTTATGATGATTTTTTATCCACAATAACCACCTCTGACCTAGTGGACTTCCTTTGGCTGTATGTGTAATTAAATCTGAAGATGCTAGTGATTCCAATGAGTTATGTGCAATTTTTGACATTGACATTTCAATAGCAAAACACCATTATTGAGTTTGGAGTTAGCAATAGGTTACTGCCAGTGAGAATAGATTAATCTGTCTTTATGGTGATGATGTTGTATGGGGTAATGAGATGTTTTTAATCAGCCAAAAGGGTAGGTTTAGAGTTGTAATTTGAACATTCTATTTTTAAAAACTTTGGAGAATTATTGTGAAGTAAATTGTCTTTTATTCTGTCTTTTGTTTTCCTCCTTCTGAAAAGATCCATTACTGCCTATTTAACTTGTTTTCCTAGTGTTAACCAACACTGCTGTAAGAACTGATTTTTACCCTCAGTTTCAGCCTGCCAGGGTGTCAGGTAATTTTTGTATTACCAGATATAGGCAAACATTGTATGAATGCAATGCTTGTCTAGAAATAATTAACTATTATTCTAAAGTGTTCTATATTCACTTATATTTCTGATGCTTAAGGATCTCTATTTCTTGAGTAACTTCCCTGAATGTGATATAATGAATTTGTATATTGAGGAAAAAATGCATCTCTTTAACAGTCCTAGAGGAGAAAACAAAAAAAAAATTCTAGATAATTGTAATTTTTTTCTGCTCTTTATTCTATGAATCTAGATTTTTGAACGTGCTTATCCAGGGGTGTGGTAGCCTAAGTAGTTAAGGTTTCTCATATCTCTGAGCATACCAGGTCTGCTTGCCTAAAAATAAGTCAAGGCTATCATAACTGCTATGCTTTTGACACAGGAAGCTACTGTTCTCAATTCTGAAACGGAAAATTTGAATAGTTGTGTTGAAATTACTATAAGTACATACAATATGATATGTAAATAAAATGAGTAAATCCCCTCAGGTTCAAAGCATCTAAATTTTAATCCACATGGTTGAATAATCTCTGACAATTCAATCTAGTACCTTCAAAAGTAACAGGTGACTTCAATCAGATTATACAGCCTTGAGGGATCTGATTTTCACTGAATTCTGACCATTCTTTTTATGAAATTCAGGCTTTTTCTAAATTCAAAATGCGTACCCATAAAGTCACTTAGAGAGATCTTTGCTTACACTGGATCTGCAAGACTTGCTGATTCTTGAAACTGCCAGAATAAATTAAAAGAATCCATTTCATCCTTTCGGGGCGTTATCTTGAGCTGTTATGTATGCAGTCCTCTGCATATATTTCTCTGAGTTGTAATTAGAATTATATTCTAACTGCAATAGGACTTTAAGTAAGTGTTAGGATTTATTTGGGAGTCCTTAAGTTTGCTGAATATGAGTGTTGATTTTCCAGATGAAATTCAGAAATAAGTTCTGGAGTATGGACTTGAGGGATGTACACTCCAATAGAATCAAAAAATGTTTAAAACTGATGTACAGCAAATAAGACCTTTCTCTGGAGAGATGTGCAGTTCATTCAGTGAAGACACTCCAGTTTCTTCCCTGATCTCTCCAAACATTAAGTCGTGTCTACATTTACAGGGGCCTAGAATTGTTGTTTGGAAAATAGAAACTTAATCTCAGTGTTCTTTGTTTTAGAAAAGTAAGAATGTCAAGCAGAGCTGAACAAAAATCTTAGAGAAACAGTCTGCTCTAAAAAGGAAAGCTACAATCCACAAATAAAATGACGTTTTCTTTATGGGTGGAAATGTTGCAAGACTTTGTCATACAGCTACTCAGAAGCCACTTCCTATGTTTTGCAGAAGATAAAGAAGCCATAAGAAAAGCTAGATCTGTTGTTTCCTTTCAGTATCAATGCTTCCATTTTCTGTCTTAAGCAATACACCATTTTAAATTGTATGTCTTCCTTGAAACAATGAATTCAATCCTTCTTGACTTTCCTTCATGCCTCACTCACAGTTCTCCTGTGCAGCTTTAAATCTTTCCAGTTTGCATTTTCATCATAGCAGCCCAATCTTTGGTATGGAATTTTAAAATGAGAGCTCATCATAGTAAAGTACTGTGCTGCATTTCATTAATGAGAAAGTATATGAGCAGGAAAAAAAGCAATAACTTTGTATACTATTACTGTCAATACAAGGGTGACACTTGAGCTACCACAATAATAAGAGGTAAAAGGAGACTTTAGCAAGATAATATATGTAACTGTTTAAAACTGAACTGAGTGGGTTGGTTTATCTTGGTGTTGAAAGAAGAATTTTCATGCCTAAAACTGGTTTTCTGTTTCTGACTGGCAAATACCAAACCAAACCAGATCAAATTATAAATGATGATCTTTAAGGTACCTTCCACCCCAGGCTGTTCTATGATTCTATGATAAAAAATATGTTATATAACAGCAGCCTGCTGATATACAGATTTTTAATAACTATATAGCTGATCATATTTTTACACTTTGAATTCTTCTACATTTATTTTTAATGTATCTGTGATTTCTGATGTACCAGTAGAAATTGTATAGAAGATTTCAACATTGTCTCTTTCTTGAAAAACAAGTTTCAGAGCTTTATTTCATCCTTGTTTACTGCATCAGTATGAAATAAAACATCCCTAGACTAGAAGATCATTCCCAGACTCACTGTATATTTAAGTCTAATCATGAAGGCCACTGCCTTCTGCCTCATTTTATTCATGTGCACAGGACTTTTTGCCAGCCAGGGGATGTCTAAGCAGGTGAGACCTCAGACCTCAGGAAAGTCCAAGTAGAAAAGCTGCAATCAAGTGATAGATGTTGAGGAGCTCTGCCAGCTCCCCGTTGAGCCTTGCCTCAAATCTATTAAAAAGCCTTTGAGTGTGCAAGGAAGAACAGGTCACCCAGTCATGTGAATGAGAATAACTATAGGTCAATAGAGCTTTAAAATAGTACAATTTGACATATATCGAGAAAGCACTCAAGGGGAGAGGCCATGTAGCACAGTGTGTGTGCTGTCCTGGAACATGGAAAAGGAGTTAAGGGTACTCCAAAGGTAGAAAAAGGTATTTCTTGCAAATAGTTCTTCGATAGCGGTTTCTGTCACTGTAAATATTACTAGAAATATCACAAGAGGAAATTCAACTGTCATCACATTCTTAAACACTTAAAAGCATGAAGGATGAGGAGTGGATGTAGGTTAATAACAAATATATCACCACAGTAAAATATGAATATTTTTATGATAAATCAGGGGTAGGGAAGCATCATGTTCCTTTTTTTATATATAAATAGCAGGGGAAAAAAAAAAAGAGTATCTTCAAATTTCCCAGAGGGTCATCAAGGTGTTGTGAAGATTACTCTTTCATTTGTTAATTTGCTTAGGTAGAGCCCCTGTGGTGACTCTGATGTTCTATCTCTGAAACATACTGATATTTCTTTGAAGGCCATTATTTGAACTCACTGTAGTCAGTATGCAGAATGAGTCTGTGCAAAATTCATTTTTCTCATACATAAAGCTGTTTCTGCCCCTGCAAATGGGAGCATAGATTTGAAATGTTTCTGGAATCATTTCTCTACAAAATTTAGGATTCTAATGGGGAAAAATATTTGGAAACAATTGCATGAAATCAAAGCAGTAATAATTGAAAGATTTAAAGTAGCTGCTTTTCACAAGAAAAGAAGAGCTCTCTCATACCATTTATTCAAATGTATGCACTCTAAAAATAATCATATATATTGAGAAGAAGGCAGCCACCATTTCAGTTTCTCTGTGTCTTGTTAGACAAGATCAGTGCCTCAGTCAGACACATTGGCCATTCAGATGAAGGAGTGATGGAGAAAAGGGAGTGAACGGAGGACTGGAATGTTTTAGTTTGGACATTGGGGGGTTTGGAATGGGATGATCTTTATGACCTGTCCAACCAAAGTCTTTCTGTGATTCTGTGATTACAAGAGCAGTGATGCTTTTCCAAATCAAAGATCCGGCATTATGGGCCAAAGTAGGCTATTTCTGCAGTATTCATGCATATATAAAAATAGGCCATTTCTAATACCTCTGATTTTCATTAAGGTCAAATCTATATCATTTGGCAAGAAAATTAAAGGTCATATGCTAAGCTAATGTAAAGCCTGTTATTGCTGAAATATTATTAATTTACAAGAAGTTATAATAATCCTTAGGCCTGTTTTCAAAATTCTGCCCACTCTATATTGGATATTATGGAAGAAACATTTTGAATTTTTTTTGATGAAAACATTTATGGGAGTTGCTGTATTTTTTTCATTTGAACATTTTCCAAGCAAAGATGTTTATGATTTTTTTTCATATAACATATTCTTTAGTTTTGTTTTGCTTAAAAAAAATACCAGATATTGAAATTCTGGAGAAGCTTGTTGCGTGCAGTAACAGCCTTCACATGGTATTCAGGAACCAAAAATACATCTGTTTTAATTTCAGTTATGAAATATTAGGATCGCCTACACTATACTAGCAAATCAGTTATTATTTAACAAATGTTATGAAGAGAGAGGAAAAAAAAAGTGACAGCTATGTTGTTCATACTTTAAAAAATGGATATTTACAGGATCCATAGAAAGCTAACAGCTACTTAAATGTTACAAAAAGTAAAAAAATAAAACAAAACCAAAATCAAACTTAAATCAAATGCACCAAACTCACTCATTTTCATGCAAAAAACCGAGTGTGCTTACAATTGGAAATATGGAAGAAGGCTGACGACCCACAGCTTGAAAGTATGTAAGCATCTTATGTCTGTATATTTATTTACAACTCACAGAATAGTTTTCAAATATTTGGTACTATATTTTCATTAATTATGGTGTTTGTACTAAATGTTTTCTTCAGAATAATAAGTTAAGTCAGGTGACTTGATCTTGTCGTCACTAGATTGCTTGGGTTGTACTAACATCATTGCAAATACCTGAGCCAATAAAGTTACCAGTATGGTCAGCTAGTTCCAAAACCATGCTTATCTTATGCACTGCCTAATTGTTGTTTTCATGCTTTTCCAAACAAATAAATGGAGTAAATATAGGACTTTTTTTTACTTCCTTTTCCCCCTTTTGTTTTGTTTTATTAGTGATGGGTTTTTCTCATTTCTTCTCAAAATGTCACAATTGATCACATCCATATTTATCTGCCTAGCTACTTTGTGCTATTTACAGTGTCCCACTTTCCCACTTTTTCATGGGCCACACTGTAACATCAGGTAACTCTTCATACTTAGAAAATTTTACACTTGTGAAGCATGACTGCTTGTTACAAAAACAGAACTGTGGCACTTGCAGCTTTATTAAGAACTTTTCAAGGAACCTGTGGTGTCTGAAACAGCAGACGCCAATAATATAAACTTTTCTTCTAATATAAACCTTTCTTCTTTCAAATTAAGGCCATTAACCCCGGTCCTATGTGAAAAATATACCTTTGTGAAAAATTATGCTTGTTTGCAATGCAGTGTTTACGTGATGCAAAACAGAAAAAAATAGTCAAATAAATAAAACCTCAGAAGGTAATGAGATCATACCTTTAAGCTTGAGTATATCTGAGGAAAAAATACTTTTAGCACAGCTGTGTGCAGGAGCTAAAGAAACTGCATAGCATCCCAAAAAGCAAAAATCATGTCAGTGAGGGTGAAAGTGATCAGAATTTTGAAAGTGGAGGTAATGGACAGAAGACAGGATATAGAGGAAATGTGGAATTAAGTTGTAGTATGAAAGAAGTGCCGGGGGTTCAAGCGAGAGTCAGTTTTGGCAAAACTGACGAAGATGACAGGTAGATAAACCTGAAGAGTAAATCTCTCAGAGGAAAAAAATTACTTTTGAATTTTGAGTGGAAACTATTCTGATTAATGCACCTCATCCATTTGCATTAAGATTCTGATCCTAACTACTCAAAATTCCTTCACATTTTTTGAACTGTATAGCTATGAAGACTACCCCATAGCGGGATGTGAGGAGCTTACACATTTTAAGCTGTAAATTATGTAATGTGAGAATATTCCAGCTTCATTTAATCATATTATAGAGCTTCTTAGCTCTGCTGAGTGTGTTAATTACAGGAATTCATTTTACCAAAGTGGTATACAATGTGCAGAAACAGAATAAAATAAAACACTTACTGCTGCTGTTGTTAGCAAAATGTGTCTTTTGTGAGTAGCAGCAGGTAGATGGATAGCAGAACTGCATCCTGTGGAGAAAGACACATTTTCTGGGTCACTAAATAGTCGGCTTGCTCAGTTTAAGTATAATAGTAATTGAAAGGTAGAAGATTTACGGTGGATTGGGGATTCTAGTTCACTAAATAAAACAGTTTTTGGTAGTCAGAAAAGATTTTTTTCTTCCTTTATGGACTGACCAGGTCCTGGGATGTTTCCCTGCTGTTTGAATTCCATTTTTTGCCTGAAGTTCATTTATTCCGCAGGGAGCAGACAATCTCAGATAGCAGCCCGTACGTCTATCAGGTAGAGGGGTGCTGTAAGGGCTGTCATCTTCCGTCTTTCATTTTTTTCCCTTCAGTTACATAAATAACGAGAATTTCAACCCTGTCGCTCCAGGATTCTGTGAACCCGTGAACACAGCTGAGAGTGACTAAGGGCGGCATTGGGTACTACAGGCTCTGAGGCATTTGTTTTTTCCATCTTCAGCCAAGAATGGGTCAGCTTAATTTCAAAGAAGTTGTGAGTAAAGCTGAAGTCCTCTGAAGGACTCTCTCACAGGTCTGTGTCTGCCCCGCTGGGATCCAGCTGCAGGGATGGCATTGCCTTTGCACTTGTGCTCCTGTCCAGCTTAACTCAGAGCTAGACATGGAAGGATTTTTCCTTTTCAGTCAGACCAGGGGTTTGTTTTCAAAATGCTGTCTTATTCTGGAGGCTGCTGCATAAAGGAAAAGGCTAGATACTTCAAAGGAAAACCCAGATAGACACTTATCCTGGCATTACTATATATTCTTTCTTTACTACAATGCCTAGTGTTCTCATTCAATTACAGTACCACGCTTACCTTACACAATCTTGTAATTATATATTTCAGGTTAAAATGCCAGGATTTTTATCTCTGCTCTGAAATTTTCACTATGATTTAAAACCAACACTTTTAATATACGCAAAAAGAAAAAAAAACACTGGAATCGGATGGAAAATTATTTCTCACATAAGTATTTAGCAGAGCAATGAACTTTGAATTAATACCTGATGGAAAGTAGTATTTAGATAATTTTTCCTTTGAAGACAGTCTTACTGAGGTCTTTAAAAGTAAGCACATTGTACTTTTGAATATATTTTATGTTTTTAAATAAGTTATCCTACTTTTTCAGACAATTCTCAGATCTCAAGTGTATGAAATAGTGTTAAAGCATACAGAAATAGTGTTTAAAAAACCCAAAAACAAACAACCAAAACCCATAAACTTACCTGGGTAGTTTTGTTTACTAATCTGCATCTGGTTACATGATTACATTCCAGGAATATAAGCTGTATTTTCAGTTGAAATTGAGACTCTGAGAGGGGAAGGCTTTACACTGTTGTAGCCATAATTTAAAGGACATGAAGGACTAGGCAAGTGTAGGGCTTTTATGAGTCTTCTGGCTGTGTCCTATGTGGTGGTGGGAAACACAACTGTAAGGATATAGTGTCTTTTGGAGTTTTAGTTCTTATAGTCCTGAATAAACTATGATTGTTGCATATATTAAAAGTGAAAAAAATTAAATTTATTATGTTCTTAAATGACAGTCCTCAGGGGAAAAAAAAGAATTATTATACTTATTTGTATATTTTCCAGCTACTCTTCCCCTTTCTCCACCCTTGTCTCACATTTTTAAAGAGTATTTATTACAATAGCATCTTCTGGCATTTATTTATTTAACTGATAAACAAAAGAATTTAAAAGATCTTTCAAAAATTCAAGAAAGTTTGAAACTATTTTGAGGTAAGCCTCAAAGTAAGTATCACTGACATTTCTGGAGGGTCTGTGTTGAACTGCAGAAGACAGATCTGCACAGTTCTGGAAGTGGTGCAAGGGACAACCTGTTCTCTTTGCAGTGATTTTGCTTCCCATCTTCTCCCAGGTAACAGTAGAATGTGATTCTTCTTTGGTCTTCAAACCTCGTTAGTGCACAATTTTGTTTAAATCTTCAGGAACAGCTCTTGGGCGTTTTGCTGCTCTGCATCTGACTAGCCATGTTATAGAGTGCCAGTATATTATAAGCATGAAAAGTTTGAACCCAATATGAAGCACAAAATAAAAATATTTGTTGGTGTCAAATGGCAAAGGTTTAGTCTTTTGTTAGATCTTCTCAAAAGCCTGTCGCTCCCACTTATCATCTAGGTTTTCTTGTGATTGTTAGTGGCAGAGAAATCAATGCTGCTCCAAATTTCATTCAAATCATGGCAATGCCTCGTCTTAAGCAGATTCTACGTTGACCTTCACCTTAAAAATAGTAGAGAAATGTGGCTTTGTACCTTTTGCCCATATATGGACGCTTCTTTCTTTCAGTTCATTAACAATGTTGGTAGATGGTAAAGCTAACTATGGAATCACAAACTACTTTTTCCTGTGTTTCCTTCTCTTTTGATACACAGCTAGGACAGATTAAGTTAACAAGACAACTTGAACTGTAGTTGCCGTGACTTTTTTACTTGTTGTTTCAGTTTGCAACCTAATTTCACTGTCTTCCAATCAATATAAGGGCATAGGGAAAGGATGCAGCTTCGAGTGTTTGTACATTCATTGTTTCATAAACTAGAATCATTAATATTCCTGGAGTTCAAAATAGAAT
The DNA here is from genome assembly GCF_001604755.1 of Lepidothrix coronata. Lineage (NCBI taxonomy): Eukaryota > Metazoa > Chordata > Aves > Passeriformes > Pipridae > Lepidothrix > Lepidothrix coronata. Next base: position 3,550,164 of record NW_016690235.1, on the reverse strand, counting down.
CATAAATCATGCCTTTAGGAAGTGAAATATTATGCTTCTAATAATGTTCATTTGAAGATTAATTTGCAAATCAGGAGCCAATGCATATATTTTAGAGGTCAAAGACAGATAACCAAATCTGAAGGCTTTGTGCAAATATTTGCATATGTGTCAAGCCATAGTCAGAAAATCCAATTTACCACTGGAAAAATAAAAAAACCTCAGACTTTTTCATTTTTTTTGAGGATTTTTTTTTAATGTCTCTTTTGCTGCTTCAGTAACACCATAACACAATTGCCAGACCTGTAGTTTGTGTCTTGTTACCACTGTAGATTATGTGATGCCTTTCTTTATGTTAGGAAAGTGTCACAAAATACTGAACTTCAAACAGGACTGATTATGTAGATAGACCTTGAACCTAGTTATTTTTTAGTCTTTTTTTTTTTTCTTAAATGCTTTGTGGACAGATAAAGCATGAGTAAAGGCAGGGATTGATGAAGAGCTTTAAATTACCGAGTTTGGAAAGAAGTTCCCTAACAACAAACATTCTTTCTTTTCTGATTAGTATTAACTAAACTAATTATGCAGTAACTCCCCCCTGATAAAACCATCTTGGAGATGTCGCATTAATTTCTTTATGGTGGCACAAAAATGAAATAAGGTCAGCAATAAAACTGTCCAAATGAAATCATTTAAATTTTTCTGACAATATCAGAGAAGAATTTTCCAGCAAGTACTTGGTTTAAAGCAAACTAAAAAGAGCATGATGGAAAAATTATTCTCTAAAAAAATATTTCTATTTAATTTGAACATTTTTTCTTCTAAAAATAAAACTGCAAGAGCCTGTAAACAGAAATCAAAATATGTAGTTGAAAAGAACCCTCAAGTTACAATTTCTTTCACATTATTTAATTTTTACCTTACCAAAGCACCTGGCGAAATCAAAAATGAGTTCATAAAATATCTGTTTCACTGATTTTTTTTTAAAATTAAAATTAGGGCCAAAAATTCCCAAGTACTGTTCCCTTGTATGAGAAAATTTTTGTCACAGTCAGATGAAATCAGCTTTGTTTGTTTGTTTTTTCTGGTTAATTAGCATGTATCAGTTAGCCTAGATAAAAATACATCTTACCTCCACTCAGCATCTTGGAAAGGTAAAATTATTATGTTACTTTTCTCAGGTTTTCTTCATTAATATGTAATAAACCCAGAAAGAAATAAAAAGAATAATTATGCTACTTCTAAATTTAAGTATACATGAAATTCTACCTACTATTTTTAAAAAGCAAGTAGTTGATACAGATTGATCAGATATACTGGACTTCCATAATGAAGACTGCATCTGTTTCTCTTGACAAAAAGATATTTGAGGGAAAGTGGGAGACTTCAATACATAGTCAATAGAAATAAATAAGCACTTTTTTCTCAGAAGAATTGGTTCAACCAAACAAATATTCTGGAAGAAAGTTGAAAGCTTCAAGGGGAATATTTTCACAGAATGGGAAATTTATGGAATGATTATCCCTGGAATTTGTGAAGGACAATTTATATCTGGGTTGAAGAACGTATCAGAAAAGTGAAATGGAGCAGAAGTTTTTTGATGTCATCAAAATGATGCAACACCTGACCTGGAAAACCCATCAATCTCTGCTTGCTAAAAGTGTTTGTAGGGAATATTAGCAAGTACTCACTTCTGAGCTTTTCCTACTGCTTCCCAACAGAGACATAATGTCTCAATATTCACTTGGTTTTACCAGACAGTGGAACTGCCATTACAGTGCTAGGAAGCATTTCAGTTCAAATTTTTCTCCTTTTTTTTTTTTGAGAAATGCTCATAGTAATATCTTCTGTAAGTTAAAGGTCCAACTATATTTCAGAAATAAATTCTGCAAAGAGTCATATTCATGAAAAAAGTGGTATTGATAGGTTGATAAGATATACAGGTTAGAAATAAAAAAAATGGGTTTGGATTATAAAATTATTGTTTAAATATTTTATTGTTGATAATTTCATATTTTAAATGAAATTATTATTTACATATATGTTTACTGTGCAGGAAATTACTTCTATAACTCCCGTAAAATATTGTCAAGGTTTTACTTACAGATGCAGTAAAACTTTAAAAATAAGAATGACTAACTTGCACTTTATGGTCAGTGCTGAAATAAGAATATGAAGTAATTTTACATCAATTTCTTTTATTCACCTTTCCTTTAATTTAGTCAAAATTAAGCCAAATAATACTCTGAAGTGTTACTTTTAGATAAGCCCATACTTCTAGGGGCAGATGGGAAATCAATCAATACAGAAATAAATGTCATCATCTTTTGGGGTAATTTTTTCGTTCGTCATTGCTTCAACAACCAGTGTACGTTCTCTCAGGCAGGGAGAACTGACTGTGTGGCTTGGAGATACCTACATTTTTAGCTGTTGCAGCAGCCTTATTGGATCCAGAGTACCTCTGTTCAAAAACTGAGCAGCTCAAAAAGCAGGAGCACCATACCAGAGCCAGGGCAGAGGTGTAGAAGGGTGTTATGGCCTGGGGATCTCATGTCTGTGCATGCAAGCACAAGTGATTGCTTTGCAGCACTGCTGTGCAATTCCAGTAATGCTGTATGGCAGCCAAGGTGGCTGCTTCCCCAAGGGGGTCAGAGGAGGGAGGATTTCAGCCTTTTCTTGTCACTTTGCAAAGCATCATTTTAGACTGTCTTGCTAATAAATGAAGTGTAGCTTAGGGCAGAAAGACTTACCCTTCAGATATAATTTCAATCTGTAAACTTTGGGGATTCCCATATCTTTTTTTACTTGTGTATTTGAGTTTGGAATGTGATTATCTGTATTTAGTGATGTTTGACCATGAAATAATTCTGCTTGTTAGTAAGAGGTTAGTAGAACTGACTTTTACATTAAGGACTTTTTTCGTTTCCTTTCTAACAAGAAGAAATTTTCTAGATTGTTATGGTTAAGATAGAAAGATTTATTTTTTTTTTAATGAGATAAAATGCAACAAGTTTTCTGAGATTATGTTATCAGACTGCTGAAAAAAGCACTGACAACTGCCAAGTCCTGATCCAACTCTCTATTTGTATAGCTGAACAACACAATTGTCTTGTGGAAAGATACATTCCTCACAGAAAGCTGAATCAGAGAATGGCTTGAGTTGGAAGCAATCCAGCTTCAAAGATCATCTAGTCCAACCCACCTGCAATGGTCGGGGACATCTCTCACCAAACCAGGTAGCTCAAAGGCCTATCCAACATGAAGAGATCTAGGGGTGGAGTATTCAGGGTAATCTGTGCCACTGTTTTACCACCCTCATTGTAAAAAATGTTCTCCTTATGTTCAATCTATCCCCTTTCAGTTCAGAACTCTTGCTCCTTGTCCTGTCTCCAAAGACCATAGAAAAAATTTCTGGTTTTTGTACAAGCTCACTTTTAAGTACTGTAAGGCTGCAGTGAGGTCTCCTGGAGCACTCTCTTCTCCAGTCTGAACAAACTTAGTTCTCTCAGTCTTCCTTGATAGGGAGGATGTTCCAGCTCTCAGATCATTCACAGATCATGGAGTATCACTTACAAGGTCCTCTTCTGGATCTTCACTAACAGATTCAAGTATTTCTGTGCTGAGGACCCCAGAGCTGGATGCAGTGCTCCAGGTGGAGTCTCACAAAAGCAGAGTAGAGGGGGAGAATCACTTTCCTCACCCTGCTGGCCATGCTGCTTTTGATACAGTCCAGGTTACATTTGGCTTTCTGGGCTGCGAGTGCACAGTGATTGGTCATGTCCAATTTTTCATCCACCGGTATCCATTCTTCACAGAGCTGCTCTCAATCCCTTCATCCCCCAGTGCTATTACAGGGGGTTGCTGTCAGCCCAGGTGCAGGACTTTGCACATGTCCTTCAGGGGGTTTGCAAAGACCCATTCCTCTAGTCTGCCAGGGTCCCTCTGAATGGCATCACTTCCCTCCAGCAAAGCAACTTCATGCAGTCTGCAAACGTGCTGAGGGTGCACTTCACCCCACTATGACATTGAGGAAGACGTTAATAGGATAGTTACCAGTACAGACCCTAGAGGGACGTCACTTGTCAGTGGTTTCAACTCGGACATGGAGACATTGACTGTAAACCTCCTTGGACATGATGATCCAGCCAATTCTTCACCCAGTTAACTGTTCATTCATCCAACACGTATCTGTCCCATGTAGCGTCAGGAACGTTTTGGAGGACCATATCAAAGGCCTTATGGGTAGATTACACCTGTAGCTCTTCCTTTGTCCACTGATGAAGTCATTCTATCACTGGAAGCCACTGGATGGATTAGTCAGGGCATGATTTGGCCTGTGAAGTCATGTTGGCTGTGTCATCTCTGTGTTTCATATGCTTCAACATAACTTCCAGAAGAATCTGCACCTTACAAACCACTGAGGTGAGGCTGACTTGTTGGTAGTTCCCATGGTCCTTCTTATTACCCTCCTATTAATTACTTATTATTATGTCAGAATTGCTTTTATTTTTGGTTTCTTTATGAGAGAATTGTTTTTTTTTCATTCTTTATTCAGAAATGTAAAGGTGATTTGCATAATGAGGGAATAGAAAATAGCGTAACATGTCAACTTATTCTGGAATTACTTTGGTCTAAGCTAATAGCTTGTTTTTCATGATTTTGTGCACCTAGACCCAAGAAAAGCTAAGGAAAATCCATGACTGAGGTCAGAATTTTCAGATAAGAACACTGCAGTTACAAAATACATATGCAGTAAACTTCTATAAAGCAATAGCAGTTGCAAACATACGAGTTGCTGATGATTTATGACAATATCTCATTGAAGGTAACCGTATGGCTTCTTATGAAGCTGCTTCATGGATCTTGAGTTTCTTCTCATGTTCTTCAGTTGCAGAATAAAACACTTTCAGGTATTAGCTTCCCTATAATAAAGCCATTCCATAATGTAGTGTGTCTTCACACGTGGAGACATAGCTGCCCCAAGCTGCCAATGTCATATACTATAACACTTGCTTTAGGGCCCGTGAGTATTTCCTTGGAAAATGTATTCTATAGGGACAGAACATTAATTGCTGATAGCTACTCTGTCATCTTGAAAAGACAGTGATTTTAGGATTACCAGTTTCTGCTTTATTAACAAGCTGTTGCAAGACCTCTAATTAAAGGAAGACTCACATCTGCTTTTGTGTACAGCAATAATCATTAATAATGGCAAAAATATTGCTGCCTTACAAGCATTGCTAGCTTTTCTGCTAGTTTTTTAAGAGTAAATTTCTAGAATTACTTTCTACTGTAATACTCTGTGCTTCTCTTAATGTAAATTGTAGGAGATGTGAGTCAGGACATATTCTTTTTGATCATCTCTATTCTCTTTCATAATTTCTTGCAAATGAACACAGGATGAATACTCCTACCTTTAAAAAGGAAAAAAAAAAGATGAAATGTGTTTATGTGCATTTTGCAACAGAGGTCTTACTAATGTTTTATGAGACTAACAGAAGCAATTGTAAATTGAATGAGGAAAATTTGGTTTTTCTTCTGTGATTTTTCTGGGGTCAAAACACAACACCTAAACTTTTTTGAAGACCTTTATCTTTAACACTTGAAGACCTGATTTTTAACACTGGTTTTTTTGGGAATAGGTCCTATGTCCGAGTCTTCCATTGTGCAAGAAGGACCTGAGGATGCTTGGCATCCTGCCATGAATTTGTTGCTAAGGGCTTTGCACTTGGTCTGTTGATAGTAAAATTTTGAAATAGTCGTGAAATATTGTTTCAAGTATTGTACCAGCCTTTGTGTCTGAGATGATCCAAACTTCAGTTTCATTAATGCAAGATGTGTATATTTGCTAAAGACTATACATGGTAGTTTCTATCAGAAGACTTTTCAGGGGAAAAAAGTTCAATACAATCTGCAGAAGAGAATTTCTCTTCCTACTCCAAAACACTATCACATACAGTCAATATTTGACATGTCAAAGAAATAATTTCTGTAAGACATTTTCTTCCATCCCCATCTCCCCCCCAAGGTTAATTCACCAAAATCATGATGTGCAAATCAAACTCAAAAACTATAATGATGCAGTAGGTATAGAACATATAAATGTTAAAATTAAAAGCATTTAAGGTAAAAATAAAATAAAACATAATGTGTAAAATTATATAATTTATTTCTTAGGAAGCCCCTTTCCCCTGAACCAGATGTCAAGGCATTTGAGAAAACAGATACTATCTGTATTGAATGGATATTTTCTTGTGAAAACATTTGGTTATGAAATGTCTTGCTGGCTGGTGGTTGTACAGATTCATGACACTGTATTAGACATAGATCCTGTAAAACACACATGCCCTTGTTTAATAAGAGGTTCAGAAATACAAAAAGCAATAATAAAATCAAAAATTTTGGGTTTTTTTTTCTTCCATGTTACTGTTCTTACTGTTAGACGTTCTTGGCAATTGTTGGCAAATTATATATGTGAAAAGTGAACACAAATAATCCACTTAGTTCTAATTGTTGTAAACAGCTGCTAGTGGACAGTGGTGTTTTGTAGAAGCAGCATTGAAATTATATAAAAAAAAAAAATAAGTAAAATTAACCAGGAATATATTCAAAAGTTTTTAATTCCCTTATTTGTAAATTAGTCTCTTGAGGTTAAATCTGGCAAAGTAAAATCAATTACAAGCTTCAGCCTAAAGAATTTTTTATAGAATATTTTTATTTAATAAAATACCAATTTCCCACAAGGCAGTAAAACTCATTGATATTTAGATATAAGTGACATAAAATTGGCTCTCTGGCTCTTCTGTTTAAATATCTTTAATAGGACTTTGCACACTAGAAATAAATTTTGGTATTAAACAAAGTCAATTTTGCTGTCTCTCTATGGCCTCCTAAGGAAAAGCAGATGTATGAATAATATAATCCATCATTAGTAGTAACAGTGTGAATAAAACACACACTATTTATATATGACCGGAGAAAGGGTACTCAGCTGGCTGAGCTGGCTGACTTCTGGAAGGCCACGTAACGCTTTGAACTAAACTTGCTGACAGGGTGAGCTGGGGTCATCAGTCCATTTGATGCTCTACTGAGCTTAAGTAAAAAATGTGAGAAAGTTCATAGGTGAAAAATAGCAGATTAAGACTATCATTTATACAAAACACAGAGAACAACTCAGTGTTAGACCTTGCACTTCCAAGTAAATGGGAATGCAAAAGGAAACCAGATACTCTATTGACATCCCATTTTAATCCTTGTTAGAGAGAGCATTTCTCAACATCTCCTCCAAATATATCCAGGAGAAATTGTGGAAAATCTTTGCTGAAAAACTGATGTTTGTCATGTAAAAGGATTCCAAAGGTTTGGTATGTTTTATTGTTTCAGCATTCCTTTACAACATTTTTGCATGTAAAATAAAAAAAAATTAATATTTTTATCACTTTCCTAAAAGATCATAAAAGTAAACAGAAGAAGCAGAATTTCAGTTGCAGCAGGCACTCAGAAGAAACTTTAAAAGAGGTGTCATAGTTTAACTGCAGCCAGCAATTAAGGACCTCACAGACACTCACTCAGTTCCCTGTGGTAGGATGGGGGGAGAGAATCGAAAGGTGGGAAAAATCCTGGGCTGAAGTAAAACCACGTTAATAAATAAAATATAATAACAAAAAATAATAATAAAAAATGCAGTAACAAAGGAAACAAACAAAACAAAAGTAACAAAGAGAGAAATAAAACCTAAGAAAAACAAGCAATGCAAATGAAAAACAACACCAACCAGTCAAAGACCAGCCAGTTCCCAAGCAGCAGCCCCTGGCCAGCTTTCCCTGTAGTTTATGTGTTGAGCATGATGCCATATGGCCAGCTGGGGTCAGCTGTCCTGCCTGTGTTCCCTCCCATCTTCTTGTCCACCACCAACCCTTTTTGGCAAGGCAGTGTGAGAAACTGAAAAGTCCTTGACTTACTGTAAACACTGCTTGGCAACAACTAAACCATCAGTGTGTTATCAACATTATTCTCATCCTAAACCCAAAACACAGCACTATACCTGCTACTAGGAAGAAAATAATTCTATCCCAAACAAAGCAGGACAAAAGGAACATTGATTTGTTTAATTTATTTGTTTTCCCCCTTTTTTCCTGCTTCCACTCTCTAAGACAGACAGCTCCTCCCTATTTCACAGCCTGATTGTGAAACATTATGATGAAGTTATAAAAGGAAAGCAAAAATTTATGCCACTTGTTCAGATTAGAACAGGATGTTCCTTCATTAAAACAGACTCACTGGTCTGATTGCTGTATATTACTGAGTTTACTGTTTAGAAAAATACATAAAATACTACAATAAAATGAAAAAGAGCAGTAAGGGCTATTAGACTTGCAGAATGTGTTAGTCTTTCATTATCATCTCCTCTATAGTTGTGTTCTTTAGCTGTCACCAAATATGAACCAAATAACTCCCTAGTCTTGTTACAGTTAAAAAAATAATCTCTTAGCACTAGTAGAGCTTTCTGCTCTATCCAATGCAGTAGAATGAGATGCTAAACTAATATAAAATAATAGAACAAGATCTAATAGAATTAGTATCCTGATACTAATTATTCATCATCTGAGAACAAAAGATAATTGTGATGATGCTTCCCTAAAAGCTTACTTTTTCCTTTTGACGAGATGAGTTCAGAGGTGGAAATTATGTAGTAGGAGAAATCAGTTAAGATTAAAAGGAAAAAAGATTGTATGAATTAATTGACAGACCGGGATATATTCAAGGTTCATATAAAAAAAATGTAACTATTCTTGAACAGAGATTTTATAACATTATTGCTAACTCCCAATGGACTGTAATGTTCCTTCTTGTTTTTGTGTGGTTTTAATTGAACATGGTTTAGATCTTATTAAAGGAATTTTCTCATTCTAATTTTTTATTTTCCTCATTGTATAGTCTGGGTTAATTCATTGATTCAAAATAGATGAAAACATAAACAAAAATAAGTGCACTGCTGAACAAAACCAAATTTTCATAGTAGCTCTACAAAATGGTGTCAGATATCATGGTCCTAAATTCAGTGGGCAGAAATCTCTTTATTGGTAGGGAGCTCACATAGTTCAATAGTGATTGCCAAACTAGGTGTTTTAGCAATGCTTGAAGGAACACAACAGTTAGTGACTAGGGGAGAGGGGCATTACCTTTTCTTATTTTGTTTTGTAAGTTTTAAGGACAGCACACATTCATATCTGAGAAAAAAAAGCATCAAACAAAACCTTCATTTCCATGTAAATAAAATCATCCTTTATAACTTCTAGTATTGTAAAGGAACTTATGGGCACTTAATTTGAAATAATGTGTTCTTTGAAACAGTCCTATATGTAGACACTTGTTACTATATATTACTATATACACTTGTTACTATATATTACTATATATACTAACTACTTGTTAGTAACTATACTAACTATATGTTACTATACTATATTTTATATAGTTCAACAAATTTAAAACAAATATACCATTATAAGTTCCACAAGCTATTCATACTTTCTACAAATGTTCTGATAGATATTCATGGATTTGTTTCATACAGTTTAATTATATCTTTCATTTCAATGTTATTCAGATGTCCGCTGTTTTATTTTGTCTCTCTCTCAAATAGACTTTGGGCCAGACAGGGTGAGGTGTGCTTGTATTCTCAGTGATTTTAATTGCATCCATCATCTTTAATTCTCAAATTTTTCTTTTTCTCACTAAATTTTAGTTTCTATTTAAAATTATTAATACATTAAAAATTATTCAAGTTATAGAGTCAGGTTTAAGAAGTTGCAGTATGCATCCCTTCACAAACACCTCAGGTTTTTTACACCTCAGCCCATATATTTATTGTGAGGCTAACTTGCCGTCTGGGGCCTTTTCCACTTTCTCCCTTCCTTTCTTCTCCTGAGCAGATCCTTGGTTTTAATAAAAGAAGAATGCACTGCTATTTCATTGTAACTAACTCTCAGTAACTTTCTGAGTTGCACTGTTCAAAATGCATTGTGAAAACTTTTTATTTTCCTTCTTAATATAGCTCTTAGGATAACAATTCAAAAGTCCCAGAAAGACAGAGATACAAATGAAATGGCTGGACAGTTACCTCTTTGGGAATTACAGTGTGAAGTATGCAAGAATACCCACTAACATCAAAACCATGCCTTCTTAAATTTGTGTCTTTTGTGTGGGGAAAAAAAAGAAAATTAAACATCAAAAAATCCAAGTATTTTCTGTTACCTGACACCATCCTAGGTTAAAGACAAAAAGGACAAGGCAGGAATCAAAGTATTTTAATAAATTTCTAATTCATTTGTGTGACAGTGGGAAGGATTTTATCTGAGGCAAATGGTTGAAATCTAGAAGTGCAGGGGTGTCATTTCCTGTGGTATTCCTGCCCATCAATTCACTCTTCATTGGGAACCTGTGAGTAGACATTAGTCAGACAGTTTGGAAAGCAATGATGTGCTTCACTGTTGAGTAGGCTACTTAATGAGCACATGCAGCTTCTTCCCAGACATAAATGGAACACCGTCTACTGTCACTGTCTCACACACTGAAAATAAGTAAAGAACTATGCAGACCCTTCATAGCCTCTGTATTGCATGTTCTCTATACCAGAATACTAAAAATCCTATCAAAACTATTTTTTTTTTTTTAGTCCTATGACTACTTTTTTTATCTCAACATCATAGATATAGGGAGCCTCTAATCTACTGCTGACAGAAGAGTATAATTTTTCTGTGGTTTTTGGACTATGCAGACAGTCCTTGATAATCACCATAAAATGGTAACAATTTCATTTATGAGTCTGAAATAGAATAGTAAGTATGCTAGATATTTTTGCAGTTAATATATGGTTTTATAAATGTTAGTTGGCTTTATTCATCAAATTGTACCACACACACAGGTACTGTGCTCAATCATATCAGTTGTATGCAGTAAGGGTACTTGCAAGATCTGTAAACACCACTACCACTGTCAAAATCTGTATATGCAAATACTAGCAGATTCTCTTGCACAATGTAAATAGACTTGAACTATCTATGTAACCTGAGTATCCTTGATGGGAATGGGCAATTCACAATTTTTATGAGGTTGGTAGCTTGGACATGCTTTATTCATATTCTATATCTTTAGCTGCAAAGCTCTGTGAAGTTCTTCTGCAGTTCCCAAAGGGGTTAATTAAAATATTTGGTCTATTTAACTTCATGTAATTTTCATCATCTTGAGTTTTCGATTTAAATTAACTCAGAAACAGCTCTGTTTGTCCATGACTTTGATCTGAGGCCATCAGGGCCTGTATGAGTTTCTCCAGATTTGGCTGAGGGTCAGCTCCAGGCTGACTGAGTCAAGTTAGTGAACCCAAGTCAAGTTTCAAGACTACCATAGTGCTATTTGTACACAAGTGATAATTGCAAGGAGAGTTATGAAAGTTGATACTTAACAAGGGGAAATTATTTCTCCCACCATTCTGACACAGGTATAAATATATACCTGAAATATATCTGAAAGGCAAAAAGGGAAAAAAGTAAAATGAAAGTGACATCAGTTTATCTTCTATCTCATAAAAAAAATGAGTATCAATATATTCGCAATAAAAGTATCTGGCATGTTTATTGTTGTTTGTCTAATAAGTTTATTAAGCTCTTGGTGGAAAATTTCTGTATTAAAAGGTACAATAAAAGTAGACATTAAATAAATCATTTAACATAAGAATAAACTTTAATAATGAAATAATTTTTTTATATTCTAATTTACTGTAAATAATACCACAAAATACGACATCGCTGAAAAGAGGAAAAAAAAAGACACAAATAAGTGTATGCATCCTTTCCATGTCACCTTACACTGTTGTAGAGGACAACACAATCTAAAACATACAGTTGTGAGTTTGGTTTGCAAGAAATTCCTGAGATCAAAGCATGCATGATTGAATCAGGGCAAGACTGGTTGTTTCCTATGTACGCATAAAGTTAGGTGTCCTGCTTCATAGGTTGGTCAACACAGAAGGTCTGGAACACATATGTGAAGTGCACCTATCTAAAAAAGATAAATTAAAGCTACATGTGGATAGAAAGGTAGGTACATTTTTCTTGTTCTTTGCTTTCCTTTTGCTTTTGTTTTTTTTTTTTTTTTTAATTCTTTTGGATTTCAGCCGAGATCTTTTCTTTCTTCCCCAGGTAGTGAAACACTATCTAGCCTCCAATCTCCTAGGAACAGTAGAGGCCATCCCCTTGGCTCTGTTTCTCCCTACACCCTGGGCTAAAAGTGCTCACCTGTGTTGCAGCACAGCACTGTCTGGGGAAAATGCAGGAAAATGAGCCCCAGGGGATTTGTGACAGCCATGTTTCCCTGTTTGCATGGGAGTCCACGCTGATAAAACAGTGTGTCTGACCCACTCTGTGCAGCTGGTTGGTCCAGAAACATCCAGAGATGCCTTCCAGAGCAGTCCTCACTTTCTATGACTCAGCTTGTAGAAAAGTATCACAGGAAAATTATTCAGGAGGAAGAATGGAAATATCAGTTCAACAGAAATGCAATACATCACTACCAGTATGAAGCTCTAGCAGCACTGTGATTCAGTCCTACATTGAAGGCTGATTCCAGGAACCCAAGTCTGTCAGGAGTTTATAGCACAACAAATAAAAACATTATACATGCTGATTATCAAAACCACTTCAAGAATAAAAAAAACAATAAATCCCAAGCTGTATATTATTTCCCACTGAATCTCTCCATGATTTTGAAGGAGGTACACTTTGACTGTTTTTTGATTATGACCTTCAAAATTAACTTAGTGTGAAAGGGAACCGAAGAATTATCTTTCCCGTATCTTTTATATCCAGGAATGAGTTACAGGAGAGATGACAGACACTGTGGCAGCTGGAGTTTAATGTGCCAGTAGAGTTTTGTCCTTTTAGATGGAAGGTCCCAGAGTCAAAGACTGTCACTGGTATCCAATCCAGGGAACAAACTTCGTCCTCAGCAAATTGCTATTCGTCTTGCAGGGAAGAGCACACTGTATCTGAGTGCACAATCTGTAGAAGTCAGATGATAACATATATTGGATTGTGCTGCAATAAAATGTGTAAAAATGGCTTAAAGTATTCAAAGGAAGGTGCTGTTATCTGACACTCAAGATGATGTTATCACTAAGCCTGTCAGTATTGGAGCCCTTATACTATTGACTTTGATTATGCCTTTCTAATGGCTTCTTCCTTTTCCATCTCACTGACAATAGCTTCATTTTCTTACCTATACCTTTTTATTGAGTCATTTAGAAAAAGTCAAAGTCATATTCCACACTGAGAAATGGGAATTATTCCCCCTATCTGAAGAACTGATAAGTGTCATATCTTCAAAAGAGATGTTCAGAAAATCAAGACGTATTTCATTCTTCTTTTGCAATTGCTGAGAGGAGCCATGCAGTTCTGTTCTCCCAGACCACTGGCAGGCTCAGCAGCTCTGCTATCTCAGACACAGCAAAGTGAATTGTTGATGAAACGGGTAAGAAGCTGTGAATAAGGCCACAGTTAGTTAGGACTATTTTTTCATTACTGCTCTTCTGCAAGCAAAGACTGGGATTCCTTATTTTCTATTACTGCATCATAGAATCATAGAATGGTTTGAGTTGGAAGGCACCTTAAAGATCATCTGTTATAATCACCCTTCCATGGGCAGGGACACCTTCCACTAGACCCAGTTCCTCAGAGCTCCATCCAACCTGGCCTTGAACACTTCCAGGGATGTGACATCCACAGCTTCTCTGGGCAACCCATTCCAGTGCCTCACTATTCTCACAGTAAAGAATTTCTTCCTAATATCTTATAAGGTCAGCTTAAGGTCATTCTGCCCCATCATATTACTACATGCCCTTGTCAAAAGTCCCTCTCCAGTTTTCTGGTAGCCTCCTTTAGGTAGTGAAAGGCCACAGTAAAGTCCCTGGAGCCTTCTGTTCTCCAGGCTGAACAATCCCAATTCTGTCAGTATTTTCTCATAGAAGAGGTGTTCCCTCCCTCTAATCATCTTCCTGGTTCTCCCCTGGACTCAATCCAGCTGGCCTATGTCCTTCCTGTGCTGGAAATGGTGGATCCCAGAGCTGGATGCAGTACTGAAATCATTACCTGTCATTATTTTGATTTGTCAGTAAACTGGTAGTGGCTCAAGCCTGGACAGTACTTAAAGTTTTTTTCTTTCTAGAATTCCTTCTGCTGCAAACCACTGCAAAAACTTTGCCCTAAACACAAGCATCAGGAAAGTGCTTTATATCACAAACTTCAAAGAATATCTGGGACTATTTATGAAGAAAATCTTATAGTCCTTTTGTGCAGGATAGGAAGAGAGGTATTTTCTTGAATGAGTTTATTTTATCTGATACTTTGATGTCAATCTTATAGGCTGTGTTAATAACATTTTTATAGGTAGCATATTAGAACAGAATAGGATAGAATAGTTCAGCTGGAAGGACCTACAAACAATCATGCAGTCCAATTGCCTGGCCTGTTCAGGGCTGACCAAAACGTAAAGCATGCTTTTAAAGACATTGTCCAAATGCCTCTTGAACACAAGGAGGTATAGGAAATTGACCACTTCTCTAGGAAGCTTGTTCCACTTTTTGACCACCCTCTCAGTAAAGAAATGTTTCATGCCAGTCCCCTGATGCATCTTTGACCCATTCCTATCTCAGGGGGACAAGCTCAGCACCTCCTTCTCCACATCCTCTCCTCAAGAAGTTGTAGAGAGGAATGAGATCAACCCTCAACTGCTCCTCACAGGACATCCCTTTCAGTCCTTTCTCCAGATTTGTTGATCTCCCGTAGATGCATTCAAGTACCTTCACACTGTTATTAATCTGCAGGGCCCAGAACTGCCACAAGCCACTCAAGGTGAGACTGCACCAATGCTATTCACTTAAAGGGTGAAAAATCTGCTACACCTGACATTACTACCCCACGCCCTTTTTTGTAACATAACCTTTCCATCTGCACACTTAAATAGACCTTTTTCTTTTTTTTTTTTTAATGTTACCAATTTTTCAGGAATTTTCTATAGATAATTCCAGTTTTGCAAAGAAAAGCAAAAGTACTTGATGGTTTGATATCAAAGGCATTTTATCATAGGATCATAGAATATACGCAGTTGAAAGGGACCCATCAGGATCATTTAGTCCAACTCCTGGCTCTGCACAGGACCATCCTCAAGAATCACACTGTGAACCTGAAACGGTTGTCCAAACACTTCTTCAACTCAGAGAGGCTTGATGGTGTGACCACTTCCCGGGGTAGCCTGTTCCAACTGCCCAACTACCCTCTGGGTGAAAACTCTTTTCCTGATATCCAACGTAACCCTGCTTCATGCTGTCTTCTTGAGTCCTGCCACTGGTCATGAGAGTGAAGAGATCTGTACTTCACTTCCCTTAATGAAAGACCAAAATGAGGTTTCCCTTCAGTGTCCTCTTCTCCAGGATGAACAGAACAAGTGACCTCAGCTGCTCCTCATATGGCTTCCCCTCCAGACCCTTCACCATCCTCCTTATGGCCCTCCTTTGGTTGCTTTCTAATAGCTTAATGTCTTTTTTATATTATGGTGCCCAAAACTGCACACAATATTCAAGGTGAAGGCATCTGTAATGCAGTACTGGCAGTGCTGAGGTGCAGAAATGGACTGGAACTACCTGACTTAGTGCTGGTCATGTGAAGACCTGTTCATAGGGAACCTTAACCAACAAAAGGAGATATCACTTACACTTTATGATAGCTGAAAGACAGTTCTATCTTATGTAGCACTGCAAGACAATAGACCCTTTTGAAGCAGCCCGGTACTATGTCTATAATCATTAAGTGAAATAACAGTTATTGTGGAATTTGGTCAGCAATACAAGGAACCATGTTAGTGAACTGGACCCATAAATAGCAGTTGCAAATTTGTTCTTACACACAGTGTGGCACTACCTAAGTGGATTCACCTCAGCTCTGCTGCAATTACTTAAGAATAATTTTAACAAGAATGTGAAAAAAATTCAATATTTTCCCTCACCATTGTTTTCAATAGTTGTCTGTAGTGAGTAAGCAATGGAAGAAATTGAAGCATATAGAAGAGTCACACTTTCTTAATAGAAATACATGTGTTTGATTAATATATATTTTATCAGGAAATAAAACAAAAGAGAAAATAAATTCTTCAGGTAATAGACTAATCTCCAAGAAGCGTATCAGAATTTAATTCTCCAGATTTCTCACTCCTCAGTCCTGAAGTTATTTGGCTATAAAATGAACACTTTCCTGGGGAAGTGGCTGTTAAATTACATTCTTGAAATGGAAGAACACTAACAGGAAAAACTGAAAAATTATATCTATAATGTGGTTATACTAACATACTAGTATCAAACTAAGATCCTAATCTTGGTCATGTTGGCTATTCTGAGGCTACCAAATTACCTTAATCTTTTCATGAATGAAAGTCCTAGCAGCATTGTTTTCTTTCAGTGGTGAAGAAAGTGTTTCAACTTCAGAACTTTATAAAAAAACACATTCTTAGGAAAGAGGTCTTCTTTCTAAGGCTTTGTGTTGATTCAAAGCTGCAGAATAGCACCTGCCAAAGCAGTTGCTACTTATTACTAACTACTGCTTGATTTAGACTGGCAGCTTTAGCAACAGAAAAGTGGCAATCTGTTGCATTTGATAAAAAGTCCATTAAAGATGCAGTAAGAGTGTGTGAATATACTGAAAAGGGATATTCTTTGTGCTTTGGAATGAAATCATCACATCAGGTATGTTTGATCATGAGCTTCAGAGAGCATCAAGACAAAAACTCTGCTGAAAGCATCCTGACGACCAAAATGTGTATTATCCAGCTTCCAGGGCTGTCAGTTAAAAATGAGTCCTTACACCTCAAATCACCAGAAAAGTCACAATACAGTGACCAAGATCACATTCCAGCTCACAACAGAGATGCCACTCCCTACCAAGAACATGAGACAGACTTCCAATATGCAGTGCTCTCATGGGAGACTATACATAATCCAAAAACATCACTGAGATGACAGATAAACACAAAGTAGATGGAGGAGGTATCCTGTATGTCACATAGTATGTCAGTAGCTCTAATGCTGCGACAGTAGCTTAGAAAACAGAATAGACAGTAAAAGCCAAGTTCTGCCCTGTCTATCTACAGAAGAGATAAAATGAGAGTAAAATAGGGAAATAATAAAATTAAGAACAGCAAAGCAATGTATCAACCCATTACAAAAGAGGAGAAAAAGCTCTGAATCCATGATAACAAATTGTTTTGGCTTGCTTTTGAAAAGCACATAATGATGCAGCAAAAAAATCTAAAGTATTCTAAAACATAGAATAAATTCTGCAGCCATCTGGACTAAGAACAGAGAAACAAAGTTAGAAAAGTAAACATATGGTAGTGTAGCCAGACAGTTTTAGCTACTCTGAAAACCTTCATTGTCTGTTGCACTCTTTTGAAAGAGCTGGTAGAAAACTAAACAGTACAGAAAATACAGCAATGAAAAGAATGTATCATTAAGAAAATAAATTTAAATTTCTTAGAAACCACAATGACATAAATAAGAAATGCAAATTTTTCAAAGGTCATGTACTCGAGGATGACCAGACTTTACAAGATACAGCAAAAAGACATAACACTTATGTCCCCAAGATGAGTGTGAAAATAAATTAAAAAAAAAAAACCAAACCAACAAAACAGCAACACAAAAAGGGGAAATAAAACATTCAGCAATCGATCAGAAATTTGGAGATGGCATCCAGCAGCCAATTATGCAAACCACAGTATGTGGAAAGCAGCTTCTCTCCATAGATCCCAGCATTGCACCTGGACAAAGACCTCTGTAATTTCTTTGTACATGGTATGTGAAGCAAAGCAATTGTCAGCTTTGTAGAGGCCATGTAATAGACTGATGTTTCTAATCATGTGTGTTTATCCTCTAAAAATTAATTCCAGTGTATCCATACCTGGATTTTAACATACAATGTGGGGTACAGGAAGGAGTTTACTGAATGTTTTCTAGTTTTTTATCTCCACTGAAAATTTTAAGCTATTTTCCTTTTCAATAAATCATCAGAGCATAATATCTGATTGACAATATTATATTGCCCAAGTTGTATTTGTAGACCAAATTCTCCAACTTTGTCCACAAGGTGAATGGGGTAATATAAAAATTAAATTATTTGGGGCTTTAAAAAACACAGAACTTCTGCTAAAGAGTCTACAAGTAGTCTTCCTTCCACTGTATATCTGGGACTTTCCAGGGACTACTCTTAACTGATCATTTTTATAAATAATTGATCTTACATATAAAAGAAGATGGGAAGGAATTTGTTCAGAAACATTGTAGGCACAGGGCAGCTGAAGGTGGCCTTAATTAAAAACGTGTGTTTTATCTACTCAGCATTGCTTTAGTGTCACTTCACTGTACAAAAACCAAGCCACTTTACATTAACTCCTGTCATATGTCCACAGGAAGAGTAAACTGTTTCCTTTTTAGTCCTGGGAGCAACTGAACTCCACCACTCCTGCCAGGGAGCAGCAAGAGTGGGGCAGCTTTGCAACGAGCTGATAGCTGAGCAGGTCATGTCAGTAGAAGCTGGAAGCAAGAGTGGAAAATGTCAGGGAGGGGAAGACAACAGTCTTGCTGTTGTACTTCAACAGTATAACAGTTTGGGCATCTGGATGCATGCAAGACTGAAAAGTGATAATCACTGCCCTGCAACTCTTGGTGTGGGCACAGAACAGTCACACACTGTCTCTTCATGTTAACAGCCTGAAAACGTGGTTACCAGTCTCCTCAGAGAGTTGTAGCAGCTGCTGTGTTCTTTCACAGGGACTCTGCAGTATCCCCCAGAAGACTCTAAGACACTGCATCCTAAGAGAAACATCTTGAGTTGGCTAGTATGATGCTGCAGGCAGTTCACCTCCCTTTTTGGAGTTGGAATATATTGTTTCTATAGGCCCTGCTGGAAATGGAGCATTATCTTGGGTTGTGCCTTTCTTACCTAAAGCCTTGTGAAGGTCCATAAGAGCAGAAAGAATTAGAAAAGGCAGATTCTGTGGGTTTTTTTCATGGGTTCAAAAGGCCTCTCTAGAAAGGCAACTATGCAGAAAATTCATATGAGCATGTGGAAGTAGCTAGCAGTGAAAAATCTACAACAGTCTGTGAAAGTTTCTCTGTGGGGGAGTAGGGACAAGTTGAACTGTTGTCATTAAAAAATTTCCAAGTGCTTCACCTGACAGGAGCAGTCAAGCCATTTGATAATAGAAGAATTTGTGCACAATGAAATCCAGCTGGAAATTTTGCTCTGGAGAGTCAGCTGATATTCGTTACTACACTAGAGCTTTTTTATTGAAAGGTAACTTGGAGATGTCATGCTGTGAGCAGCAAATGTTTTAAAACTGTAATTTCTGTATCAGCTTAAAATATTTTAACCAAATTGCTCTCAGTAACAAAATGGATCTGAATATTCTGTGTTACTTTATGGAATGGGTACTTACTGGCGTTTTTTGAAAATATTAGGAATATTACAAATAACTTTTCTAATTAAGCTTATCAGAGCTATGTATGAAGACAGACATCCACATGATCAATGACTTTTATTGAGTATATAAAAAAATATTTATAGTAATGTGTTGTTATACATCTAAATGTGCATTAGGAATAGAATAATTACTTAGACATATCGTATGCTCCAAAACACAGGTAATAAGAACCAGCAAACAAATTATTTTAATGTAGTTCTAACTATTTTGATACATGACCAGAAAGAATAAAACAATGGAATTGTAACAGTAGTATGTTCATAAGTTGTCATGCTTTGTTTAATCATAGCTAAAACATAAAGGAGAAAATGTAAACAGGCACAGATGAGAGAGGTACTCAAGATTTGTTCAGTTGTAAATAGCAGCAACAAAATATAAATCTTATAATGAAAAACAGTAATCCCTGTTAATGTTAATTTAAATTGTTAATTTAGCAGTATTGTTAAATTCAAACCTTAGAGTTTTTACAGGTGAAAAATGGGAACATGCTGAAGACTTTATTGCGTTACCTGGGAATCTAAAGGTTTGATTTTTAAAATAATTTTTTCTTCTTTCTCTGCAAGAAAGTGAACATGACTTGAACATGGATTTCCCAACACTCTAAATTCCTAGTCATTCTTCAATTACTTGGGTATAAATTGCAAAATAAGAAAATACCAAAATTATAAATTTGTTCAGAACCAGTATAAGTCCAGCATCATTCTATTTTCACAATAATAAACACTCTGAGCCAGCACACCACTGTAAAAAAATTCATGTAAGTGTAAGCACTGTTTGAAATATTAGTGTTGAAAATTCAGAGAAAGGTGAAGTAAAAGTAGGCAATAGCCAGATACATAAATTCTAAGAGTGGTGTTAGTTCATTTTCCTAAAAGGCTGTATTGTTATGTAGAATATGAAGATATTAGGCTGTTCTGCCATAACTGGTGGTCTAGGAAGAATAAATGAGAATGAATAAGACTACTCTCTAATTTTATGGGGCTCTACTTGTCATTACTTATTGGATAAACATGAATGAAAAATTAAGTACAGATGTTTGTGTGCATGTGCGTCTGATGATGTTTTTGAAGAGAAAAACTATTTTCAGTCTAACTCTGACTTAAAAAGAATTGAACAGTTTCTTAACTGTGGAAAAATTCCTAATTTTCCCTTTGCTAGCAAGGTTTTTGCCTGGGTAAAAGCTATTATGATCTGTATATGTCACGATTTTAATACAGAAACAAATGTATCTAAGTCTTGCTTTACAGTAGCAAAGTCACTAATATGATAGCTATATTTCTTGAAAACAGTGAAATTCAAGGCCACCATTATCACAAAAATATTCCTATTCATCAGTTTGGGTTTTTGGTTTTGTTTTTAAAAGGGGTTATATGGATTTTACTGAATTTATTTTTGAAATCTCTTTATGTCTGAAACCTAAAGTAAATATTCATGGTGTTCCTTGAACAAGGAGCAAGACAAGACTATCCTGTACTGGTAAATAATTTAAATCAAAACTAATGTGAAAAATTCTTTGTAAATTAATAGTTCATTTCCTTAAAAAAAGAAAATCATCTTTATTTTATGTTTGTTTCAATCTCTTAATTTATTTCAAATTTACCCTTGAGCTGAGGGTTCTGATTTCTGCTTCATTTACAGCATCCTCTGTGGTATTCTCAATTTTAGCTAGACTACATTTCAGAGACAAAATTTGTGAATCAGCCTCCGCCAGCCTCTGTTACATGACTGAAGGATATTTCAGCCTCAAATGCTGCAGTATGGCCATACGTAGCATACATTTTTTCTGCATAATATTGAGTGCCTTAATGTTTTTATTAGATTCTGCAGTTCATTTCAGTCCTTCTTCCCAACAACACATCATTGTGCACGTCGATAGGGAAGTTTTTCCTTTTCCATATTTCTTCTCTTTCAGAAATCAGTTAGAAAAATAAGAAATGACTGGTGGAGTTAACTGTTTGTTGTCAGAGTGTGCCTTGAAAGATGAACCTAAAAGATAAGGATTCAGATAGACTGTGTTCCACCTGCAACATTTGGATCCTATTCCCACTGAAATGTGTTGAAGTTTTGCCATTGAGACCAGTTGGACAAAGATTTTATGATATTTAAGAAAGCATTTTTTTGTCAGAAGCCTTGTTTTTCTACAGGCAGAGATTTTGAACTGTTGCCCCTTCTGAAATTTAACCATTCTATTTATGGGGGATTTTCCTCATTTGTATATTACCTTCTTAACTGAGCTAAAACCTTACCTAACCCTGTTTAGATTATTCTGCAGGTTGAATATTTTCCCTTGTTGTTAAAATAGTTATAGAGGTGAAATCAAAGGGGGAATGTGAAGTTGTGCAACTATTCTAATATAGGCATTTTAGGTTTATTTCATTTTCTGTAGTTTTTTCCATAAGGCCTTTTCTCTCTTGGCGCCATGGATTGTGGAGAGCTGGTTCTATTGATTGCTTCTAGATCTAACTAAAGTTCTTTGGAATTCACATCTTTCATTTAAATTCCTAGAAATTGTAATATGAGGTTTGCCCAGATAAGGCAGAGAAAATTTAGTAAATTTAAACTTTCTAATTTTTCATTTCATAATGATTTTTTTTTGTTTCCAAATAAAAATACAATGGAAAAGTTAGGCAATACTACAGAGAGGCAAAATGTGTTTCTAGGGTCAGAATGTTTGCTTGTCCCAAAATAAATTTATTTTTCATTTTTCTGCCCAAGAAGTCACCCAGCAGGGCATTGATTCAAATTTTGTTTGTTGATTTGTTTTTTTTTTAGTTTGAAGTGCATTTGGAAATCCAGTTTTCAGGCAACCCCATCTGAATTTGCTTCTTCGTGATTTCTTTATTGATGGCCACACACTAAAAGAAGTTATGTTCCTTTATAATAGATAATTTTAAAATACAAATCAATTTTCTAGTCTATGTAAGCGGTGTTAAGTGTGCTTGTTCAGAGACACAAAGAGTAGGTTTTTGTTGTTCTCCTTTTAAGACTTTGTCAGATTATGAAAAGAACTGCATTGTATATGGAACCTGTGTTATTGTCATCTTTGTCATGGCCACCAAGGATACATCTTTCCTCCTCTTTGTCAAAAATGAATGGAAATCTGAATTATACATTCATTATATTAGTTGAGAGATTGACTTTTTGTACTCCTCAGAGTTCCATCATTTCAAAGTATGATGGCCAGGAATAAGGACAAACTAAAATATTGAGAAATTTTCTAATGCAAAATTTATCTGAGTAGAACCGAAAATGTTCAAGCACTGTAGTTACTCCTTTTGGTAATATAAAAACTGAGGAGCAACTTGTACAGAACGAAGAGAGAACATTTCCACTGAATTTCACTGCATTTGCTGGGATAGCACTTTTTCTATCAGCTCTGGGTTATTAAATGCAAATTACAAGTCCATGTGTTGCAATGATATTTTTTTGTCTTCTCTGCAGGGGTTATTACTGCTTCCATGTCAGTGGTAATTGTTGCATAGAACAGCACTAAGCAGGTTCTGGTGAAATGAACAATGGAGGAATTGTGTGCATCCACAAAGAGCAGACAAGTACTAAGGGGAACACCAGAGATGGGTTATGTTCCTTTAAGCTTAACTACCAGAACTGCTCAGGCAGCAGAGTTTGACAAGAAAGGTCTCAGCTTTTACTCCTGATAGGCTCCCTTGCCGTTTACAGACAGGCTACTTTAAAGATGGTACTGCTGCTTGCGAAGTGTCAGGAGATGCTGCAGCCAAGAAGAGGAACCACAGCATTTTCTGAACAAGCAACTGAGTTGTGGGAGAAAGAGACAGAACAAGCAAATATTGCATGAAATGTATCATATACAAACTTTGAAATATGTGAAAGTATTTTTAGGAATAAAGAGTCAATGAGAATGGTCAGAAATAGGGGGAAAGATGCTTTCTTAGCTATGTTTTCTTCTTTCCATCTCTAAATAAGCAATTCTTCTACTCATAATCCTTTCATAACGAAAGTCTGAAATATACATCTGCAGAAGTAATCTATAGAAATGATACTTTAAAGGTACAACTTGTTACATAGTTTGACATCCAAATTACTGTATTTTTCTCTGCTCATGTATTTTAAGCCTTTATGGATCAGAGAAGGATGCAACAGAGATAAAAGATGAATAAATGAACTGAAGGTAGTTCTTCTGGAAGATATTTAATGTCATCTGCTCTTACATCTGTAAACAGCTGTGGGTTATTTGCTGTATTTTACCACGGTGTCAGGAAAGTGTTCTGCACACACTATCCTGTCAGATATGGGTGAGCTTGTGAGAGCTGACAAGGCATTAATTTACCTCTTATACTTTGCATACCTCAGTTTTGTACATACTTTGGGAAGCCACCAGCTTCTGAAAATCCTGGCAGTAGGGTCCAGAGCTGCACTGAGGGTGGAAATAAACCAAATTAACACAGAACAGAAAAACTGATCTAGAGAACAGTTTGGAGTCTGACAATTAATCCAGATTTGCTGAACAAATCTGGAGTTGTTTTGATATATTTACTTTCCTTGTCATTTTTCAAACATAGATGGCAGGTGAGGTCATTAAGCGAGAAGAAAATCTCTGGATTTCTGTTTTCTTACAGGGTAAGTTTAGATCACAGTTTAGAGTGATATTGCTTCAGGTTAATGGGCCTACTGTTTTGTTTTCTTGTTTTAGTTTATTTATTTATTTATTGATATTCCCTGTTTAACTCTGGTCTCATAAGCACACTGACATTTTTCACACAAGATTGGAGATTTTTCAAACAAGGAAAAGATAATTTTACCCTCTATAAGACTTTCCTTTTAGGCTAAGTGTAAAGATAGTACTACGGACTCTTCACTGTGTCAGTCTCCCTGAGTCTCATTCAATAAGGAAGTTGCTGTTATCCAAATGTCCAGTTTCTTTGGACTTGTTTCCTCACTCCATACTAAGGCCTGTCCAGCTAAGGACAAGGGTGCTAATACAATGAAGAGGTCTATGTAGCCACCCCTTCTACTTCAGTGTAGCAGCAGAGTTCAGGTTGCTCTAAGCAACCTGACCTAGTTGAAGATGTCCCTGCCCGTGGGGGGACAAGTCCCTTCCAACCCAAACCATTCTGTGATCCTCTCCCCTGCATTTGGGCACTGACCAGCATCACCTTCTCTCAAAGGTGGAATGAATAACATGCTGCCTCCTTCTTGACAGAAGATGAGGGTTGTAACAGCAGTGTACTCACTTTCACCTGTAGTAAAGAGAGAGGGCAAGACTTGCTTGGTAAGGAACACACAAAGTCTGGCTACTCCCTTCCTGAGGGGAATTTAAACCCAAATAGTGGATAGTGTAGAATTTGATTGAATGAAAGGGGAGGATGGAAAAGGGATATTTTATCATCCCTGAAGACATATATAGGATTTAGGAGATCCTTTCTTAGCAACCCATATATAGATAAAAGCCTTAATCCCTTCTGCAGTCCTGAAAGGTAAATCCTTTAACTTCCTCCAGGTTCCTACCTGCTTTCGTGCAGTGGCCAAACCTCAGCTCACCCACTGACTCTTAGAGAAATAAAGATTTTATGTATTTATATAAACGTGGTATAGTATCATGCCAGAGAAGCAATTAGCCTTCAGCAATAGCACTATTTACTTTAATATTTGAGTGGATAGTCTTCTAATACAACTATGGCCATTTACGCTCAGGCACTCAGCTTCAGTCCCATTAATTTTAGTGTACTGTGACACTCTATAATTTATTCTTTCAAAGATTTACATGCATCTGCACTACCATTAGTTGTATTTGTTGTGCTATTAGCTTTAAACATTTATAAATACCACAGAGATGGCAAATAAAGTGTCAAGGAAAGTGGCTGATGTATGAATGCGTATTACTATCTGTCTGGAAAGACGCACGAAATTTCTTCAGGGAATATTTCAGCTTCCATAATATAACTGTTAAGGTTATCTCGGGATTTGAGGCTTATTCCTGAACTGTATTGATTCTTTATGGTTTTTATAGTCCTTTAGGCATAAAAATTGATGTTGCCAGGAGAGTTGTAACTCATGTCCCTCTCTGCTGATGCCACTGTCTACATTCTGTATAAATTAAAGACACTAGGAGAGGAGACCTACTTATCACCCTCTGAGACTTTCACTGAAGCTTCTGTGTGAGGAAGAAATGTTCTTTCTTCCGTAGGAGCGACAGCATCTTTTATTTTGTGATGCACAAAATACAAAAACTGATATTTGTTGTCATGCACGAAAGTGCTACATAACACAAAAGTTGATATCTCCCAAGTCTGTGTAATTTTTTCAATTCTGTTTTGATTTTTTTTGGGGGAATGGGAGGCAGGTAGCACCACAAAGGTGAAAGCAGATGACAGTCTTAGTAACTTAGTAACTTAATCCTAACTGTACTAAGTTGCCAGTGCAGATGGAACAGTCAGAACAATGGCTTTCTAATTTAAAATCTTAAAAAAAATAAAATAAGAGCATGCATCCTCATAAACCTATCTTTTTTTTCCTTAATACAAAAGTGGATAAAAAGGGGAAAAATAAAATAAAATGAGATCAAGAAGTCTTTAATATGAATAAGAATGTACTTGTGAGTGCTTAGGAAATCATATAACCCTTAGCTTGTTTTCTTGCACAGACTAGAAATTTAATTAGAATCTGGGTCCCTCATTCTTGTAAAAAACACAACTTTGATTCTGCTGGCCCCAGAAAAAGTTTTCATTTCTTTCTTTTTTTTTCATTTAGCTGTGTACACCTGATCTAGCTCTTTTGACATTTGATTGGCTCCATACTGAAATCTCAATGATGCAAATAAAGCAGAGGGCAATTAAGCACAACTGAGGTAGCATAAACACATTTTCAAATATTTGACAAATAAATGAGCTTTCAAGCTGTCTGCATAGGTACACAATTATATTTCATACAAAAGCACTCTTGTTAAGTGTTTCAATTCTCAAGTTCTTGTTCACACTCAGTTGTGTCTCCAGGTAAATTTAAACTTCAACCTATTCTTTGTATTATTCAAATGATGAAAAATGTGAACATTTTTTCATGTCTTAAAAAACCCCATACACTTAGCTGCCTTCCTGTGCCATTTAAAACAAACTGGTGAAGGGATTTCTTTTAGCTTCACAACAACAGAGATTGGCACCTGTGACCACACAATACAAAGCTTAAGTGCATAACAAAGTTTTGCAGAAATATGGGCAACTGCAAATTAAGAATTAGATCTGTACGGCAAAAAGTGATGGTGTAATTAATGACATCAGGAATTGCTGCTCAGGTTTCATCCTACTTCCTAGCAGACTGGTATCCTTGAGATTCTTGCCATTGAGGGGAGGAGTATCAAGATCTGGCCCTGTTTCCACTGCAGAGCAACAATAATGGATTTGATTTCGATACTTAGAGGTGGGCAACCCAATGCTTGTAGGTTCTGATAACTTTCTGATTTACTAACTGATAAAATTTTGTGATTATAGTAATTAGTTATCCTGTTAAAAAGAAAGTAAGCTCTATTCCTCAAACATGACTGTGAAATGCTGTCTTGCACATTAATAGTTCAAGGAAAAGGTTCTGTTCTGTGCTTTGAACCTGCGCTTGCAGACGCATTTAATCATAATTTTTCAGACAGTAACAGGTCATCTTCCCATTTGATCTCTTCATCTGGTGATGTAAAGAAACACTAAGGTTAACAAATTGTTATTTAAAACACCTCAGTTTTGGTACATTATGTGTATAACCTTTCACCTGAGTGCAGATATATTAAACTTTATGAAGCTCAGAGATGTGCTTGAAGAGGGTTACAAAATGAGGTTCAGACCCTGTTTTATATCTGAGAGACTACGATGTCGTTGGGTCTTTTTTTTTGCAGAGTCCTCCAGATATTCATACAGGTCTAAAAATCCTATTTTGGGACAGAAACTGAAAGGAAATGTGACTTTAGTTCACATTTTTTTAATCTTTGCTTAATTTTCTCAGTATTTAACCATCCTAGATATAAAAACACACATACATGAAGTCTCATAAAACAAGAAGAAAATTAAAAAAAAACCCACAGTTTCACACTCATCAGATTTTTAACAAATAGCTTGATCCAGCAGTCATTTTCATTACTGTGACTTGAAGAACTACCCTAATGCAGATGTGTCTTTAAGCTGGTTATTCACAAAGATGAAGACCCAGAGCTTTGACAAAACAATAATCAGTGTCAAAAAATTTAGTCATGGCATAAAGATGAAGGGGTCATTTGCCTACATCAAGATAGATGTTGCCAAAAGAAAAATGTGACTAGCAACAAGAATAGAAGGAAAAAAGTGAAGAGGTAATTCAAAGGTTTTTGGGGTTTTGTTTTCTTTAGATATAATTGTTTGTTGAAGGGTTCTATTCCATGCCGAGAGATGGTGGATGAAAAAATTACTAGATTGCTTCTAGTAGCATCATGAAACAGACCGTAAGAAATGATATAAATTTATCTTTTTAAAAAGAAAAGACAGAAAGAGGGAAAGTGTTGGGTTGTGGATCCCACATGGAATTGGTTTTTAGTTTTCAAAATGTACTCATGTCTTGCAGCTTACAGGACTTAAAAATTTGCCAGTTGTGTGAAATTTTAAACCTATTTTAGGAGTTTATTATCTTTGCATAAAGGTTACAAGAAAACTCAGGGATTTTCTTTTTTTCCATTTCAATTCATAATTAATATATTTGATGCTAAATTTGCTTTGTGGAATACCTGTGGTACAAATAAGAATATCACTACAAAAACAAGCATTGATGTTCATGATGTCTACTACTTATTACTTTGTATTCTATTCTTGTCAGTTGGATGATTCTCTTTGAATCAAATTTGCCTGTCTGAGAAATCATGTGGTTATAATTAAGGGTTCAACATTGAGTTCCCTAACAGAGAAAATCAGCACTGAGAAAAATCAGGCCAACTTATCGGGCGTTACCTTTATGTCTCTGTTAATAGTTACATAATAATGAAAAGAGAAGGACTACTGTTTGCAGTCAGTTCTCTACAGATATCACTTCTTTTGGCAAGGAGGAGGATTTCAAGCTTCATGTAGCGTCCAAAAAATTTCCTTCAATGAAATAGCACCAGCATCACAAAATGTCAGTTTATACTTTCTCCTTCCTTGGCTTCCTTCCAGTCAAGCTCATCTAAAATACCCTGACAAATGCATCATGTAACTCTCTAATATGCATTTCCTCATGAAAGATGCAGTGGTTCGTCCGCTCTTATACTACTTAAAGATATGTTGATAGAAGTTAAACAAGGTTTATATTGTTCTGAAATATTGTGGCATTTAAAATAGCGGGAGAATGAAATTCTTATGTGCTGTAGGTTAATGCAGATGCACGGAGTATGAAACCAAGAAAATATTAAAGTTACTAAAAACAAACACAGAGATGCCATTCTCTGAAATTTGGAAGTCATATAGAGCAGACTGTCTTCATCACAGTAAAACTGATGTATCCCAGAGAGATAATCTTGGCCTTCGCATGTTTAATGGCATTGTTTATCACTTTGCTGGTTTTAAATTCAAAAACACTCAGCCACATGAGGGAGAACACCTTCAAAAGAAAACACCAGACAAAGGACTGGACAGTGAAGTTTCTTAGTTTTCCAACTAGATATTGATCTCCATAAGGTAGACACCTTTTATAGATGAAGGAACTCTTAGTTATTATCCATGTATTTGTTGCATTTGTCCGAGCCTATTTGTCCCACAGCGTAATCTTCTAACAAAGAAAACGGTATGGGATACTGGCCTAGCCCAGGTAGAAAGGACGCTGTCATGGGCTCTCCATTGTTAAATGGGGTCAAGCCAGGAAGAGCTTTGCTGGTCTTGAAAACAATAAAAATTCCATTCCAGGGAACTATTATCGTCCTCCTTGGCCTGGAGCAGGGTAGAATCAGGAATGGTGATTCTTTCTGCAATAGTTACTCTGAGGTCATCTCTCTACCTGGGCACTTCTCTGAGTCTGTAAATAGTCCTTTTACCTAGAATTTTCCTACATTGAGTTTGCTGCTGATAGAAAATCTAACCTCCTTGTTTCTTTTAGCTGGGAGCACAGGTCAGGGGATGTTCTCTCTTGGAAGTTGTCTTATGGCCATGACTGTGGCTGGAGTACTGAAATGTCTTGACCTCTGTCAAAAAGACTTGAGACTGAACCTGCACTTATGCCTGCAAGCTTTATGGATGACTTGAAGGAATCTGAGAGGAGCTGGACTAGAGGCAGCCAGCTCCTTTAGGCATGTGAACCTTTGCATCCAAGAGATGAACATATAACCTGCTAAATAAGGCACTTCCTATAATGCAGTTCATATGACTCTATCAATCCCAGATAAAGATGATAATAATAATAATAATAATATCCTGGTTTTCATTCCTCCTAAAAAAAGGCTTGGTATTTTTTTGTCATAAACCATTTTGCATTGGGTTATGAAAGCAAGGCATTTTTCACAGCTGAAGAGCAGTCATTTAATACACATTTGATAGGTGTGTCAAACAAAAATTACTCATTATTCCAGTCAATATTCTTATTTTCCTACCCACTGAACATAATGTAATCTAGCTTAACAGCTTGTCCAACTACTGAATCCACATGGGTTTTTCCAAGTAGTAGAAACTATCTGAAGGCTGGAGAAAGCTTTTCTCATTCATTCATTCATGTTTATTTTTCATTTGGTGTTACCTTTCCTGTATGTGAGTGGCTGAGCATTGTAGTAACTCAGCTTTAAAATGTATCACGGTAACATTTCTTGCTTTCTTGCCGTGGGGAGCCAGCATAAAAGAGTATTTCTGCCCTACTTATTACATTTAAGGGCTGCAAAAGTTGGACTGATTGGGGAAACAATGATGACTTTCGGCCTGTTCAAACCTTCAGTAGATATCAGGCTCATTTACTGTTGTAGTTAGGCCTTGTTGGGGTCACATACACACTCTGCTACCATATGAATAATCTCAGTTCTTCTTTACACAGACAATAAAACTCTCAAGCAAGACAAAATTATTACAGCTGAGACTTTTAAAATATATCAAACTTGTGAGAGCTGATAGTGCTGCAGCAGGAAAGCAAGATCCTGTGTTTAAAATGACTGTAACATGACACCTGAAAAATGGGGTACAGGCATCCTTTCACAAAGCCTCTTGTATAAGCTCCCTCTAGGGAAAGGGTTAAAGAAATCCTTTGCACTGCTGGCTGTAAAATTTCCAGAATATGTTATGTCCTTCATCTCATTTCAAAAAGACAGAGTGCCATTGTAGCAGTATCACAGTCTCTGCTACCATATTGTTTCTTACTTTTACGTGTTTAATTATTTCATATATGTACTCACAGACACTTTAGTAGTGATAATGCAGCCACCTAAAAGTCCAGCTGCTGTAATAACTTGATGTTAGCTATCCACCACACCCAGTCTTCCCTTTCACATGTGTGAAACAGCTGAGTTTTCATATGCAAAAGGATGCCTGTATGTATAAAAGGTGCAAGCCAGTTTTTAGAGGATGTACATTATTTTTGGCATTGTCTTTGAAGTACTGTATGGGAAAGACATAGGCAAATAAATACTCAATAGGAAATGTCAAATATATGCTAGTATTTTAGGTGGTAGTGTCCTGGTACCTTGCAATAATGAAGGTGCTTCTCTGCTTAATCCAATTCTGACCCGGGCAAACACAGCAAAGTGGGCAGAAGGAGTTTGCTTTCTGAGCTAGTCATCTTCATGCTCTTGTCATCTTACCAGGAGCAGCAGCTGCTGCACATGGTTGTGATTTGCATGCTTAATGAGTGATCACTGGGATTGAACACAGAGGAACTACTAGACCGGACAACCACTACAACTATCCAGGTTTTCACCAGGAATAGCACACCATTTCATTATTCCATGAGAAAATTTCCAAGCATAACATATACAGGTGTGACTTACAGGATGTGAAGGTGTAGCCACAGGTTTCCTAGGAAAAGAGCAACTTTGCAAGGATTCAGAGAGAGGTTTAGAGCAATGTTTGGGCAAACTTATAGCAATCTCCCTTTATCAAAATGCAAATAAACAGTCAAAAACAGAGACTTAATGTCTCCTTCCATTCTTGCTGCCCTTAGTTCCCTGTATGATGATGACAGCAGACATCTCCCTTGCTGGAGACAAATATTCCAGCCAGACAGCTCCTGTGCATCTGGCTTGAAACTGCTGTGTTACCTTCACTATCCTGGGCAAGCAGTGGCCAAAGCCAGAGATGAGCATCTCAATCAACACCCTTTGCTCATCCTGCCAGAGTTGCCCAGTGCCCAAATGCCAGGCAGCAGCATGGAAGTCAGCAAATATGCCAAATGTGCTGATCCATATTCTGTCCCAGACTGAGTCCTGTAAGTCCTGAGCTCTGGCAAACTTACATTTCTTTAAGCAAGACAGAGTGTATGAATTAAGCATGCAGAGAAGATGTTTTATTTGCATAAAACATCAGGTTTTAATTTTTTGTTTTGACCTGCACAATCACTATGTTTACTTTCTGTTTCAAGAGTGGAGTGAAAATTGGCGTCTCAAATACAGTTCTGGTAATTTGGTAGTTGCTGACTTTCTATGGTGATATCTTCTGTGACACCAGAAAACGCCTGTTGTGATCATTCACTTTATATTTTCTGTCAGCAAGTCAAAGTTCAGTTTTCACATTAAGTTATTTTACAGAAGGGTATCCAAGGTCTGACTCCTGCATATAGCTTCAGACATACTGCTTCTCCCACACAGCTGATTGAAATGAATGATAAAGGTTATCAAGTTATCCTACTGTAATGATGGCTGAGTTTTTTCTAATGTGCGTGTGGCCAGGTTTAATTAATGGTTTGGGATGAGTCTGCACATACACCAAAAGTTTTTTTTCCTGATACCACTAAGTGTGTTACAAAATCCTATGTCATAGACCTGAATGTCTCTTACTATTAGGAAAACTAGGAAGATGTTAAAAAATGTAAGTTTAGGAGAAAGATCATAATTATTTCATTTTTTCCATTACTTCAGATGAGTTTCAATTCCATGTGTCATTTAAATATATAAGCCACAGTCTTCAGGTGAAGAGGGGGCTCTTCTCAGTAAAGGATAATTATTTCTCATACAATTCAGCTGGTCAGTGGCCCAGTGACTCCATGTGTCTCCCTTTTGTACCTTGTCTAGCCAACATGCCTCTCAATCCTCTGTACCTAAAAAATGCTTGTGAATAGCCTTTTAACTTTTCCTTTGTTGCTGTCATTCCTACAAAGAGACAGTACAGTCACTTATCCTTTTGAGACTGGACTGAGAAAGCAATGACCTGCTTAGTCCTCTGGCAGTTTCAGTGGGGCATCAATGTTCAAGGATGAGAGCACTTGAAGGAGAATCTTTCTTGGCTCTTGCTAAGGCTGGTGCCTGAGTGATTTGAAACTGAGTCTATATTTACTCACGTCATGATTTAACATAATTTAACAAATTTGTTTCCACCTTCAGCTTTTATGTCTTTGCCATCATTACAGAAGACCAGAAAAATATTTGAATATATTCATTCTGATGGTAGAGGGCAATAAACAGAAATTTTAAAGTACAGTTTTATACATTTTCATTCTAAACACCAGTTCTTTATTCCAGTTACAGTTTTCACATTTATTGCTAGTTCATAACATGCTGGTCATCGCATCCTTTCAACAATTTTATATAAGGAAAGAAAAATATTATTCAGAAAAAAGAGTCTTGGGTATGATAGTCTTGATAATAGCTGTATTAAAGTGAAATAGGGGAACATAAAAATCTGTAGTATGTGTAAAGAGAAGAAATCACTGGAAAAAAACCCTACACGTTGTTTGTAAATGACCATTGAATACCACAGAACTGTACTCACTTTTGATTATTACAAGTATGTTATAATGTATAATATGCTTGCTGGAGGGTAACCTCCAGGTGTTCTTGAAGCAGAAGCAATAGGAAGCAACTGCAGCATTTAGCAAACTGAATATTATTTAACCTAATTACAGCAGATACTAAAATTGAAACATATACAAAGCAGGTAACTGGATTTTTCAAATATAAGTATGATTGTGACTGTTAAAGCCATTAATCAGAAGTCATGGACAGTTTTCGATTTATATATCTATAAAATAATGTCTCATTAGAGTCTTATTGGTAATAATGCTATGTCTGTAATGAATGCCACTTTTTATCTGATGAGGAAGGTGGAGAGGTGGGATATTACAATGAATTACAAGAAACTAGCTGAAAAAAACCTGACCATTTTCTTTATTTACGCTGGAGCTATGCAGACAGCAATTCAATGTTCTCTGCCCATTTACTTTTACAAGCAGAATGTGACATGCTTTCTGAAGTTAACTTTTTGGCAACAAACATCACTAGGTAATACAACGCAAAATAAAAATTTAGTGCAAAGAACTGAAGATTCCCATACTTGATCCATGAATTGGAAAAAAAAAAAGGAAAGAAAAAAGTACTTATTTTTGAAAAAGAGTCTGCTCCAGAAATCGTAGTCTGAACAGTACAAACATTTGTACAATAATAAGAGACAGAGAAAGGAAAATATCCATGTTGCTGACAGACCTGCAAGAATCGCTGTCTGAAAAGAGAGTCTTTCCTCTTCCGTGGACATTCCCTAGAATGGCTATCCTGTATACTCAATGATGTAAAAAATGTACAAAAGTTACTTTCCTCATTTTCTCATGCTCTGCTGTTTATCCTACTTGTTAAATTAGTGAGAATGAAGTAACTCTCTGTCTACGTCTACTATCTTGTGTCTGTTCTTTGTTGTGGATGATTTTCCCTGTCTCAATTTATGTTCCTTGGAACTGTATGATAAACTCTGCGACATCAAGAAGGATCTTGCAAACAAATGCATGGCATTTGAAACACCCAAAGCTGAATGAAAAAGGGGAGGACAGAGAGACTGGACAGCTTGTTCAAATCCCACAATACTATGGCTTTTTAACCACATTTTTTTGAGAAAAATCCCTTTGAATGTTTCACCAAAGTATAATTTGATAATATTTAAGCCTGCAATGACTGAAGAGAAATTAAAGGATTGATGCATGGTATCTTTTAAAACTATTGGGCAAGGCTTTTTTTTTTTAAAAGCAGTCATCTTAAATGATAGCTGACAGGTTAAGTTTCTGTAACAGAAAAATAAGATAAATAAGACACACTGAGAAACAAAATATTGGATTTTCCTCCAAAGTTTTTTTTATTGCATCTTTCTTAAGGAAAGCAAAGCTTTTGTACTTCTTTAAGCAATTACATACCATATGACTAATCACCTAGGATATTTTTTTGACATTCTATTATTGTAGAAAGGAGAAAGATAGCAAAAAGTCAGTGTAAAGTTAGCAAGTCCTTGAACAGACTGACAGAAGACTAAAGAAGAAGATTTATCTCTGTTTAAATGGAACTGTGTTAGTATTTCTGTGCTAATTTTATCTGTACATTTATGCTGTGAAATAGAGCAGATATGGATATCTCTTTACTAGGTGCTACTGAGCTAGTTTGAAAGTGTGAAGCAGGTATATATGTGTCATAGGTTACACTGGGCACTGACTGTCAGTGTTTCTGCTTGACTCAGGGAACTGATATGTGGGGTGTTGACAATATATCTATTAACTTCTTGAAAGCCTGACTTACATACTGTTGCCTAAAAGACTGAGGAGAAAATAAGACTCCAGGCCTATTTAGGTTGGAGTTAAGATAAGGAGAGCAGAGCTTTAGTGAGCCCTGGGCCCACAGGAATACAAAGCACTGCACTCGCTTTTGGACACAGGTTCTATGATTTTATAATGATGTCCATCCAATCCCTGTTCAACCACCCCCCGGTTCCACCCTGTTCTGCCCCCCTGGCACACTCCCTCGGGAATTGAGTCTGGGGGAGTTTGGGACCCCTCTTTCATCATCTTCATCCTCCTCAGAGCACATTGAGTCCTTGGTGGCCCTCCAGAATTCTGGCCTTGAAGATCACTTTTGCCCATGTTTACATCTTCTGGTGCAGATGTTTAGGTGTTTTCTGCAATTCCACCTTGAAAAGAAGACTAAACAGCTAACGGAATTTTGAGGGATTGGTATGGAATGGGGTTTGGGACATGCAACCATTAAGCTACTGCTGTTACTTTTACTGGAAAATACTGGTAAGAGATATAATACAGTGAGACAGTAACAGAATGCATGCTAATTATACTGGTAGAGACCTCAGTGTGGAAATGATACTTGAGTTATGTGTTACTGTAGTTACCTCTACTAGAAATACTGGTACATTAAAATCTACATCCACTACATAACAACTTCTGAAATCTATAAAAATTAAAAAAAAAACAAAAAATCAAAAACCTCTGAGGCATCAATACAAAGATAAAGCAGGTTATGCATGTATATATGCATGTGGATAAAGGTGTGTGCAAGTGAAGTATGTACTACAGAGAAAGTTTGTTTTGCTAAAATACAGGTATCCTAGACGTTCCATGTAGGATTTCTCCTGCATGCTGTCTTTTTGCTACCTCTGGCATAGTGAGATGAATTAGCTAGCAAATGCCAGTCAGATTTGGAGAATTACAGAAGCATTTTCAGGTGTTTTGGCACTTCTTTGACTTGAACAGTAGGAGCTGCAAAGCTCATTGAGAGCCAAGTGTCTGATTCCTTCTCATACCACTGCCTCAGCTATACCTAGGGATATTGCAGTAAAATGTTCTGTTAAAACCAACTACCTGATGTTCAGCAATGCTTATATTAACCTTAAAGCATGCTTGAATGTGTTTGCATCTAAATGTATATGAGAAATGAAACTTATAATTCATGGTAGCTATAAGCAGTAATTGCTCAAGAATATATAAATGTTTTATATATGCTAGCATGCAATTATAGTGATATAAACAGCTTCAATTATGATCCTACCATAACATAAATGTTAAAAATCTTTCTAATTAGAAAGGTAGTCAAATACATGTCTTGGATCAATTAGAAAAGAATAAGAACAAATTGATCATCAACTATAGGGCATTTTTATTCTAAATTTCTAAGGGTGATATTTCTACAAAGGTCTGAAGGCAGGACAACATGAAGAATTTTTTAGTGTAATATTGTGATAAATGCATATTATTTTCAATTAATCCTTTTCTTTTCTTTTCCCCTTTCCATGGAGAATATAAGCTAAAATGTACATTTATAATACCTGAAAAAAATTATTACCTTATTGTCCTCCTTCTGAGAGACAAACTATGAAAAGCTGCTCAATCATGTTCTTTGATGTCTGATTTGTTAAAAAGAGTAAGGGTCACCTAGTCTTTTAGATAATGTCACATTTTCTGAATTACTTTCTTATTAACATTATTTTTAAATGAAAAAAAACGTATTTTATTTTGTTGTTTCAATATAAAACAGTGAATAGTATTGTTGAGTACCGTGAAAAAAACTTCTGCATTTCTTCCCTGCAGTCACCACATGTTGTCTTCCAATTAGCTCTTTTCTCCTGAATTTTTTTTTTCCTTCAAATGAAAATTTTGTTAAATAAAATCTAATAGCTTACAGAAAAATCTGATATTATCAGAATTTATTTATGTGATATCTACTAAATGTATACAGCTACTATACTCAAAGCCTGTCACTCCTTCTGGAAGTACTGCTGTTAAAGGTTTATGCGATATTTCTGGCACTTTCAAAATGCATTACATTGACCCACTTTGCCAACATATATCAGTATATTATGTATGCAGTGATAGTGATGTCTCAGAAGCATTGATTTTATGCATATGCTATCTAGAGACAACTGATGCCTGAACAGCAAATCCAAAATATTCTTCAATTTCATATGTGTGTAACTCCTACATGTATGTTACTGATACATGACACAGTACATGCCCATCTCTTTCTGGTACAAATGAAGGCAACTCTGTAGTCCTTAAATCAAAGATGCTCCTAACATGGGGCATCTATGGGATACTATGTTCTAGTCTAACTGACCTGAATATGACAAGCCTTTAAAGTCTGGGGGGCTTTTCACAGTAATAAGGTTGAAGAATTTTTGTCCTGAGTTTGTAAACTAATCTTTAAACTTTGTTTGCTTCTTATTGTAGGAGAATAAGATATAAATGCAAATTATGGCCATCAGAAACTGTGAAAGATTAATATACCCCAGAAAAGAAGTTAGAAATGGCTTAGTCCATCTGAAGGTTAAGTAGATAACCTTTGTTAATAGGCCTTTACACCATTCCTAACTCCAATATTCAGAACCTGAAGTCAGGCTATATTACAATAATGTCTTACTCAGATGGGATTGGAGACCATTGCAATCTTAAGAGTTGTGAGTTTTTAAGGCAAGACTGACGTTAACTGATGTGAAACAGAAAATAGGGCACAAGTACATCTCACAGGTTTTTTTTTTCCCCGTACATTTAGCTCATTAAGTGAAAAGAAATTTATGAAAAACACACATAAGCAGTTTTCATATATCATTGTGCTGTGAATATAAATTGCGATTTCAAATCATTCTAGCAGTCTGCTGACTTTTTTTAAGAGCTCTCCAGGACTGTATAATGTTAATCTATCTGGGTACAGGGGAAAAAAAAGTCAATAAAGATGGTGCAGAAAGGTGGAAATTACACCTTCCTATGTTAGCAACAACTTACCCCCTAAGAAGAGCTTATTTTCAGCAGTTTTTGCTAGGAACTTTGACAAGGATGGAAGGGACTCAATTACAATCACCAGAGGACATCTGCTAGTTAGTTTTGCAGCAGACAGATGCAGAATTTCTGCATGCTTCAGGTGCCTTCAATTGCCCTTTTATGCTTCTTACCTATTTCATAAGTAGAATTGCAGCTGTTGAATACACTCACAATCTGTCTGCTGACCCAGGGTGAGTGAGGAGCAGAGAATGAGGAACTCCACCTGGCTTTCTGCTAGCACATCCTGATGTGGTCTGCAGAAAAATCTATTACATGCTCATCATACAGAGGTCATGGAAAAATCCTGAACTAATCTTGAATAGAGTTTTGTACCACGAGTACTTTAGGGGACAAACTGAGTGGCCCAAACATTTTCCAGTAACAATTAATTTTAAAAAAATTCACATTGAAGAAGGAAATGAAAGCATCTGATTATGCTCCCTGGCTGTAAACTGGGTCTTCTCTAAAGAAACCCTTTCCTGCCTTCTTCTTTACTAAGGAACTCAGGTTAGCCACAAGTTTTGTATCAGAATTTGCAAATGACAATGCTAACCAGATAACTGGTCCTTGATCTTTGGTGGGTCATTAGCTGCAGTTACTGGGAACCTCCCAGTATTTTCAGAGGAGAAAATAGATTTGCATTCTGATGTAAAAAGATACAAAACAGAAAAGGAACAAGTATGTCTTCAAAGGTTGTTTTCTCTATCTTTAGCTCATTAACTGGGAAGGTGAAGAACACAAGCAAGCAGTTTTCACAAATTGTTGTGCTGTGTTTAAGATTTTCAGAAGAGCATGACACACAGACAACGTCTCCACATAGTAGGAGAGTACAAGCTCTGACTTTAGGGAAAATCTCATCGTCTCTCTCCAATTAGCTTACCATTTTTCGGGGGTTTCAGAACATGCATAACAATCCTCCTCAGCTCTCCTCACAGCAACAGGACTTGAAGGTTTTGTTTCTCTTCTGTTTACAAATAACTTGACATCAAGCAAGGGGCTGCTCCCACTCTAGCAAATAAACACTTCGATACGGATCAACAGCCATTTTTTGAAGAGGATGTTTTATAAATATCTTCTGTATGAAAATGTTTCTTCAAATTCCACTATATAAGGTACTGGTGTTTTGTTTGGTTTGGTTGGTTTTAGTGTTTTGGGGTTTTTTTTCAGATGTTAATTGCTTTGATCTTTTAACAAGTTTTTGGTTTCCTTGAAATAGTGTTGTTTCTGTATTCCCATTTTAAGCCCTTAATGTAAACAAACCATAACAGTGTCAATTTCTACTTGCAGTCCAGTCACTGAGCCTATGAAACTAATTATTCTCTAATCAGGATCACCTTACAGACAGTAAAGTAAAACTGCACTTTTTAAGGTTACAAGGCTCACAGTCCCTAATGGAGGTCTCCAGCCTTTAGATTTTACGAGTTATTTTGTGGAAAGGAAAAGCCTTTCTAGGTTTTCAGTTTAAAAACTGAAATGGCTTAGTAGAGCCTCCAAGAACTGCAGTAAATTGATCACAGCTGCAAAAATCTGGTTAATATATAAAGTTTGGGTGGAGATGGTAGGATACTCAGCTTAGTTTCCTGGAGAGACAGGGAAGGAATAAGCTCAAAATAAAGGCTGTTGGTTCTTACTAAATATCATAGAAAAACTCCATCTTGTTTCTTTGTATATTTATTTATCTTTAAATGTCTTAAGGTAATGGTATATAAAAATATTT
This sequence comes from Lepidothrix coronata, assembly GCF_001604755.1. Taxonomy (NCBI): domain Eukaryota; kingdom Metazoa; phylum Chordata; class Aves; order Passeriformes; family Pipridae; genus Lepidothrix; species Lepidothrix coronata. Next base: position 3,510,230 of record NW_016690235.1, on the reverse strand, counting down.
CATAGCAAAATAACACACCCTAACGCAGCAAACCCCCTCATCCCCTCCCAAACCTAATACTGCAGAAGCAGAAACTGATTGCATATTGTGAGGGTTTAGCCTTGGCTATGACCAAATGCCCAACCAGCTGCTCGCTCACTCACCTTCCTCCAGCCCTTTTTTCTTTGCCTATTTTCCTTCTCAGCTGCCCCCTCTCCCCTGAGCTGGTGGAGGCTGTGTGGTTGCAGTCAGTCTCTGTAATAGTTTGTCTCCACTTTTTTTTTTCCTCATGCTTTATCCTGCTCCAAGGGGGCTCCTTCTCACAAGATGCAGTCCTTTAGAATCAACACACTCTTCCACAGCCTCTCCATGGAGAACACCCGTTCCTGTGTCCTCCCTCCTTCTTCCCTGACCTCAGTACTCGCACCTCTGTTTCTCTCATTTTTTGTTCCCTCTTCCTCTGCCTGTGGGGAGTTTTCTGCCTTAAATATGTTTTTCTGGAGGTGCCACCAGTGTGGCTGATGAGCTCAGTTTTGGCCAGGGATGGGTCTGTTGCAGCTGCCTGAATCTGCCTTTTCCACCTGTCACAGGCTGGTTGGGCGTTGGTCAAATGCAAGGAGAAAGGAGACCTCCGGCTTCAGTCTTGGAGCTACATGGACTCTTTTGGGATACTCATGACACTGAGACCCACCCTTAGCACTGAAGGCATTTGGGTCTAGGAAACTGTAACTCCTGTTACCACTGCTCAGGGATCTCCACACAGACAGTTGACTGGCCTGGTCACAGCACTGACTGAGTGGTCTCCCACATCTCAGCTCAACTGTGACCTCGGTTAGTAAGTCAGCCTGGAAATAAATGCCTTCCCTCCCCTGCAAACCATTTTTCAGAGCACCATGCTGATTCACCGTTAACATGGTGTCAGGAGGACTGCTCCTTTGCGTATCCCCAACACAGTCTTCCAAGTGAGATTTTTCCAGTAACAACTCTCTGGGCGCTGCAGAGGGCTGAGAGCTACTGGAGACAAGACTAGCAGCCCTAGCCCCACATCTCTGGGAATGGGGACAGGCAAGACCAGGACAAGACATCTGCCTGTGGGTAGAGTGATTGATCAGGTAGGAGTCCAGCACCATAGCCTCAGGGAAAGCAAATCCAGAAACCAGGGTCAGCCCATAGCATTTACACAGCCATCAGTCACTTTGGTCAGCAGGAGACAAAATTAGGAGAATAACTTAAAAAGAAAAGGGAACAGAAAAGCAGGTGAAACTGAAGCATCAAAAAAGGTAAATACAGTATTTATTTATTTTTCTGTGAATGAGTTGAATGCAAATTTGGCAAAATAGCTCTCTTGATGCCTCAAAGAAAGATTTCTTCTCTTGATGGAGCCTGACTGCAGATATTAAAGAAATTCTTTTTCAGAACATGTTTTTGTGATCTTCTCAGAAGAGAATTTTCTTTTCCTATCACAAAGTTGCCAGAGACATATTTTCCTCTTTAAATATGATTAAGAACTCCTTTCCAAAAATGAATCCTTTAACGTTAAAATACCTAACCCTGCAATATGAGGAAGATGGGGATTTCCACTGAGCATGGATTGCTGGTGAATGTGGGTGACCACAATGGTCAGCCTTGGTTACTCTCCTGTACACATGAGTGGAAAGGGTCAGTGATGGTGCTTTAAGCCATCACTGAGCCAGAAGAGAGGGGACAATAAGAAGTAAGAAATCTTGAGAGTATGTTTTAGCTGTTGGGCCTTGAGAGACATAGCATGAACTCTGCCACTCAGATTGTGGTTCCTTCCCTGAGCTGCTCCCATGGTAAAACAGTAGTAAATCACTCTTCTGATAAATCTAGATATGAAAGTGTAGTGTAGTATTTAATTAGTAATGAATAAGTTTTTAATATAATGCTTTTCATGTAGCTTTGTCTTTGCATAATGTAATTGTCACAATTATCACTAAAAATGGTGAAATGGTTGAGGTGTGGCAAGCATTGTATTGATGGTTCCATTCTTCCTGAACATGGCAACCTAAAAATTAATTCACAATTAACCGTAAATCTAAAAGTTGGGTTTTTTTGTAAGTAGCACCAGGCACAAACTGGAAATAGCACACTCCTTTCCTGAACAGCTTTGGATAATTTCAGTCAGGTACTGAAAACCAGAATATTGCTGTTAGATAACTTGAAAGAAATTCCGGTCTTTGTCAGGAACAGAAGTTATGATAATCGTGATATCTTGATATATTTTTGCTTAGACTGAATTCCTGTGTAGTCTCTCTATGGGCTTAAAGGCCTCAGGAGCAACCATTTCATTACTTTTCATAGGTGACATTTATCAAAGGCCAATTTTGCTCTGGAAGATTCATTGTTTTTCTTATATCTGTGGTTTAATTAGCTAGCCAAGCTGATTAAAACTGCTACGATTAGAGGTGTTTGGGCCAAATATTTAACCACTAAATACCTAAAATTATCATGGATGGGTTTTCTAAGATTTTGTGGGGGTAAAAAAGGGACCTGAAATGTGCTGTGCTTGGGAGCCATGAAGTAAGTTATAGCCAGATACCTCTCAGATATGGGAGGAATTTTGCACAGTTTTTTTTATTTTACCTTGCCACACAAAACAAGTGTGATGATCAAGATTTTCTAAAGGGTGAATCTTCTTTTCTTTCTCCGTGTAAGACCACAGAAGCAGGTATCACACAGGTGTAGTCTGCTTGAGGTGAATAGCAATGCCCATATATAATTTTATCCATATACTCATGCTGTCAATTATATAATATTTTCACAAAAATATAAATTTATCTTTTGTGGAGGAATGAATAGTATCACTTGGGTTTGGGGTTTCCTTTTTTTTAGTTTTGTTTTGCAGTTGTTGTTTGTTTGTTTCTGGTTTGGGGTGCTTTGTTTGTTTAACAGATCCCTAATTGTTTGAAAGTACTATCTTTGCTGGTACATTAAAAAAGGGTAAACCATTCCTGATAGTCCTGATATTAGGAATCTGTGTTTAAAATGTGTCAAGATACAAATGTGTAGAACACTTTTGGCTCAATAGAAGAATAACAGCCTGAGCTTTTTAATTTTCTAAGTGACATGAAATGAAAGAATAACACTTAAAAATTAGAGTTTTAAAATACTTTCTTAAATACTAAACCAAATTTATCCAAGCCCTATGTAACATTCAAACAAGTCTTTGTAGTCCCAGACAGTTTTAAGAAAGCAAAATTGAAAGCAAGTTTTACTGTTGGTATTGTTAAGCCAGGAAATTTTCTTCTGCCTGTGTCCAGAGCTTATATTTTCCTTTACACCATTCATAAATCATCTTGGTCCATTATCTGTTGTGTTCCTGCCCAGTGCTGTTCAGACCTGCATGGATGGGGCTGTTACCACTGTACACAGAGTTGCTGAGTGTCTTTCAGTAAATGGAGTTAGCAACACTTCACAGTGACCCAAGTGTCATGCGTTGATGTGGAAGCTGACAAGCACATGGTATTTGATAACTGCTGTATCTGTGGAGGAAAATGTTTAGCTTTTTTTTCATGATATAGTGTATTGCTAAGTTAAGGAAGTCATTCTGTTGAAGATGTGTGGTCTCCAGAGGGTCCTCCATAAAAGAGGATAGATTTCATGGAGAATATGCCTAGAAGTGACTCTTAAATGCAGTGAAAAGATTTAGTGTTTAGCTGTTTCTACTTGTCAAGCAAATACAGTCAAGCAAAGGATAAGTTTCACTCTATCTCACGTTCATAAAATCTTTTACTCAGTACAACCTGTCACTGGTAGTAGGTAGTGGAGTGGGAGGTCTGATTTAGGCAAACCTTATGTTCCTCTGATAGTATGGCCTGGGTTCCATGAGTGAGAAGTATCAATAATAATCTATAGTACTTTTTTCCTGTGTATGAATTTAATTTAAATTTAGGTCTAAATTACTGCTTTTTTGTTTTTGCGTACTTTGGCCGTTGTTTGTTATGCTGGTGAAAGGTATGCCAGTTCTTAATTTCACAGAAGTATTTGAGACTTAGCCCTGAAATAGTAGTAGTAAGCAGAACAAGGGTTTTCTGAGGAATAGCTCCAAGGTATATTCAGCTGATCAGACTAGTCAAATTCACTGTTTTACCAACTGCTCTCATGCTTTTTCCGGAACGTGGACTAATTTTAGAGCTTAGAGTAGTATGGCCAGTCTTTGCGAGCGAAGATTTGGGAAAGGTCATTGACCCTTCGAGCCTGCGCAGTGG